>NC_046158.1:98111132-98411132 GCF_011064425.1 Rattus rattus
CCTACAAGAAGACCACAGCAGCTCACACACAGTCCTTCAGACAGCAGTAAGTCGTATTTACCTTTGGGTTGTTGCTCAGAAACAGAAACAAGACCAAACATTTTGTTTAAAAGCTCCGGGTAACAGACTAACTTCATTATTCCTCTAGGGATTGTTGATTTTTCTGTTTTTCTTTTCTCCGAGGTAGTATAGATGAGACTGTGAAATAAGGAATTTACTTGCTTTGGCCTTTGCTAACAAGTAGTATATAAATATGAGTTAAGAAGCTTTTAGAGACTGATACACTTGTATTAAAATACTAGTTTTGGCTGGAGCACCTGGGAAGCAGAGGTAGAGCCAGGCGCTCTCTTGAGTTGAGGTCAGACTGGTCTGTATAATGAGTTCTAGGCCAACTAGAGCTATGTAGTAAGACTCTGTCTAAAATAATAAGTAAATGCTAGTTGTGATAATTTAAATAACCTTGGACAAGTCTGTATGCTCCCCATTGAGAGTGTAAGGTGAAATAGTGTACATACTGTCCATAGTCGCTAATAAGAACTGACTGTTTAACAGAGTTAGCGCCTTTATATTTCAGTTTAAAAGCATTATAGATGTAGTTATTGTGTAGGCTAAACAGGTGAGGCACAAATATGAGATACTTTACCTGTTCCACTGAGAAAACTCAGGTGTGTGCTCTGGTGTGTTGTCTTACCCCTGTGTAGGAAGATCTGTAGGGATTAGGAATTGGCATGTGAGAGAGTCAAGAAGGAAAATGGCAACTTTTTTTGTCTTTTTCCTGAGATAGTTTCTTAAGTGACTATCTTCACTCCAGGGCTGTTACCGGCTCCTTCAGTCACCTATTAAGGTGAGAGTTTAAATCCCTTAAAACTTAATTATATTTACTAAGTTCAGTAGTATTGAAGACAGATGGGAAGTCCTGTATTTTAAACTCAAGTTCCTAAACAGCAACAAAGAAAAATGTAATTTTAAAAATAATTTTTCCTTTTAAAAATAGTCAGCAACAGGAATAAAAGCTTTCTGGAATTAATATGGCCCCATAGGATATGAATGCTTAAAAAGAAATCACTGAGTGAATATACTATTCTGATATTGTGATTCATTAAGTGAATTTTGATGTGTCTAAATATTCTCATATCAAAAATTGGTTTGGGGCTGCCCTGGTGGCTCCTAATTGTAATCCCAGTACTGGAGATGTTAAGGCAAGAGGATCATTACTTGTTCCAGGCCAGTCAGACCTACATGGTGTTACTTTTGAAATGATTTCAACCGTGTATACATTTCTCATATAATATAATATAGCTAACAAATGTGCAAAGCTTGAAGAAAATTGTATTAAGAGACATTGGAAAATAAGTAGATACCATGTTATTAGGTTGGGATAATAAAAGAGCCAAGAATAACCACTATATAGAAAGCACAAACTATTTTTTTTTTTTTTTTTTTTTTTTCGGAGCTGGGGACCGAACCCAGGGCCTTACGCTTCCTAGGTAAGCGCTCTGCCGGAAAAGCACAAACTATTAAAGAACAGAAATTAAATTTAAAGGCAGAAAACAGATCTGAGTTTGAGGTACCTTGATCTACGTAGCAAGTTCAGAACAGCCAGGACTTTACACTGAGGCCCTGCCTATGAATGAATGAATGAATGAATGAATGAATGAATGGATTTATTTGTAATTTTAGAAATTATTTAAACACTATAAATAAACTACTGTTGAATAAATTGTGGCCTTCTAGTATACCTTAGAGAAAAGAAACCGTAATTTAGGAAGTTTGAGATGGTGTAGTTTCCTAATTGTTGTGAAATGAAATAGATCTGATATTACTGAATTTCAGTAAAATATTAAAAGTACTTTTTTTTAAATCTAGGTGTCATAGCCTTATCTCTGCGGATGAAAAAGCTTCTGAAAAGAGTCGAAAGGTATTTAGAATGAATTTAATGAAATTATTTACTAAAATTGGTGACATTTGTTTTATGATTAAAAATATAAGATTTACTCACTAATTTTTTAAGGACTTATTTTAGGTCATTTTATTTGCCTTCTCTTTACAAATTTGGTGCCGTGTGTGTGTGTGTTAATTTTAGTCCTCTTGGAGAATAGAATAAATTTAGAGGAGTTAAAATATAGTTTGTGAAAATAGATTTGTTTATTTGAAAGCAAAATACCCATATACATAAGGTAAAGTAATAGTAGTAAACTTAAAAATTAAGGTATTTATAACCCAAGAGTAAAATATGAAAGATTTAATCAAATTTTCAAAACTGCACAAAGGAAGAATACATTGATAATTATTTTATAAAGCAAATAGACAAGTTATATTCACGTTAGTTACGGATCAGCAGAAAAACTAAATTACATTTAGATAGAGTGCTAAGATACACAAGAATAAAGTGAGCAGAATCCTCTTGTGATCTCAAGAAGTCAGTGAAGATCATTGGCAACAGCATAAATAAGTTTATATTAGGAATCAAAAGAAGCTACACACAAATAGCACATCGTTTCTGAGAACTCCGTTAGAGGTAATGGCCATATTTTCAATTTAGTAAAAGGTTGGCATATGTTTACAGCTCAATACATGCCAATAACTTCTTTTTAGGAAATGTATTTTATTTTAGGGCTAGGGAGTTGCCTCAGCAGTTAATAACATATACTGTTCTTCTACAAGACCCAGATTTGGTTCCCAGCATCCACAGTAGGCTTACAGTCACCTGCTCCAGCTCCATGGGGATCTGATAATTCTGGCCTCTACTGGCACCTACACTCGGGTATACACGCCTACACACATGTAAAGACACACATGTAAAAAGACTATTTTAGAATAGTAACTAGTTCTCTTAACTAGTCCTTTCCAGCCTAGCCCCTTTAAATTTCTCCTAACCGTTCCTTCCTCAGGTCCGCAACAGTCTGCTTAAACAATCCCTTCTCCCAGTTTTCCCAATACTAGCAGCTCCAAACTGTAACACCTGTTCTAGCCTATCTCTTCAGCTTAGCTTTTCCTGCCTCAACTGTCTCCTAATGTCTTATCACCAACTGCCTTTGCTTTCATTCTGCTAGCCCTTACCTCCCTCCCCTTCTCAGGATCAGCTGGAGATATATATATTATATATATATTTCCTGTCCTATTTCCAGAAATCCAAAAAGCAACCAACACTGAAGTGTTAAACATTTCTAACAGCTAAGAATTCTTAAAGGACAAGTTGACTAGCAACTGGGGATCATTAAACAGAGCCAGGTATATAAGATAAATCATACTACGTTTCTCCCCATTTGTTTAGTTATTAATCCAGTTTTGAAGCTGCTCTGGATGCTTTCTGTAGCCATGCTACTGTTGGGGTTTGTTTTTTGTGTCTCCACTTTTCCCAATGTCTTTCCCAGGGTTCTCAGGTGTCCGATATCTTTCTTAGCACATCCACAACTGAGATAAACACCTGACAACAAGGATTCTCTTTCCTTTAACTTGGGTACGGCTTCCTGTACCTTTTATACTCCTGGACTGTCTTATCTTCTAGCATCTTGTGTTCTGGAGTTCCTTGCTGAATTCTCTTAATTTCTACCCCCCAGCTATGTGAACCTGACTTGAGCATGTAGGATGCAGTATTCAGTATATATAGTCTGTCTTAAAGTCCTGCTCCTAAACCTGTTGTTTCTCTGCATTGTTTTTTTTTTTGGAGCTGGGGACCAAACCCAGGGCCTTGCACTTGCTAGGCAAGCGCTCTATCACTGAGCTAAATCCCCAACCCGTTTCTCTGCATTGTAAAGGCTCTGTATTGCAGGAGGCCAAAGTCCTACTCATAGGCCTGCCAGTGGTTAGAGGTGCTGAATGTTTCTTGTCCAGGTTTCTCTGGCTGGCAGGGGAAGACAGTAACTGGTCAGGATCTCTTCTTTGCTCTTTTTGGGTCAGTGGACAAGGCTTTCAGGAGACCTCCCGTGCTTACCTTTGAGCTTTGTCAGTTTTGATGGGATCCACAGCTTTTCATTTCTTGTGGAAATAGAAACAAATCTGTATCCTCAACACAGAGAGTTCCATTCTGATGTTAACATATCCTTATAGATTTTAGGCTGATTTAATTTTTTATATAACCTGTTGTCTTTTAGCTGCTATTGTTCCTTTCTCATTAACGTTCAGAAAATTTAAGGTTAATGGAATACTATTTAGTCTATCCCAGGGGGTCTTTATTATTCCTTTTTGTTTTATAAGCACTTCCTTTATTAGCTCTTTCTACACTTGCTTGTCCTAGGATTGTGTGTTATACTTGTAATGTGCTTTGTATTGTCTGCGAAGAATTACTCCATCTTACCAGAAACATGTGGAGTATTGTTAGTTTTAATTTTATACAGGTATCTCCATAATAGCCATTACTTCCAGTAAATGTGTAATTACAGAATCAACTTTTTCAGAACTAAAAGCAGTTGCCCATTGAAACCCAGAGTATGTATCAATGGTAAGGTGTATAAATTTTAGTTTTTCAAATTCTACACAATGAAATAATCCGTTACCCTTAGGGTAACTTCCAGAGGTTAATGGAGTTTGGTTATACAAAGAACAAGTTGAACATTTTTTTTTTTATAATTTTCTCGGCTTGTTGCCAGGTGATAGAGAAATTTTTCTTTAAACCTATATTGTTAACATGGTGTTTTTGTTTTTTTTTAATCAGATTTTGAAGCTTCTAACATATTTCCTATTACTATTTGGTCAGTTTCTTTCACAGCTGTTAAATTGGTTAACATTCTCAATTTCCTCAGTTTCTTCTTTATAACAAATTCAGGGGAATACTATGGGCTGGTAGATGATCCATAGAAATGACAGTACCAAAATCACCTGGCACTTAGCTCTCTTCCAGGTACAGGAACACACCTTCATACAGGAAAGTCACCACAACACAAGATTTTTGTAAAATGATAGGTCCATCAGCTTCTTTATTTACCAAAATAACAACTGTTTGCCAAAAATACATGTTTTACTGTACTTTCAAATCTTCCTGACTAAAGGAGCTGGTGAGATGGCTTAGCTTTAAACTTGGTAATCTGAGTTTAACCCTGTGATCCACATGGTGGATGGACAGAGCTGACTTCCACATGTACAGTGTGTCATGCTTGCCCTCTCCACCACCACCTGCACAATTAAGTCTATTTAAGAAAAAAAGGTTTGGAGAGAAAGTTTATTTATAAGAGAGTGGCAGTTGATCCTTTCCCAAAATGGGAAAGGTCTTACCCATATTAAAATTTTGTATGGGGAGGGGTATGTTCGGGGGCTCGTGCTTACCAGATATTGGGGCCATGGGTGGATGTCAAATGTCATTTGAGATAGACTCTCTCACTAAGTGTGGAAATTGCTACTGGAGCTTGGCTGGCTGACTGGCCTATACGCCCCCAAAATTTGCCTGTCTACACTTTTCCAATGCATTTCTGTCAGCAGTGGTGGCACACACATTTATTCCTAGCACTCAGTAGATAGAGGCAGGTGAATCTCTGTGAGTTTGAGGCCAGCCTGGTATACAAAGTGAGTTCTAGGATAGCCAGGGCTGTAAAACAGAGAAATTCTGTCTCAAAAAATGTTTTGTTTTATATTTTTTTCTACCAATCAAGACTGTGATTTTTCAATTGAGCATGGTTCATAGGGGCTCACAAAGACTGAAGGAACAGTCATGGATCCTGTTTGGGCCTGAGCTAGGTCCTCTGCACATAAATTGCAAATGGTTGCATAGTTGGTGTTTTTGTGGGACTCCTCTTAACAGTGGCAGTGGGGAGTGTGTCTGACTCTTGCCTGCTCTTGGGACCCTTTTCCTCCTATTGGGTTGCCTTGTCCAGCCTTGATATGAGGGTTTGTGTCACTTGTTATGTCATGTTTAGTTAATATCCTTGGGAAGCTTTTTTTTTTTTTTTCTTTTAAAGGGAAACTGAGGAGTTGTAGATCTAGGGGGGAGGAGGAGGTATGAGGGTGGGAGCAAGGGAAACTGCAGTCAGAATGTAATGTAGATAAAGAATGAAAATTTAAAAAGTAAGACCTCTTTTTTAAAGAAAAAAGATTGTGGGGGTTTGTTGTTGTTGTTTAGTCCTGAAAACTAGTTTTAATGATAAATTAGATTTAAAAAACTTCCAGATATTTCCTGTAACTCCAGATGCTCCCTCATTTGAGAATCACCAAAACTTGAGCTGTGAAGTAATATGACTATATTAGTATTTATTAGAATTCATACTGTTGGTATTGTTGAAATAAGGAAAGATAGATTGGGACGATGAGCAATTGAGAAGCCTTACAAAAGTCCAGACAAAGTGTATCTATTTAGAGCAGTTTCCTTTGGGATGGAGGAAGGTTCTGAGGAAACTTTCTTTTTGGACAGGTTTCATTAATTTCTTCAAAATTGAAAGAAGATTGCTGGAGTGATAAGCCACACAAAGAAACAGAAGCTTTTGCATATTACCGGCGGACACACACTGCTAATGAGCGGCGGCGGCGTGGTGAAATGAGGGATCTCTTTGAAAAATTGAAGATTACATTAGGATTACTTCATTCTTCCAAAGTTTCCAAAAGTCTCATTCTTAATCGGGTAAGTATTGTGGAAATCGCATACACAAACGTAAGTTCAGTTAAGAGAAACTTACAGATACTATGAGAAAGAAAACTCATTATCATATGAGAGAAATGGAAGCAGAGTTACTTCTATTTAACAGTTGAGTGAAGTTAGTGGCTGGTCATGGCAGCTTATACCTGGTATGGCAGCACTTGAGAGGCTGAACAGAAAGATTGCCATGAGCTACAGAGTGATGCTGTATCATAAACAGGACTAGTAAATAAGCAATAAATACTACAGAGAAAAAAAAATTAAGTCAAAATAACTTCACGTTGACTGTTAAGTATGGAGGCAGGGGAACAGGGAAGATTGATGGGGGTTGGTGGAGGTGGTGGTGGTGGTGGTGATGGTAAGCAAGCAAGCTCATGGGTACATGTTCCCATGTGTGTGTATGCAGAAATGAGAGCAGGATGTTGGGCATCTTCTTTTTTATTACTTTGAACAGGGTCTCTCATAGAACTGGCAACTTGACTCTATGGCTAGGCTGGGTGGCCGTGGAGCTCTTGGGATCTTCAGTGCTTGGGTTGTGTAGGATTGTGCAGCCATGCTTAGCTTCTTACATGAGTGCTGGGCATTCAAACTCAGGTCCTCATGCCTGTAAGGTAAGTGTTGTGCTGTTGTCTTACCCGGTGAGCCATCTCCCTAGCCCCAAATACTTAAGTCTTAAGTTAGAAGCTGAGGGCTGGTAGGATAGCTCAGTTAACAAAGTGCTTACCTTGCAAGCATGAAGACTTGATTTCCATAACTCCAGAGTCTACATTAAAAAAAGAGAGGGAGATGTGGTGGCACATGCTTTTAATTTCAGCTTTGTCTGGGCAGATTCTCGAGTCTCACTGGCCAGCCAGCTTAGCCTATTTGGTGAGCTCCAGGGCAGTGAGAGATCATGCCAAGAAAAGAAAGATAGTGCTGAGCGATAATACAAGTCTTAAACTTAGACTAAGTCTGTGTGCTAGTCTCTATATTATTCCTCAAAGTATTTAGTACAGTTTATCATAGTGTAAAGTGCATAGCATAAAAATAATTTAGTGCACACGTTTTTTCCAGTAGAGATGGAACATGGTTTGATGCATGTGAGGCAAGCACTTTACCACCAAATAATTGCATCCATAATCCGTAACACTTCTTGATATCTAATATAGATATTTAAAAAGAAAATGAACTACTCAGCTTAGTAGAAGTTTTAACTTTGCATATAGGCCATCAAAAGCAACATCATTTCATTACTTTTAAGAAGTTGGGGAAGTATACATCTAGCATTTAAATTTATTGAAATGAAACAGATTTTGTAAACATTTTTAAATTTGATTAAAATCTAAGCAGAACATATTATATATTTTTCCTTGCAGTAGTGGAAAACTTGTTCACCACTCAGTGATGATCTTTGGAAATAATCATTCTCTACATTCCCTAAAAATATAAGCTAGAAAATAATTTAGCAAGTACTGTTGGGTTGGGGGTGTAGCTCAGAGATAGAACTCTTTACGTAGCAAGGCCCTGAGGTTCTATTCCCAGCACCAGAACCAGTGGCTCAATGTATTATTCAATTTCTGAAACATGATTAGTTGTTTTATAATGTTCTCTAAAATACTACGTTAAAATACTTTCATTAAATAAATTGTGTAGACCTCCTGTACTTTTTGGAGTACAAGTAAATGGTCCATTGATGTTACTGTTTTTATTCTAGGCATTCAGTGAAATTCAAGGACTAACAGACCAGGCAGATAAATTGATAGGGCAGAAAAATCTCCTGAGTCGAAAACGAAGTATTTTAATCCGGAAAGTATCATCTCTTTCAGGTAAGCTACATAAGCATCTCTGGGAAAGAAAGAGTACAGTGACAGCATTAGCAAGGACTCCGAGCCTTTCAGACTCTGTTGAGGTTTAGGATTGGCATCTCAGGCTTACAGCAGGATTAGCTTTGACTGAGTATCATAGTATCTGAATTGTAATCACTTGCCTCTCAGAGTTTGGGGGAATATAATTAAATCAACTAGATTTCAACTAACTGCATTTCTCATTATTTTGTGGTATGCACAGAGTGATGCTTTACTCCTATTTACCTGCAGGGAAAACAGAAGAAGTGGTCTTGAAGAAGCTAGAGTATATTTATGCAAAACAACAAGCACTAGAGGCGCAAAAAAGAAAAAAGAAAATGGGGTCAGATGAGTTTGGTCTGTCTCCCAGAATTAGTACACAGCTGGAGGGATCTTCATCATCATCTGTAGATCTTGGACAGATGTTTATGAATAACAGAAGGGGGAAACCTTTGATTCTTTCCAGAAGAAGAGACCAGGCTACAGGTAAGAGGAACATTTTTTGCTTTTCTTAATGTAGCTAGACATCAATTTATTTTAGTGGACTGAACATCTCTTGGCTATAGTTCTAGTTAAATGAATTACAGATGATTTTTAAGAAACCTAACTTTTGGGGTTGGGGATTCAGCTCGGTGGTAGAGCGCTTGCCTAGCTAGCGCAAGGCCCTGGGTTCGGTCCCCAGCTCCGAAAAAAAGAAAGAAAAAAAAAAAAAAAAAGAAACCTAACTTTAAGTAGTAACTTTGAACTTTTGGTTTTGCACAAATAACTCCTAAGAGCTTGTGTAAATCCTAGTTCTGATAACAGTCTACATGTAACATGTTTCTAGTAAGTACATAACTGCTATTATATGTGAATTCTTGATATTCTTGAATTTATTACAGGTTGAAAAATAAATTGGAACTTTTTAAGGTTTTTTTTTTTTAAAGTTAAGGTGGGCATAGTGGTTGGTGTGTATCTATATAGTCTCAGCTACTTGGAAGACTAAGACAGACAATTGCTTGAGGCTCAGAATTGAGTTTGGTCTAGGTAACAGAGTGAGAGTGTTACAGTGTTATAGTGTTTGTAAAAATTTACAAAGGAATAGTTTAATTTCTTTGAACTTGTCCATTTTTCATTGTCTTAATTAAGGAACAAAGCAAACTAGCTTAAGTTGTTTTTTACCTTGTTTTTGGAAGTAACTATACTAATTTAATGTTACTTGGTAGGCTCATGTTTTAGAGAAAGGTGTGTTTTTTGGGTTTTTTTTGGTTTTTTTTTTTATTCTTCCGACAGCTCAGTGTATAGACCAGAAGACTTTGTTTTAACGTTACAGAATAAAATAAATGACCTGAATTCACAATGAAAAGAAACTATGGCTTAGAAACTTAAAACTTTGTTAGGAATGTATAGGAGGGACTGGAGAGATGGCTCAGTGGTAAGAGCACTGACTGCTCTTCCAGAGGTCCTGAGTTCAATTCCCAGCAACCACATGGTGACCCACAACCATCTGTAATGAGATCTGATACCTTCTTCTGGTGTGTCTGAAGACAGCTACAGTGTACTCACATAAAATAAAAATTATTTAAAAAAAATGAAAAAAAGGAGTGTATAGGATAGGAAGCCTGTGAATAGACTTGTGCATGCCCTCATGTAAACTTACATTATACCTTTCAAGTCAGCCTCTCTCTGGAGTACACTAACATTAATTGACATTTGTTTTCTTTGCAGAAAATGCTTCACCTTCTGACACTCCACACTCTTCTGCCAACCTGGTGATGACACCACAAGGGCAGTTGCTTACCCTGAAAGGCCCCCTATTCTCAGCACCAGTGGTAGCAGTTTCTCCTGCTCTCTTAGAAGCTGGTCTGAAGCCTCAAGTTGCAAGCAGTACTATGGCTCAGTCAGGTATGTAATGGTATTCTATGGTTCGTAATTATATACTAAAGAACTGTCCAACAATACAGGAAGCCTTTAAATTTGATCTGTAGTTACTCAGAGCTGTTCTTTTGGCATTTGCCTTGTTAAGAAATGGCCCTAGCTTGGTTTGATTGGTGGTTTATCTGGGATAGGAAACTGTTTTGTGAACTCTAGTGAAATTTCTCAACAGAGGAAGAATTAAAATGGTGTCCAAGTGAAATGATTGATGTAGAAGGGTCAATATTTAAGTTCTTGGTGTTGATCATTGTTTTGGGTTATACTTGGAATGGGGGCACTCCCATGTTACTGGCTTAATGCATTGTTTTAAGAACCATTCCTTTTTGCTAAAGTTTTATTTGGTGGTTTGGGTTCTAGACATCTAAATCTCTGTTAAGGTAGGAGGGTATACTTACATGGTTTTTGTTATTATTGTTGTTGCCATTGCAACTCCCCTTCCCTTTCTAACTAGAAATTAATTGGGTGAACAAAAGCAAGATGTGTTTCTGCCTCAGTATAAGAATTAGTTTAGCAAACTGGATTTTTGATGGTGGCCTGTGGCCATAATCCCAGCACTTAGGAGACACAAGACAAGATTTTTGTGAGTTGGAGGCTAGCCCTGGACTTCATAGGAAGATCCTGATTCTGTTCAAACCTAGGGCTGGAAATATACCTTCCTAGAATAGGCAAGTTCCTGAATTCAGTCTCCCCCCCTGCTCTTCCAATCCAGAAAAAGAAAAGAGTTATTTTGTGGAGATTTTCTAAAAAATAATTACGTGGAACTATTAATAATGAAATAAATGTCTTGACTAGATTTTACTTGACTATTGCTATTTCAGCTGTTATTCTGACAAAAGTGAACTTAGGAAGAATGACTGAGGAAGGAGAGAGAAAAGATTTTTATTACTGTAAATCCAATGAACTCTTAATTTTTGATTTTCAGAGAACGATGACTTATTTATGATGCCACGAATTGTTAATGTAACATCATTGGCCGCAGAGGAAGATTTGGGAGGTATGAGTGGCAACAAATACCTTCATGAAGTTCCTGATGGCAAACCAGCACCTGACCACCTGAGAGACATTTCTGGGAATGAAGCTAGCCCCTTAAAGGATACAGAGAGAATCTCTTCCAGAGGAAACCATAGAGACAGCAGAATGGCACTGGGTCCAACACAAGTGTTTTTGGCAAATAAAGATTCTGGATTTCCACATGTAGCTGATGTTTCCACTATGCAGGCAGCACAGGAATTTATACCTAAAAAAATGTCTGGTGATCTGAGAGGGCATCGGCATAAATGGAAGGAGTGTGAGTTGAGAGGAGAGAGACTAAAGTCAAAGGAATCTCAGTTTCATAAATTAAAGATGAAGGATCTCAAGGACTCAAGCATAGAGATGGAACTGAGGAAAGTAGCCTCAGCTATTGAGGAAGCAGCACTTGATCCCAGTGAGCTGCTGACTAACATGGAGGATGAGGACGACACTGACGAGACGCTGACTTCACTGCTCAATGAAATTGCTTTTCTTAATCAACAACTAAATGATGACTCTGGCCTGGCTGAACTCTCTGGTTCTATGGATACAGAATTCCCAGGGGATGCTCAGCAAGCTTTTATCAGTAAACTTGCTCCTGGGAACAGATCAGCTTTCCAAGTTGGACACTTGGGAACAGGTGTGAAAGAGTTGCCTGATGTCCAAGAGGAAAGTGAATCCATCAGCCCTCTCCTCTTGCACTTGGAAGATGATGACTTTTCTGAGAACGAAAAACAGCTTGGGGACACAGCCTCTGAGCCAGATGTCCTTAAGATTGTTATTGACTCTGAGATAAAGGATTCTCTTGTTTCCCATAGGAAATCTAGTGATGGAGGGCAGAGTACTTCTGGTCTCCCTGCAGAGCCTGAAAACGTATCGTCACCTCCCATCCTGCACATGAAGACTGGCCCGGAGAACAGCAGTACAGACACTTTGTGGAGGCCTATGCCAAAGTTGGCCCCTTTAGGTTTAAAAGTAGCTAATCCCCCCAGTGATGCTGATGGTCAGAGTCTCAAGGTGATGCCTGCCTTGGCACCTATAGCTGCCAAAGTTGGGTCAGTTGGACACAAAATGAACACAACAGGAAGTGACCAGGAAGGCCGGGGGAGCAAGATGATGCCTACATTGGCACCTGTTGTAACTAAATTGGGCAACTCTGGGGTTCCATCAAGCTCATCAGGGAAATGAACTTGTTCATCCTCATGCAGAAGCCAGGATATGAGGGGAAATTGAATTTCACCTCCTTTCTCTGTAGGCATCTGTTTGTTTGTTTGTTTGTTTGTATTATGGAACTATTATCCTTGACCTAATTATGTGTGGCTATTAATGGAGAAAGGGGGATGTAGGGTGCTGGTCCTGGTGTTTGAAATTCTGATCATGTTAAAAATGTGTTACCTCACTTGTGGTGCTGGGTTCCCTCATCTTCTCTAAGAAGGTGTGATTCCCTCTTGCCCAAGGAATTCATAACAAGATTCTGGCTCCTTCAACTACCTTATTTTTTCCCCTGAGAAAATGCTTGAGACTTGGAATTACTATAGACTAAACTATAATTGATAGTTTTTGGCTCTAAAATCTGAGAATTGTGATGCAGTTGTGTGAAGGGACCTAGAAAAAACTTTTAGTTATTTTTTTGATAGTAGAGCATGATAGAGCTGGGAATGGTAGTGCACACTTGTAATTCCAGCACTTAGAAGACTAAAGCAGAAGGATTGCAAGTTTGTGTCTACCCTGATCTATAACAAACACACACACACACACACACACACACACACACACACACACACACACAATTGTGGAGGGAGAAGGAAGGGAGAATGTTACAGTGGATAGGATGAATACTATAGAATACCAAAGTGGAGGGATTTGTCATTCAGCAGACTGTTGTTTCATATCCAGAATAGCTGTTCCCTTTCAGTCATAATTAAAAGCTTAAACTTTCTGGTAAAGTAGGAATATACGTTTTACTTTTACTATTAACATACTTATTTTTAGAGACTAAAAATGAGATACGTGTCCCTTATTTCTTTTGTGGTATTACAAAGATTCATTCATAGTGCCAGGGATTTCTACTCATTTGTTTTTTGGAGGTAGACATAGAGGCAGCCATTTTCTTTCCTAAATCATGTAACTCAAGAAACAGCTAAAATGAAAAGCAGTTTCTCCCCTAACCAGAGACTAGCCAAAATAAAAATTTGTGAGGCTGGATTATTTCCCAAATGAAACCAGCCTCTAGGTGCTTGAAGGTTTTGTTCACTGTCACCTGCACAGGATGTAAAGAAAAGGCGAGTCAGAGTGAGCAATCTTTACCAGGGAAGTAAAGCAGTATTTGAGTCACAGAATATATTTTTTATCTGCTACCATGGCATCAATGATCTGTAGAGCTTTTTCACTCATTAACTGTCAGGGTATGAAGGACTGACAACCTGTAAAGATGAAGATATTTATATTTTTGTATAGTTGTTTTCATAGATTTCTCAAAGGATGAAGTTTTCGATCTAGAAGAGATTTGTATTGAGTATAGAAATGTTTCCTATATAGTTTGTAAATAATCATGGTGCATTTGAGGGGTCTCTCGGGAACTCCTGGGGCAAGAATCACTGTTCTGAAAATGTATAGACTGAGATTTAGCTGCTGCATTTTGCCTTTCTTAAATAATTATATTTTGGAATGTAACCCGTTCTGTCTGCAATGACAGGATTTGCTTGTGTTGTAAAACACTTTAACACAAGTGCTTCCGGTGCCTGGGCTGTGCCTGGGTGATTGTATTTCTTTTACACTACTGCGTCTTTACCCTAAGTCCCACTCTGTATCTTCAGACCTAGGTTGTGAGACCAACTTTGGAATGAATCTAGCCAGTGAATTACTTCCATGTTTGATTCCCTTTTTACATTAACTCTGGTAATCATCAGATTGGAATGATGAAAAACTTTACACTGCAGAATGCAGTGGTAGGAAATTCTTCATTGGTTTTGTGCTGCTTGCTCTAAAAAGGTCATCAGCACTTAACCTTCCCTGTTTACTACAGAAGCCTGATAGAGTGAAAACAGTATTCCTCAGCTTCTCCTTTGTCCTCTGTCCTTTACCCAACTGATTTTATCCAATGCCTTAGCCAAGGAATGCAGCACCTGTCGCCCTTGCTAATAGCTGTCCTCAGAGACGCTAGTTCTTTAGCCCAGGTATAGCAGTTTCCAGTGGTTTTATTGCCTGTTTCTTTCCCGTGTTTCCTTCTGGCTTCCTAGAGCCCTTTTGGGTTTTGAGAGTCAGACAAGAAACACAAAAAGGGAGTGAAAAATCCTCAGGAAAAAAAAAAAAAGACCATTGTAGCTTATGATTCTCTCTCTCTCTCTCTCTCTCTCTCTCTCTCTCTCTCTCTCTCTCTCTCTCCCCCTCCCCCTCCCTCCCCTCCTCCCTCCCTCCCCCTCCCTCTCTCCCCTCTCCTTTTTTTCTTTTTCTTTTTTTTTAATTTGAAAAAAAAGCATAGACAAAACAGGTCAGGATTTATTCTTGATTGGAAGATCCTCGGTTGTGTTTATGAAAGATGGACAAGGATAGAGATGAAGTTTGGTTCTAGGTGTTCAGGGAAAGCTGCAGGTGTCATTACAACCCCCCACAATACATTGTTCTTAAGACAGATTTAGGAGCTATCAGGGCTAGTTTGAGGAGGGTTTAGTCTTTAGAACAATCTTGTAGCCTTGACAGAAATCCAAAATCTCCCCAAACTCTTACCCTTTAACCTTACATTAGGAGAAACTGATCTATTAAAATTACATGTATGAGTATGAAAAGTGAAGTTAAGTGAGAACATTGGAAGAACCTGGAAAAAAGCTCCCACCCTAACTAAGAAGCATGATCTCAGTAGACCAATAACTCGCCTTTTTATACACCTGTAAATAAATGGAATGTTTTTAAGAATATAATTATGTCAGATTTAGCATTTTCTTTTATATATTAAATATATATCTTTCATTTCTGCTTTTGAAAGTGATTATTTTTTTAGAAATAACAAGTTTGGCAGTTGAAAGGCAAGACATGTGAACCTGAAATAAACCAGTTATACTAATTAAAGCAGAATTTGGTGTTGGGAGGTTTGTGCTTGGTTGGAGAATTCTTTATGCCCTCAGACATATTTGAGAGAGGATCCCATTGAAGTGATCTTTTCAGAAGCTTCTTGATTTGAAAGCTTTTGATCTGTCATTTGGGAAGACCTTTGGTATTCTAGTCCTTGTAGCATGTTTTATTTGGGACTTCAAGATTATGTACAAATTGATGGCAAATATTTGCCGTTCTATAGTGAGAAGAGTTTCATAGTACCACTGTGTGCAATGTCTTTATCTGTTGCCTTGGGGAACAACAGGACAGAAATACAATTTTAGTGTCTAGAGACAGTAGGTGTTCTTTTTTAATTTGTGTATGTATATATTGGGTGTGTAGAGCTCAAAGGACAACTTTGAGGAATCACTTCTCTCCTACCAGGGATCCAACTCATGTTGTCAAGCATTCACAGCAAACACTTTTAGCTCACTGAACCAACTTGACAGCTTATTACATGTTCTTTTTTTTTTTTTTTTTTCTTTTCTTTTTCTTTTCTATTTTTTTCGGAGCTGGGGACCCGAACCCAGGGCCTTGTGCTTGCTAGGCAAGCGCTCTACCACTGAGTTAAATCCCCAACCCCCTTATTACATGTTCTTAAGACAAGATGTTAAGGGGTTTCATACTAACAAAAGTGTTCTTATGGGAGTCTTTTAACCACTGAACTGTTCTGACTTATTTAATATAATTGACAGATCAAGTCTATTTAAAAAGTGTTCACTTTGTATACTTTTATGATAAAAGTTTTTGTGCCCCCAGAATTATGGATGAAATTGATAGTAGCCCTTTCTTACAGTTTGAAAATGTTTTAAACAGAAAAAACAGTAGACAGTTATACATCTGTTTGCTTGTTTGTTTTTTAAGATGGTCTCACTATGCAGCCTGTGACCTGGAATTCTGTGGGGACCAAACATGGCCTTGAACTCACCAAGATCCACCTCTCTCTGACTGCTGGGATTGAAGGCATATGCTATCAAGCACACGCACACATTTTATAAAATCCCATACATTTTTCCTCACTACCAGTTAATTATAGTGGAATTGTGTGATCAGTGCATCTTGAAGACAAGTCTTCAAAATAGCAATACCACCTGTCTCTTCTAGAATTAAGCCATGGACAGTGTGGGCAGCTCATTTTCAGGAACTTAGGATTTATATCCTTATTTCATGGAGAATCACTGGTACTTAATCAGAATAAACTAGTTGCACAAAATTGTTGGATTTGAAGAAAGTGCTTTAAGGGTCCTTTAATAACTTACGTTGTATCATTGCTAATTAAAAGTTCTTCCCTCCCAAGTATGACTAGAGTTGAATTCTTAGAACCTGTGTAAAAGTGCTAGTTGTGTAATCTCAGCACTGGAAGGGTGCAGACACAGGAGATCCCTGGTGTTCCCTGGCCAGCCAGTCTAGCCTAATGGGTGAGCTCCAGACCTATGAGAGACCTCAGCAACTTGGTAACATTAGGATTCACTAGCAGTGGTCCTCTAGTCTCCATACCCACATAGTTCAGATGGACCTGAACTTCAAACAAATTAACACATTGATGAATGACTTTGGACAGAAAATTAAAGCTAGGGTTGGTAAGATGACCTGTAAAGGTGCTTGTCATCCCTGATGGCCAAAGTCGAATCCTCAGAAGCCATATGGTAGAAGAGAACTGACTTGTGCACACACACACAAACCTCCACGTAATCTGCTCTACATAGTTCAGGCTAACCAGAACCGCAGAGTTAGACCCTGGCTCGAGAAAGGAAAAATAAAGTTGGTGCATGCCTTTAATTCCTGCAGTTGGGGAGAACGGAGGCAGGTAAGTTCAAGGGTGGCCTGATCTATATAGTTTCAGGCTAGCCAGAGCTACATAGTGAAGCTAAGGAAGGTAGGATTATTGCCTATTGAAGAAAGTGATCTAAATGCATACTAGAAATAAAATTTCATATACACATTTTTAAAGCTAATTTTAGCATATTTGAAACTGCTTTACAGAGACAGTGTTAAATGACAGCGATGAAGATGTGTTAGAAGGCTAACCCAAACAAGATGGAAATTTCAAGACAAATCCTAAACTATTAAATAAACTCATAAAATGGGCCCCCCCCCAGACACAACAACGGGCAAACAGCCTTTGAAGCATTGACTTGAAATCCATTTTGTTTGCATCTACACTCCTTGATCTCAGCTATCTCACAGTGCCTTGCATGTAAAAGTGCTTAATAAATACTTGAATTGACAAGCAAGTGTTTATTCTAGCATGTTAGTTTCCCAGGATCTCCATAACTTGTTTACCTAGGATGAATTTTAGAATCTGATAAACACCATGCATACTAACTTTAGGCATACACAATCAAAATGCTTCCAGAAAGGTCAACTGCATTTTGGAGAGCAGGATGACATATTTGAGACTAAAGAGATTGCTTCTCTTCACATTGCACTTGGAATCTTTGAGGGACAAGAACACTTTCCGTCTATTCCCATACTAGCATCTCAAAGGCAGTATGGTACTTTGACTGGGGTTTGCTTGGATTGGGAAGAATTTTTAAAGTGATGTTTTTGCCTTAGCCTGAAAACACCCAATTTCAAGAGTTTTGTTCCCTCATTAAATTTTCACAACTTAGATGACTCTCATCTTTAGATTTGGAAAGCAAGTGCTTAGAATTGCCTGTTGAGCTCAAAACCAGATGGAGGTGTTTGAGGAATGGAGATGTCTTTAAGGAGCTAAGCCAGAGCAGCTTGGGTGAGATAGGAGAGACACTTTGCAAATCCATTTACTAGTATTGATTGAGAAGTGTTAAACAGATTAAAGAAAATTCGGTAAATTCCGGCAGAGAAGACCAGGATCTGTAGTACACAAATTAAAACACCAGGTGGTGGCATTTGTTAGCAATGTATAGCAGCTTTTCTGAATATGTCAAATCACAATTCTGAGTTAGAGAATTACCTGTTTCTACAGTTGGAGGTTATCATTCCTGTCTTCAGGACTAGGAAAAAAAAATTGGAAGTCCCATTTTAGTTTCCTAAAATCTATAATGTGTGGCTGAAAGGGTAAAGGCTTTAGGCCTCCAGGTGCCAGATGTTAACAACCCTGATTCCCCTGTCAACATGTTTTTTTTTGTTTTGTTTTTTTTTAAAGAAATTATATGTGTATGGGTGTTTTGCTAGGTGCTTTTGAGGTAGGCCAAAAGAGGGAGACAAATCCCTGGGAACTGTTGTGATATGCCAAGAGGGTGATGGTAATTAAATCTGAGTCTTCTGCAAAAGAAATCAGCACTCTTGATCACCAATCCATCTGTCCAGCGCTCCCCAAACCCCAAGGTAATTTCTTGAAGTAGTAATTAAATGAAAAATTCTAGCCAACTTACATATCTATGAAGCATGAGTGTGTGGTATTTCCCCTGTCTCCATGAACTAGAAGAAAAAGCAAAACAAAAACAAAAAACCTGATAGCAACAAGCTTTGATATCGGTTTCAGCCCTAGGAGTGTTTGCAATTTTTGAAAAGACAGAAAAGATCTGGACTAGCAAAATAGTGTTAACGCTGTTAATAAAGTGCTGTAAGGACGTTGGCGGCTAAGGAAATGATGGATTATATCATAGGTGCACTCAATTGTTTTCTCTGTTCACAACCCACCTAAGGCTCTATTTGGAGGCTTGAATCTTTCACCATTAACATTAAGTTCAAAAGTGTGTGAATTGAGTTATTACGCGTGAGTCATTGTGTTAGGCTGGCTGTAATCAGAAACTATTCCAACCGCGTTAAACCCCAGCACTTGGAGTGGAAAGGAGTTCTTTTGGCAGCATCCCAAACCTTTTTTTATGAGTTGGGAATTAAATTTCAGCCGTAATCTCTTAGGCCTACCAAATATCAACCTTAGGTCTGGGGGCGTGGTTATCAAAGTTCTCTAGAGGACCTTGCCTGATAATACCGTAAAAGGCCGGGTTCTCTCAATTCTAAAGCAATGTTACGTTGACCTTCCTTTAAGAGCTGTACCCACAATTATACTGTGCAGAATCCGGAGACCTCTGCGTTCACGGTTCATTCCTTGGTTCCGCCCCTTTAGGCACCAGCCGCCCAATCGGGAACCGATCTGCCACAGACCGCACCCCCTTCACTAGGCCCCGCCCTCCCAGCGCACAGCCGGGCCCAGGCCCTAGTTCGCGTTTTGAGCCCCTGGTGCCACCATAGCTACTGCTGCGGCTGCCGCGGCGGAGCTGAAACGGTCGATCGCGATGCCCGAGGGCTCTGTGAGCTGGGTCCCGAGCGAACGGGGGCGCTGACGAGTAGTAGGGGTTTCTAGAGTGGGCGGTGGACTGTGGGGTGGGTGGGCTGACAACGAGCTCCCAGGACTGGGGTGTGGGAGGGAGGCTCTCGCATTGGATCGGGCCAGCGCGAGCCCGGCGGCCACCGCGGTGCTTCGGCCCCTTGCCCGGTGGCTTCGGAGGCCTCCTCCCTTGGACACCGCAGTTACCATGGGAACACTTGGGCTGTAACCAGCGCCAGACTGGTCACTAGCCCATCCCGTTCTTCAGTTAAACGCCTCTGGCTGGCGTGGGCCTGACATTTTTTCACTCCAGGGGTCGTACTCACCCTGTAAAAAAATCTAGCAAGATAGTGTGGGGATGGGGAGTGGGAAAGCACAGGGCAATGCCCAGAGTAAGAGTTAGTGACAAGCAGAAGACACCTACTGTGATGATAAGGTTGCTTCTGCCATCTCAAGCCAGTGTAAGTGAATATCCGAAGGCCGTGTTGAGCGAGAAGGCAGTACCGCTGTTGAGACAAGTCCTAAGGCCAGGCCAGGGACTGTCCTTAGGGGTTCCTCGTTATGATGGCTGGAGAAGGATCAACCATTACAAGCCGCATCAAGAACTTGCTGCGGTCTCCATCCATCAAATTACGCAGAAGTAAAGCAGGAAACCGGAGAGAGGATCTCAGCTCCAAGGTGAGTCCTTTCCGAAGCCACCTCTTACCTACTCTGCCCTCCTGCATCCCTCCTGCATTTCGTTGCTTTCTAACCTTTCTCTTTCTTGGGGGTGGGGGTGTGGGGGTGGGAGAATGAAATTCCTCTGTTGACTTTAAAAGATAATATACGCTTATCTTTCACGACCTGATTTGAGGTTGGAAGAACAACAGCAGGCGTGGGTGGGCTGAGACGCAACCATGGCTTGAAGAAGTGCATAGGAGGAAGGCAACCTGGGTTTAACAGGTCTTCAGTTCAAACTGAGTGTGTGCTTGGGGAAGCAGGTTGACATTTTATGACTCAGTTTCTCTTCTTGGAAGAGGACAGTGAAATCACATATTCTGTAAAGGACCTAGCTGTGACTAATGTATTAGTGTAACAGTTAGGGTTATAATGTCAGACTGTAGTAGCAAAAAGAAATACACTAATACACTTCATCTAAGAGAGCAAAACAATTTTATGACAAGCTTGGTGACGCATGCCTGTAATCCCAGTACTAGTCAGAGGCAAAATCAGTGTGGTCTATATAACAATTTTCAGGAGAGCCAGGGCCACATAGTGAGACCCAACCTGTCCAAAGAAGATGTAGAAGATTGAACTGGCAAGACGGCTTAGTTGGTAAAGACCTTTGCCAACAAGCCTGGTCTGGTTCGGATTCCTTAGATCCACAAGGAGTAAAACAGCTCTTGGAAGTACTTCTCTGACTTCCACATGTGCTTGCACACATGCAGGGGAAGACATAAATGTAAAATGGTTTATCTCTTTCAGATACTTAAATTGATTTAACTGGAACTTCTAGGTTTCTCTTGGTAATGTGAAGGAGCCACGTGTGTACCACAAAGACAGCTCTCTTGGTCTTGGTCCCTGCAGCACTGCTCGTTCTGATTATTGTATGCCAGCATCCTTTCTCTGGGCAGATGCTCATCCTCCATTCTTACGTGTCTGGGTTTTGGTCCTTATGCTTGTTTTTTATTTGTTTGTTTGGTTTTGTGGCAGGCTCTGGTTACATAGCCCTGGAAGGGTTCAAACTACAAACCCTGCCACAGCATCCTGAGTGCTGGGATTTCTGACACCCAGTTCATGCTTTAGTCAGTTTTGAGGATTGCCACAATTTGGGGCATACAAAAGTAGAATACATTTACTTAATCCCTTGAGAGAATCTTGAACATTGTTCCCACAGGATCAGATTAGGTTTTGTGTCTTATTAGCAGCCTGTAAACATAGTAACTCTTTGTGGTACAGGACTGCCAAGGGCACAGTCCTTAGAGACAGCAACATATTGTTGCCTTGCTGGGACTCTGTTTCAGGAAAATTTAGAGTCTAATGTACAGCATGACCAGAGTTCTGGGAAGAGTTACTGGGTCCCTTAACAGAGCTTTGGTAAGGTGAACAGCTTTCCTGTATATTCTAGCAGGGATTAAAATTTGAATTAAAATTTGCCACATACTTTATAGTGGCAGAATTAGTGCCCCTTTCAAGGGTTCTTATTAATAATTGTTCCTATTCTCTAGAGGCAAAAGAATGGGTACTCCAGCTTAGACATTCATAGATACAACTTTAAAAAATCTTTCATTTATCATTGTTGTGATATCGTGTATGGGTGCAGGTGCACATGTGCCATAGTGTTGCGGAAGTCATCATGGCAAGCACTTTTGCTGTCCCTAACGATGTGGCTCCAGCTGCCCTACAACCCCTGATCCTGTCTGTCTCCTCAGCATATCCCACTGTCGTGACCACCACAGGCACCCTGCTGACTTGTGGCAGCACTCTCAGACCATTTTTATCTTTCGGCTCCTTTTTTGGCCAGCTCTAGTAAACACAGTAGGGATATATTATGGTGTATTAGCCTGTAGTATGCATGCTAACCATGAGTGGTCTAGAGCCTGGAAGATGCCATCCCCTTTCTTTAAGACGCCCATGTCTGTCATCATCAATGTGTTCTGCCTGTTGGGTGATGAACCCGGGATAATAAAGCATTGTCTTTGCCACCAAGGAGCCTGTAGCTAAGTTAGACGCGTAAACAAGTAATTACAGCCAGATTTGGTAAATGCTGTCCTAGAAACATGCACTAAGTCATTAATGGAATTACAGTGGGAAGAAATTAGGAAAGACTTCACAGAAGAAGGGGTATTTGAACTGAGTCCAGAAGTAAGAGAGGCTTGCTCTAGGAAAACTGAAAGGAAGACATCTTTAGGATCACCAGTAAACATCCTCATTCCAAGTAGGAAGTCAGTGCTGACCTTTTACATGATGTCACGAGTGTCTCTGTTTACCTACCTTCTCACATCCCACAGTGAAGGCTTTCTACATCAGGTTACTCTAAAAGCTTACTCTGTACTCACATAAGACATGCCTCATGAGTCCCTAATACACGGTAACTAAGGTAATTGTGGCATAGATTCATGGGTACTTGATTTTGTTTTATTTTTGTTTTATGAGACATGATCTCAGTGTAGACCAGGCTGGCCTGGGACTTCCTATGTAGTCCAGGCTTCCTTCCTCAGCCTCCTGAGTACTGGGAAAGTTTTGGACCACGGTGCCTGGACATGGTAGCTAACTTTGAAATAAAACTAGAAGGTAAAAAAGACAGGAAGTAAGAAATGAGGGCTCAGAGTGGCATCATGCAATAACGTCCTCTTTCAGGTTTTTCTTGAGACAAGATCTTGCTATACAGTAGCCCGGCAGGACTCAAACTCACTTTGAACCATACTATTCTGTGTCACAAAAATGTCCACTTACATCTCAAGCTGTCTATGTCTTGCAGAGCCAGAGCAACTTCCCTGATGAGTTCTGCTTCCTTGAAAGCGATCTCTAGTTGTCTTTATGTGTCTTCATTTTCAGTTTTCTCTAAAAGTTTATCATTTGTGTATTTTATATATATGGGTACTTTGTCTGTGCATATAAGTGCATACACACACACACACACACACACACACACACACACACCCCAGAAGACAACATCTGAAGTTGTGAATTGCCATGTGGGTGCTGGGAATTGAACTCAGAACCTTCGGAAGAGCAGTGAGTGAGTGCTCTTAACCATTGAGCCATCTCTCCAGCCCCAATGTCTTCATGTTCTTTACCTCTTTCACAGCCCACTGTGAGAGCAGTGTAAGCTGGATAGTGAGTGGGAGAGAAGTACAGGGTTGAGACAGATGTTAGTGCAGGTGAACTTGGAAGAGCTGTGAGCTCTTGAAAAATCAAAACCAGGATTAATGAAACAGAGCACTACTCATTCGGTGCTTTTTATTCAGGAAAGAGCCATTAAATATGGTTAAATATGGTTTAAAGCCAAGATGAGAGCCAGCAATAAAAGGTGGGGTTAATGACTATAGGGAGATTAGATGAGCAATGAGATTTTATCAGGCTTTCTCATAGGGAAGGGGGGTTACTCTATATAGTGTAAATTGGAGAAAGCTGGTTTGAGATTTCATGCCAGGTCTGCAGATTCTTGAAGAACTTGAAGCTCTTGGTTGTAAATAACTTTGAAGCCCAAATCCTGTACATTTCTTGTTCCCCTGTCCCCTCCTCATCTCAGCTGAGGCTGTGAAATGTGTGTGCTCTTGGTAGATAATCTTCTCTCCCTTCTTTTTCCTAAAGCTTCTGAAGATTTTTGTATAGATGGAACGTGTGTTGTTCTATTTTTACAAAGGACAGAAATGGACTGAGACTGAGCAGGCAAGACTGAGGTTAGGGACACAAAAGGACTGCCTGTGCTAAGGGGTGCTGTGAAAAGTCATCTTTCCTAGTCACTATTGCTCTGCTGTGGGCTGTGTATTATTCTCTCTAATAACACCAGGCAAGGTGACTTTCTTGTAGCCCGGTTTTGTGATTGCACAGCTATTCTTGTTCTCTTCTGTATGATTATATGGTCTTATGGTAGCTCTAAGAAGGGTATGCAGGTAGGTTTCATGAAGGAGCAAAGACTAGCATTAATCTGATTCCAGCCTTCGCTTAGGTTTTGAGACCAGATATTAGTATAAGAAGCCTTTCTGCCTTTCTGTTAGAGGGAGCTGAACTTATTTTTCAAAGCATTTGTGTGTCCTAAGTGCTAGTTTGGTGCTGACTGCCTGGGAGAGTGGTTAGTAGGGTCTCAGATTATTAACATTTTAAAAATAAGCCTACTGGGGCCTGTGGATGCAGCTTAGTTGGTAGGGTGCTTGCCTAACATGCGTGACACCATGGGTCCCATCCCTAGCACCATATAAACCATGCAAAGTAGCACACACCCAAAGACCCAGCACGTGGAAGGTTGACACCAGTCTGTATCGTATGAGAGTCTGTCTCAAAAAATACAAAGAAAAGAAACCTTTTCTCAGGACCCATTCTCACTGTGTAGAAGCAGAGTATCATGGAGTGGACGTTGGTAGCCAAGTGTATAGTAAGTTCTGTCAGAAGCCCACCGTCAGCTGTGAGCCTCTGGCCTAAGTTGGTTTTATATCCAAACCTCACCGAGGTGTGTGGACAGCCCAGCAGTCCAGCCTGGGTCGTGTGCTCTTCATTGTCAGTAGTTTTGCATTCTTCTCTGCCGTCTAACTGCACAAACTGTGTAGAGTGGATCTCACAGAGCTGCACTGCTGCGAGGTCAGACCTAAGGTCAGTTGTTGCTTACTAAGAGTTCTCCAGGAGTTTCGCTTGCCATCAGTAGCCGGAAACTAGATGATACCATCTGATGATGGTACCATAAGCTTTACGTCTCACCATTCCAGCAACAGCTCACTTTGGGACTTCTAGGAATGAACAGATTTCATTGTTTGATATATACTCTCTGAACTCTCCACTTGGGATAGATGAACAAGAACAGAGATCTCAGGCCAGTAGGTGAGCCCAACCCTCGGACCCCTTGATCTCTGTCCTCTTGCCTCAGCTTCCCCAGAGCTAGGGTTGTCAGCATATGCTCCCGTGCCTGGCTGTGGTGTGTTCTGGGTTAAAGCTTATGGAGTGTCTTGAAATCCTTAGAGCAGGCAGTACGCTGTAAGCAGGGCTGCCCTCCTGGCTTTGATCTTCTTCCTCCAGTGGCTCTAGCTTTTAAAGTGATTCTCTTCTTCCTGAACCCAGTAACACCTCTTCCTTTTTGTCTAAAAATAGCCTGGCCTCTTCTGGGTCTGAGTTGTCTTCAGAGGCTCTGCCCTTGTCCTTGGCCACACTCCCTCCAGAGTCCCTCCCTCACTTTGCTGTTCTGCCCAAGTTACCCTGTTGGATCAGCCTTTGGTAATTTTTTCAGTAACAGGATTAAACCGAGAGGCTGGACAAACACTCTACCGTGACACTATGTCGTGTCCGCAAGCCCTCCCTCATCCCCATTGAATGCTTGAGTTCCTATCAATTGGACCTTGGAATTCTCTCCCTTCACTTCCATTTGTCACCTGTGTGTTCTCATTTCTTGATGAATGAGGAAACCGGTAAATGTGAGGCATCCGCCTGATAATCTGCCATGCCCCAACCCCCTGACTCCCCAGCTGGGCTTGGAACTGTTATTACTGCCCTTCAGAGAGCAGTCCAGGGCTTGAAATCTGGGACTGTTTATTCAAACTAAGCTTCTCTGTGAACATCGACTATCAAGCTGTTCTTAGAGTATCTGTTGGCTTTACTTCATGTTCAGACAGCAGTATTGTTAGGGGCAAAAGCTACAGTGTTTTCAGTAGGCTTTGTTATGTTAGACATCTGTTTGCATTGTGACAAGTTAAGCCCTATCTTTCTCCTGCCCTGCAGAGCAAACGGGTTTCTCTCAGCCTCCTTTGCAGGACACTCCTCCAGCTCTCATGGAGTGCAGGCCCAGGCTGACCCACCTTTGGTGTTTACTGTTCTACTGTTGTGAGCATTCCCTCCCTAGGGAGACATCAACTGCACTTAGTCCTTCCTCATAAAGTTCCAGTGACAAACCAAAGTCACATTTAACCAGAATCGACCCTGGGAGCCAGGTTTATTGTGTTTGCTATAGAGCCTGGGGTGAGGGTGACAGGAGTTTGGGCAAACCCTAGAGTGGCCATACTGGAAAGTCTTCACAGGTCATGGGTGATGGCTCCTCCCACTTAACCTTCTTCAGCTTCTATGCTCTAGCTCCTCTCAAGATGCCCCGAAAGCATGGTGCACATGCACTTAGGGCAGAGTCTCATCAAGTGTCTGGAGGTAGAGGGAAGCAGCTGAAATCTCAGAGGAAGGTGCCGTGACTAACCCTCATTCTGTTCTCCGAGGGGACGTGAGCGGACAGTTTGGTGGTGGTCTCTCAACTCTTGGCTAACCTGAGGAGATGGCAGCTGTTCTGCTTGGCTTTGCCTTCTTCATTTTCCTTAAGACAAGAACTCCTCTTGTAGCCCAGGCTAGTTTTCAACTCATGGCAGTTCTCCTGCCTAAGCCCTGCCTCCCAGTGCTGGGATCAGAGACTTGTGCCACCCCAACCCTTAACTTCTATTACCTGCTACTTAACATTTAAAAATTAAAGGGGGTAGGGATTAAGGGAGAATAGCAGTGAGCATGACAGTCACTTTTATGTATTCTGTATCTGTCCCAAGAGAATCTCCCACTTTCAAAAGAACATCTAGAATTTTGATAGTCCGTGTATAGAATACAGGTTGCAGAAGATGGGGTTTGTTTGTTTTTTAAATGATTCATTTTTATTTTTATGTGAATTAGTGTTTTTCCAGCATAAAAATTTGTGTGAGGGTGTTGGATTCTTAGGATTTGAAGTTTTAAGTGTTGAGATGTTTCCACGTTTTTTCTTACTCTGCCCTTGTAGCAGCAAGTCCATATAGTGCTGCTTTTGAATTTTCTTTGTCTATTTCTTTTTCTTTTCCTTTTTTTGACAAATCCTTGCTAAATATTGCTGGCCAAACTCACAGCTTTAGCCACTGTGCTGGGAGTCTGGAGAGCATCTCCACACCAGTTGTGTTTATAGTGCCTCTTCCCCTGGTTTTGAAGGACACTTAGAAGGGCTCACAGTGCAGTCTCCTCTGAGTGCTGGGGAGTACGTGTTGCTCCCTCTCACTGCAGCAGAAAACGTGTGGAAGGCTTTTTCCTAGTCTGTAAAACAAGCATTTGCCAGAGACTAGATTTTAAGCTCACATGTCTCATCCTCCTGACACTGAAATGAAGCTGAAGATGCTTTCTCTCCTTTCACCTTCGTTCGTAGTTGAAATTTAAATTTACTGAAAATCTTGGAACACTCAGCGCAGCCATCTGGCTGATATCACCCCCCACACACTCTGTCTAATGCTCTTTTAGAGGCTTCATGAGAAGTCGGGGGGGGGGATTGTCATTTGGAAATGTTTTTTATTGGCACTAGGGATGGAACCTAAGGCCTCGATCTAATAGAAAGTGCTGTCCCTGGGAGCCAACTGCCCCCCCCCCGCCACATCCACATCCCCCAACCCCCATGTGAGCTCCCTTTTCCTTGGTAAGGTGCTATCATTTCACCAGTCTGAGATCCGCCCTACGTCCTGTGCTCCTCCATCTCCTTAAAGGTCCCTTAAAGGTGCTGGCATGTAACAGAGAAACAGAACTTGTACAAATATATGAAATACAACATGCAGAAGAGTTTATGAAACATAACAGTGTAACACAAACAAGTGTTTCTGCTCTGCACGTTGGCAACTGATGGCAGTTCAGATGGCACTAGGTAGCTGAGCTGGAGTTCAAGCCTTGGCTCCCATAGTTCCAGAGCTCAGACGTAATCATTATTCTGTATCCCTCCCAAGAGGATCTTCATCTTCAAAGGACGTCCAGAATTGTGATAGCCAGGGAACAGTTTACAGGTTGGAGAAGGTGGGGTCTGTCTGTCTTTTAAATGACTTATTTATTTTTATTTTATGTGAATTGGTGTTTTTCCAGCATAAATATCTGTGTGAGGGTGTTGGATCCCCTGGAATTGGAGTTACAGATAGTTGTGAGCTGCTATGTAGGTGATGGAAATTGAACCTGGGTCCTCTGGAAGAACAGCCAGTGCTCTTAACTGCTGAGCCATCTCTCCAGCCCATTGGGTGGGGGGCTTTAGATACACATTTTTATCAGGGTATGGTGGGGAGGCACAGATCTGTAATCTCAGTACTTGGGAAGTGGGGGCAGGAGGCTGCAGAGCTCAAGATCATCCTGTCTTCAAGATCATAGAGAATCCAGCCTGGGCTACACAGTACTCAATCTCAGGAACAAAACCCCAAATGATTGTGACCACACATGCACTCACCCTTCTCCATACTCTCCCTAGAAAGGTCAGTGTAAAGAATTTCTTCAGGGCTGGCCTTAGACCCCTGTCTAGCAACCTTTGCCTGTCTGGATTCTTGCTTTTCCTCTCACCCTGGCCCTGTCCCCACAGCTTGCCAGGGCTGTTAGGGAGCTTTTAACTTGTGGGTCTGTGGGTAGTTGAAGGTCAAGATGTTGCAACTGTGGTTCCTGATGCCTGTGAGCCAGAGCAGGTGATGCTGCTTTTGGATTGGTGGAAGCAGAGACTGATCAGTGATCCATCTGAGGTGTTGTTCGGCAAGGTGATTGAGGCTCTTGTGTTCTTGAGGAGGGCCTAGTGTAATGCTAGATCTTTCCCTCCTGCTGGGCCATTTGTTACTTTAGCCTATAACCAACCTTATTTTTTAAATCATGGAGATGCTGAGTGAAATCTTTATTTTTGTGAAAACAAACAAAACAAAACTATCCCAAATGCACTATGTCAGCACCTGAATGCTGACAGGATTCGATGAATTTGAACACTAGAAATGAGGTCACTTGCTCCCTTGACTCCCTTTATCTGCATGGCTCCAGGGTTCTAAGTTTCCTCCAGCAGATGTCTGCCCTTACCTGACCTCAGGTCTGTATGGTTTTGATTTCTTCTCTCAAGTAGGGAAGTGTGACCTGTAAGTGCAAAAACGTGGGTCTTAAGGCA
Source organism: Rattus rattus (assembly GCF_011064425.1). Classification (NCBI taxonomy): domain Eukaryota; kingdom Metazoa; phylum Chordata; class Mammalia; order Rodentia; family Muridae; genus Rattus; species Rattus rattus. The sequence continues at coordinate 98,140,352 of NC_046158.1, forward strand.
TGCTCCCCCAGATTGCTTACACCCAGGGACACACTTTGAGTTAGCAGGCTGCTGGGGCAAGGAGTGGGTAGGGAGAGGGAACTCAATCCTCTCTCTCTCTCTCTCTCTCTCTCTCTCTCTCTCTCTCTCTCTCACACACACACACACACACACACACACAGAGAGAGAGAGACAGAGAGAGAGAGAGAGAGACAGAGAGAGAGACAGAGAGACAGAGAGACAGAGAGATACACACAGGACAACTTCCTTGCTTCAGAGAGAACTGGCTGGTGTCTTATTTGTAAAATTGGGTCCTGGTGCATTCCAGAGCTGTGGTGAGGCTTAAATGAGATTTAGTGACCATGTAAGACTCAAACAAGTTCACAGTTATAAGGGGTTGCTAATATTAACAGAGCACAAAGATTTGTGTAATATCAAGGAACTTTTTCGTAATTTGCTGGTGAGATTTAGTTTCTAGTTTCCATTTGTGAGAAGTCTCTTTTTTGCAGGCTCAACATCTTTTGTTCTACATCCTTAAGGACCTTTTCTTTGTCAATGATTTAACTTGTGTCAAGAATGCTAACTGAAAGGAAGGGTTAGTAATGGTGTCTCTCTCTCTCTCTCTCTCTCTCTCTCTCTCTCTCTCTCTCTCTCTCTCTCTCTGTGTGTGTGTGTTTAGTATATATGCATATGTGTGTACATATGCTCACACTTGGAAACCTGAAGTCAGCTGTCCTGCACCATCACTTTCTGTCTTATTCCCAAGACAATATCACTGAACCTGAATCCAGCTCAGTGACCAGAAAACTCCAGCACTCTTCTCTTTACCCACATGGTGCCGGGGATTATAGGGTCACATTGACCTTATACATGGGTGCTGGTGATAGGAACTCAGGTCCTCGTATTTGTACAGCAGGCATTCTTTCCCATGAGCCATCACTTCAACCCATCATGAACTCTCTCATACTAACTACATTATCATTTATTTTAGGGCTATAGCAATGAGTTTTGCAATTAAAAGTCAGACTAGGGGCCAGAGAGATGGTTCCATGATTAAGAGCACTGGCTGTTTTTCCCAAGGACTTCGGTTCAATTCCCAGGATCTACATGACAGTTCACAGCCATCTGAGTAATGCCAAAGGTTCCAGGGGACCTGACACCCACCTAAGCCTCTTAACACATAGACATGCATGAGGTGCACAGACATATATGCAGGCAAAACACACAGATAAAGTAAGTCAGACTAGTGAACTTACGGGGTGTGATGACCCCAGTTTTCTAGGTTAGATCAAATAGCTATCAATAGCTATTGCTATTTTCTAATAACAATGCCTTCCATAAAGTAGAGAAATAATTTTTCTTTGGAGAAGCTAATTTGTTTATATTGAAGTTTCAGTTTAAGAATTTAAACTCAGTGTGAAAACATATTAATTTTATAACCCACTGAGCTTCTAATTTGTGACTGCAGTGAAATTTTTATTTAAACAATTTGGTGGAGCTGATCTTTTGGTCCGTGTGTGCATGCGTGCGTGCGTGTGTAAACCCCACTAAGTTTCTATGAAGATTTGAGGAAATAGTCATCCTAACTCATGCTGCTGATCCCACAGCTAGAATAATTTGGTAATTCTCACCAAAAGAAACACTTCATTTTTCTTGTTGTTGTTTCTTTTCTTCTTAAAAAGATTCATTTACTTACATTGTGTGTGAGTGCTCTATCTACACATCTGAAGCCCCAGAAGAGGCACCAGAACTCATTATGGATAACCACCATGTGGTTGCTGGGAATTGAACTCAGGACCCCTGGAAGAGCAGTCAGTGAGTGCTCTTAACCACTGAGACATCTCTCCTGCCCCATTGTTTCTTAAATATTATTTTTCATAATAGTGAAATCTTTGATGTTCTCCCAGGAGCTCTTGACAGAATGACATACTTGTATGAATAAAATTCCTTGTATCTGCTGAAAAGAATAAAGTCAATCTGTCTGTTGATGTGCAGTGAAGTGTAAGACACATATGTAGAGTAATAGCAGATTATAAAATGCTTTGGAAATGAGTACCTACATGTCACACACATCTAGTAGTATACGCATAGAAAAAGTGAGGCTATAAACATCACTTGTGAGTATTGGTTACCTCAGGAAGACTTAGGGTATGGTGGACTATCACTGTAATTTTGTAAGATTTGAATCTGAAATAATAAGCCTACATTTTTGTATCATTTTTATAAATAGAAAAAGATAGTAAAATGAAAGTTTCTTCAATTAGAATGTGTTTTGAATTTAAATATAAAACATTTGAAATCTAAAATCCATATTTTTTAGTTACACACAAATGTTACTGAAAATATGTCTGGTATCAGCTTGTGGTTTGGGATACACACACACGTGTGTGTGTATGTGTATAAGTGTTAATGGGATACAAAAATACTTTCTTGGGGGCTAGAGAGAGAGATGGCTTGGTGGTTAAGACCACAGTTCACAACTGCCTGTAACTCCAGCTCCAGGGGATCTGACACCTCTGGCCTCCTGTGCTCCTGTACTCATGTACATACCCCCAACACCCGGCGGAGGGGGAGAGCGGGGGAGGGAGACAGGAAAATAATAAAAATAGAATCTTCAAATTGTCTCTTAAGAATTCCTGACAACCTTGTACATTTGAGATCTTTAAAAATATTTTCTTGTTGATGTTTAGTCAATAAAATGTTTTGATGCTTTTAAAGTAATACATGCTTTATGAAAAGAGTTTACTCAAGGGTAATATAGAGAAGTGAATAATGAAGAAAATATCTCCTAATTTCAACACTCTGGGAGACCACTGAAAGGCCAGACTCAGGATATGCCGTTTGAGTGATCTGCAGGAAGGCGAGGGGGTCAGTGTGAGGCGGGGGAAGAAGTAAAGCGAAAGCCCCAGGCAGCTTTGGGAGTAAAGAAGAATCCAGAGTGACAGATGTGCATGTAGGAAATCAGATTTGAATCGGGCTGGTGATGCATGGTGCAAACATTTACTTAGTTGGTAATGAGGAGGTTTTGAACCAGGAGAGGGGAAAGTCTACGGGATGGCTTGCTGTGAGCACCCTTGCCCCATCAGGAGAGTGGTGAACACCCATCGTCAGTCACACGTTCACTTTACCCAGGTCGGCAAGGCAAGGAAATGATGAGCATTCTCCCTGCTGACACAATCGGAAACCAGGAGATCAGGGAAACACTCAGCTGTATAGATTGGTAAATGCCCCCTTTTTGTTGCTGTTTTGGGAAGGGTCTCATATAGTTTGAGACTAAATGAGACCTCAAACTTACTATGTAGCTGAGTTCCTAGTTCTCTTGCCTCTGACTCTCTGGAATTACAGGTGTACGCTGCCACATCTAGCTTTAATTAAGCTCTTTTGAGGACCAGACATCATTCAGTTTGTAAAGCTTTGAGATTCTGCTCTTAGTATAGAGAAGTCAGATATTAGAGGGGAAAATCCCCTCCCCCATCAGGTCTGAATTGAACTGTCTCATATCTTTGCTTTTCTGGTAACCATGGAAAAGTAAGGGAGGGTCAGAAGGCTTCCTTTGCTGAGAAACTGGGCTATTAAGGCTGCTTTACTAAGCTCACCAGCTGTGGGCACGTGCTGGTGACTGTACTGTAGCTGGCCCTTCAGCAGAGTTCCTTCATTCTTCTTGATCTGATGCTTTCTTGCTTCTTCCTAACACTGCAGTGCCAGCTCCCTTGGAAACACGTATTAGCTCTCCATATTGACCATAGATAGGCTGCATGCAGCATAGCCCAGATAGGGCTGGGTTCTGACCACGTGTGATAGTCCAGCATTAGGAAAAGCTCCATCCCTCTCCTTTTTTTTCTTTTTCTTTTTCTTTCTTTTTTTTTTTTTTTTAAAGCCATCTAGTGAGGAGAGACAAGAACCCATTTTTATAGACTTGTTTCAACTAATGATATGTTGTAACTTTTTTGGTTTTTTTGGAGACAAGGTCTCTACATTGCCCTGACTGTTCTGAAACTCACTATGTAGACCAGGCAGGCCTCAAACTCAGAGATCCATCTGCCTCTGCCTCTCAAATGCTGGGATTAAAAGCATGCACCACCATACTCTGTCCACAAGTCGTGACATTAAAAAAAAAAAACCCATTAGCTAGAGAGATGGCTGAGTGTTTAGGGGGCACACTGTTCTTGCAGAAGATCTGATACGGCTCCCAGCACCCATGTCAAACAGTTCATAACTGCCTTTAACTCCAGTTCCAGAGGACTCTGCAGGCATGCTCCCATCCCCCACATACAAAATAAACAAATCTTTAAAAACTAAATAAAACCATAAAGCTAGTATGAAAGGCATGTATTGTACCCCTATCTTCTCCTGATAACTTTTGTCATCTCTTTTCTAGTGATTTTGCTGTGTTTTGAGATGGGTTGGCCTGGAACTCACTACTTATTATGTAGCCCAGGCTACCTTCAAACTTATAATGGTTCTCCTGGTCTCAGTCTTTAGAATGCTAGAATTATAAATGTGTGTTACCATGTTCAGCCTCCATCATTCCCCAAAGCCCCAGCCTGGGCTTGAACTCTTGGGCTCCTTAACTTTCCAAGTAGCTAGGACCACAGGAGCATGCCTGTTACTGTGCCCTGGTGCCCTCTGCTTCTTTGGTTTTCAGGCCTGTCCCTGATGTGCACCCAGAGGTGAGGTGATTTCCTAATGTGTTCTTGTAGTAATGGCAGCATTCTGTCGGTGTTGAAAAACCCAAACCTCTTCCTCAGGGCACCCTGGTTTTTGCTACCAGACAGCCTGAGCATCCCTCCTGGTTTACCTGAGTGATTCTTTATCTGTGAAATGGGTATAATGCTAGTCCCTCAAAGTTGTCAAGAGTATTGCCTTAGATACTCAATGTGACGTGCTTGAGCAGATCCTGACAGGTTATTTGTTCAGTGAGTGGTAACTCTGGTTGGTCTACACAGACCCTTTTGTCCCCTCAAGTGTTATCATAAGACTTGAAGTACTAGTTTTCCATTTTGGTTCCAGCAGGGGTTAAGATTTGGGGAAAATTGCAAAATGCTTTAAATATAGTTCAAGCCAGGTATAGTGGTACACACTTTTAATCCTGTCACTTGGCCAGGGAGAGGCAGGTGGATCTCTCTGAATTTGAGGATAGCCTGGTCTACATAGAGAGTTCCAGGATAGCCAAGGCTACAAAGAGAGAGCTTGTCTTAAAGCATTCTAGTTCAAAATCTGATTCTTAGGGTCACTGGGAAGAAAAGCCTTTCTTTTTCTTTTCCTTTTGGACACTGGGACCATCTGTGTTGTCCAGGCTGACCTACAAGTCCTGGCTTCGAGCATTTCTGTCAGCCCAGAGGTAGCAGGGGCTTTAGATGTGAAGCCGGAGAGCTTTAGCATGCAGATTAATAACCCTTTCTTGTGTTTTTATTCAGAAACATGCAGAGCCAGCTATGGGTTTGTCTACCTGTAGTCCCAGCCTATGTGGAGGCTGAGAGGTAGGAAGAGTGTTTAAGGCCAAGAATTTAGAGAGATCTATCTCAAAAAAAAGTGGTGGTGGCTGGGAGATGTGTCAATTGGTAAAATGCTTGCCACACAAGCATGAGGATCTGAGTTTGATCCCAGCATCTGCTTGAGAAGGTGACATTGGCATATACTATACTCCTGGTTCCCTGGAGCTCACTGGCCAGTCAGGTCAGCTGAACTAGCAAGCTCCAGCCTAGGTGATAGAGTGTGTCAAAAAGTGAGGGGAAACGCTATAGAAGATGCTACATATGTGTGCACATATACACAGGGACGTGCACACAGACACCACACACACACACACAGATGCACACACTCACATAGTTTTGCAGGATAGGGGGAAGGGGTGTAGGCTATGGGTGGTACTGCTATCTGGGGGTTGTGGGGTGTCTTGAAATAATTCTATTACTAGGCCAAAATTGGGCAACCATTATTCTAGTTTGCTAGTCTCCAAGGACTTGTGGCTAGAGGATCTCTAAGATTACTTCTTCCAAGCAGTAGCAGATTGACCTTCCTTAGAAGCTGAGGCTATTTTAATCCCAGCACAGGAGACTCCACTCAGCTCCCATTAATTCTGAATCGTTGAGCAGAAAAGCTTGGATTTCTGCCCTATTGGGGACATTGGTTTCTGGTAGTCTTTGTGAAAGATAGTACAGCTTTAAATTAGCCACAGCAGGTAAAGGCCAGGCAGGGTTGAGAGTCAGGTCTGTTTGCCTCTCCTGGAAGGATCCTTTTTGCTCTACTCACCTCTGACCAGATGACACTTTGGACTCTCAATCTCTGAGTCCTTCTGTCTCCCAGGTCCAGTCACTGGGTCTCTGTGCAGCTGCCTAGGTTTCTGTGGAAAGCCTGCTGGCTGTGTGCTCCTCTGTGGCTTTTGCATAAGTGGCAGTTTTTAGAACTGGGTGGAAAATGTGCTTTGTGAGATTATAGTGTAGAGAACAAACGGGACTGTAAACAGTTTTCTTGACGTGTAGGGAGGGAGGGAGCATGCCAGGGTCGCTGGCGTGTCTGTTTATGGAGACAACAGGCCACGCTTGTCCGGAGTGACTTACACCCCTGGGCTTCATAATTTGTATTGAGTGGGATTGAGAAACTGGGAAAAGAGTAGGGAAGAGGAAGCTGGAGGCAGCCAGATGGCAACAGAAGCAGATCGTTTTCCTCCCAGTTATTGGGATTCTCACCAGTTTGAGGTCAGCCAAATCTAGATGATCCTGGCTTTTTCAAAGTGATTCTGGTTTCTAGTGCCCCATCTTGAGGGAGCAGCCCCTTTATAGTATAGGCAGATTCCTGGTGTGGTGATCCCTCACAGTAAGAAAGAAAGACAAAACCTTTACAGTTTACACCTGATCCAGGCAAGGAAGCCTCCTTAGTGAACAAGCTGGGGGTGCAAGAGGCTGACTAGGAAGAGCTAAGGCCTCCTTACAGTTCCCAGGCTGTGTAGTCGAACAGTCTGGGCCTTCTTGGAACCGGTGAGATCTGAAGAGTCCTATTCCTGCCTCCTTTTAGTGCTCATGTTGACTGGTGCTCCTCCTCTCTACTGCTGGGTACCTCATCTCCTCCACAGTATAAAAATAGGCTTTCTCCAAAGCTGTGCTTAGTCTCTCCCTCCTGTCTTCGGTCTCCTCCTGCCTTGTTGGGAGCACTTCTCAATGCCAATTTCTAGCCCTACCCTCTCCAAGCTTTCATCCTGTTTATGCCGCTGAGTGGATTGCTTTGTGAGTTCCCCTAAACACCCCAGCACCCTTGAGAGAACAGCGCCCTGCCCGCTGTGGACCCAGGCCCTGCTTTGGCCGTAGCAATGCTTTACTTGCTATTTCTGAGGGTTGGAATTGTGTTTATTGCCCTCCCCAGCCTATAGTGCCCATTTATTGCCAGCTTCATTTGCTTTGTGACTTTGGTCTGTATTATTTCTGTTCTGTTGCAACTGTCAGCCTGCTTGTTTAGTTCTTGTTACCTCTCAACTGAGCTGCTCTGCTAGCTTCATAACTGTCTCCTGGGTGCCTTTGTGTTCAGTTCATCTCACCGAATGTAGCTTTGCTTGGGTTCCCCTCAAGGCCTCCAGAACCTAAAGATTATAATTTGACACTCAAGGTCTTTCTTGAGCAAGGAATAGAGGCAGGAGGATTGCCATGAGTTTGAGGCCAGCCTGTGCTTATGCAGCAAGTATTCGGCCAGCCAGGACCTACCTCAGACAAGCAATTCTTCTTCGTCCCCTTGTGTTCTACCTCTCTAGACTTAGAATTTTCTGGAGTGCAATTTTATCTGCTCTGTCATCCTTTTGTGTTTTCACCTGTCAAGATCCTGTGAGGAGGCCAGCAAGGTGGATCAGCAGGTAAAGACACTTGGTGCCAAGCCTGATGACCCAGGATTGACCTGGGGACCCACATGGTGGAAGGAAAGTACAAAGGCCCCCAAGTTCTTCTTTGAAGATGTATGTGCACCATGGTACATAGGTGCACACAAGATAGATAAATGTAATTAAATAAGTCCTGTCTATGACACAATGCCTAGTCTCAAAGTTTTGATAGAAACTTCATCTCTAAATGCCAAGAAGACAGCCAGGAAACACTATGTCCCCACTTTGCACCATTAGGCTGGGTCACCTTCCATGAAAGCTTCCTTGTTTCCTTTCCCTGAACCTTTCCAGATGTCACTATCTTCTTGGGGACTTTGTTCTTTTTGTGACCTTTGTCACACACTGGATTACTTTGTAGTAGATCATTCCTGATGGTTTTGAGGAGTGTGGGTGGGACTCCCTTAGCATCCTAGTGGCTTTATTAAAAATAAACAATAAGTAATCTGTGGCTAGAGCACATGGCTCCGCAGTAGAGCACATACTGATCTCTTCAGAGAACCCAAGTTCATTTCCAGCCCATGTCAGGAGGCTCACAGCCACTGGAACTCCAGCTCTAGGGACATCTGACATCTCTGACTTTTCAGGCACCTTCACTCACACACACACCCCTGCCTCACAGGCACATGCACCTGCACATCCCTACACTCATGCAAACACACCCGTACCCAGGTTATTTTTAAAAAATTATAATTCAAAAGTGATTTATATTTATTTCATTTGTAGTTTTGCATACATGTATGTCTCTATACAATTTGTGTGACCTACCCTTGGAGGTCAGAAGAGGCCTGGAAGTGGACTTAAAGACAGTCGTGAGCCTCCGTGTGGTTTCTAGAAGTTAACCTGGGTCCTCTGGAAGAATACCCTGTGCTCTTAACTGCTGAGCCATCTCTCCAGGGCCAGCTTTCAGACTTTTGAAAACACCCATTAACATCCTCTGGAGGATATGATATTTCCCTGTCTATTTCACACTGGGAGTGGTGGGTGTGTCAGCTCTCTCTCAGAGCTACTCTAGAACTCTGCCCTCCAGGAGCATTGCTTCAGTGGAAAGATGACACCAGTTTCAGGCTGGGAAAGGCTCTCCTCCATTTCAACATTCTCCAGCTGCCAAAGCAAGAGCTGGCTCAGCCTTTTAACATGGCTGCCCTTCCAGCTTTACACTGCATGGTGATGTATATGTAGATCATGGCAGCGTCTAAGGGGGTGCCCTGTTCTTGTGTGTGTGTGTGTGTGTGTGTGTGTGTGTGTGTGTGTGTGTAATATTTAAGTATATATATTTCAAAAATATTTAAATATATAATGTATATTATATATATAAATTTTTGTCTATACAGATATTTTGCCCTCATGTATGAAGTTCACACATACATGGCAACAGAGTACAACTTGCTGAACTGTTTTCACCTTCAACCACATGGGTCCCAGGGAGTAAAGTCAAGTTCTTAGGCTTAGCAGCTCATTGTTTTACCCACTGAGTCTCCTCACCAGCCTGGGTTGTTGGTAACTGCTCCCCCTCCCTGCATGCTGTGAAGGTAGTCTAGCCGAGTAAAGGCCACAGTGACCCAGAGAGGCCCGAATGGCCTTTCCAAGTAGACAGCCTCTGAGCAAAGGCCAAACTAAAGTCACAGTGAGGATAGCTAAGGGAAGAACTGTTAAATCCAAGGAATAACAGATGCAAAGGGGGACACTATCGTCTGCTTAAGGTGCCTCTGGAGGCTGAGGTAAAGGTGGAGGTGGCTGGGAAGAGGCAGCAATGAGAATATAGAAGATGATCTCAGAGAAATGGCCAGAGGCTGGGTGATTTAGGCCTTTCCAAGTTTAAGTCAAATGCTTGAATTTGAACTTTAAGGGCGATGGGAGCCACCGAAAGGATTTACGTGTACAGGAATCATTGTGGCCTGCCATGTTGAGAAGACTGTAGCAGGCAGGTGTAAAGCTGGGAGAGCATTTGGAAGTTACAGTCATACTCCAGTTGAAAGACAGTAGGCACTAGAGCTTACTGGTGCACTAGTAAGTATTGCAGGATCCCTGAGACTGGGGAGACCCCTGGACCGATGGCCATGTTAGGGTGCTCCCACTGCTGAGTCAAGGCTCCAGTGTTGGTGAGCTGGGGCAAGTTCACTCCTGCTCACAACTGATGGCACTCGGTGTGTTTAGCGTTCACTTTGTAGAGCAGAGAGAACCTCTGCTACCTTTTAAAGAGAGGACAGGAAAACATTATCAGTGGGACAATGATTTTGCCAAGTCCTTTGTGTTGGAGTGTTGCAGAACGAGCCTGGCTGTAGCAGGCTTCAGAAGAGCTTGGGGCTCTCAGACCCTTTGAAAGTGGAGCTCAGCCCAAACCTCCCTGCAAACAGGAAGCTGGTTTGAGTTAAGAACATAAAATAAAAACCAGCTGATGCCGATGCCCCTGAATGTTTTCCTTTGCTCCTCCTCTTCAGAGAGCCAAAGGAAACTGCTCCCCCTCCCTTAGATGACGACTTTAGAAAGCCAGAAGAAGAAAAAAACCCGTAAATCCTTTGAAAATAAGCCAAGATTTTTAGCCCATGCAAACTCCACTTGTGGGATTTTCCTAACCAGGAAAAATGTTTCTCTGCACTGAGCCCTGAGAGGAAAGTGACAAAACCTAAAGATTGCTGTGGTTGGGCCTGGGCCTCAGCCTGGCAGGAAGAAGTGTGTGGTGGTTTCCCATGCTTAATCTCCCAGCACATTTGTCGGTCATGAGGGATAGAGTGGACATGGCTAGAAGTGAAAGGAATATACCAGAGTATATTAAAGCATATATTGTAATTACATAATGTTTATGAAAATCCCACTTACACATACATGTATGTACACACTGGGTCACAATACAAAGCATGTTCTTACTATGACTAAATCATAGTTAAAAAAATGTTTCTTTTTTACTATGAAAACTAGTCTTTAGGGTGTGCATAAACCAAACCGAATCTTTCTGCTTTGTCTTGTTGAAAATTGCAAACTAGTTTCAAGCTTCTCTATAGAGCTGGATTCTCTACCCACAGAACACCTACCCACATTCCTATGGTGGGGATGGGGAGGGCAGCTGAAGACCAACAGACTTGGTCTTTGGAACCAGCACTGACCGATAGGGAGGTAAGGGATTGTACACATTTGAATCTAAAGGATTTGCTTCAAATTATATTGGTGGGAAGAGAACTGGAGGTCTGTACTTCACTGTACTTGGTTTGATGGCCTGCATTCCACTTGGGACATAGTTAGTGGCTTCAGACACACCACTCACCACTCTCTCTCTCTTCTCTCTCATTCCTGGAGCCAATGAGATGTTAGACTGAGAAAATAATGGAACAAGGCAGAAATTCAGACTCGCTGTCCAGAATGTCTAGCACAGACAGGCTAACATTAGGTTTAGTGCTGCAGCTGGGCAGTGGATAAGTGAGCAGTGTGAGCTTAGGCTGATGCACCGTAACCAAAGCACCAGTGCATAAGCACCTCTTGGACCAGTTCCTAGTCCATATCTCTAAGAAGCATTACTTTGCCACCTAATTCAATGGCCTTTGAGGTTTTGATTTTTGCTGTTCTTACTGTTATATTTAGTTGTGTGTGTGTGCGTGCGCATGTGCATGTGTGTGTGTGTGTGTGTGTGTGTGTGTGTGTGTGTGTGTGTGTGTGTGTGTACATATGTGTGTGGTCAGAGAACCTAAACAGAATCTCTGGAGCACTTTCAACTCTTCTCTGTTTGAAGGCAGTAAGAGAAGACACACCCAAAACTCTCACTGTTGATTGTGGGCTCCCCACTCTAGACACTGGCCTGTCACAGTAGACCCTTTCTGGCCCTGTATGTGGTTTACACCACTCCTTGGCCCTGTAAGACTCTCTAGGTCAGAGTTTTCATAGGTGAGTATGCTCTGTCTATGTGGGCTCCTTGCCCTCAATCAAGGAAGAACAAGGACATCCCTGAGGAAAGGCTCATCCAGGAAGTACAGACAGCCCTGGAGGGAACTAGAACTGGAGTGACCAGAAAACTTGTGACACGAGTGTCATGGAGTGACAATTATGAGGTTATAGGGCAGGGTGGACCTCATGTGACCTCATCCACAGAAAGACTAGTCAATTAATTTGAAGTTAGTCTAGTGGGGGTGGGGGTTGTGGCCCGCAGACAGTGAGGGACAGCAACACTGTGGATGAAGGTGGTGAATGTCTCATGTATCACGTCTTCTCAGACTCTCCTGGCATTTACAGCGGCTTCCCTTTCATCTCTGTGGGAGTTGTGGCTTAATAACAATAATCAGAGAACTGTGAGCATCTGTGATTCGCAAAACACAGCAGTAAGCCTTTCTTAGGCCTCCTAGGCTCCTAGAGTGTTTAAGTGGCAGAAACGGGGAGGTGGAGTCCTTTGATGGGATGCGAAGATCAAGGATGTCCGTGTTACCTAATTGATACCTGACCTTCTTCTGGCTCTCGGTAGAGAGATCACAGTGGCCTTTGACAGCTTGAAGGCCAGTGACCTCTTGTCAGTCTCATAGACCCAGATCCCAGCCTCTAGCCTACAATTAGTGCCTTCTTGAAGTGGAAGAATTCTTGTTCCTCTTTGGTTATAAATCTGTACTTTAACTGTTTTCTTTCCCTTGGTCACAGCAGGGGGAACGTGTTAATAAATGCAGGTGGCATTCACCACTGGCATTTTCTCATGTGGCCAAGAGGCTTTTGGTCAGAACAAAGTCTGAAGAAGTCAGACTGAAAAAGGTTGTAGGACACTAGTGCTGCAGGGGATGAGTCTAGGAGCCTTTAGCACCCCCCTTTAACCCAACTGTAACTCTGTGGTCTGTAAGGAGTCACTCTCTGTCTTGCTCTAACAGGTGACCTTGGAGAAGGTACTGGGAGTAACTGTATCTGGAGGCAGAGGACTTGCTTGTGATCCCCGGTCTGGCTTAGTTGCCTACCCAGCTGGGTAAGTGCCTTTCAGGAGATCTTGCTACGTGAAAGCTTTTTTTTTTTTTTTAACATTTTATTCTTTGGGAATTTCATATAATATATTTTGGTCATATCTACTCCCTTCCCCTACTATTCCCACGTCCACACCACCTTCCTACCATTTAACATTCTCTCTCTCCCTTTCCCCTCTCCCCCTCTCTCTGTTTAAAGACCCATCAAGTCAAATTTGTGTTGCCCAACTACTCTTGGGTGTGAGGATTATCCTTGGATGTGCTGTCAGGTGCCAACAGCTCCTTGGTTGGATGTGGGACTTTTGCTCACCTCATCACTTCTACCCCCTCCCCAGCCCACCCATGTTAGCATTTTGACTGACTTGAGATCCTATGAATGCAATCACAACTGCAGTGTGTTCTTAAGTACAACTGTCATGCCATTTCCAGAAAGTTTCATTGATGAAAGTTATGGCCTCTGGCTCTCACCCTGAGCCTTGGGGAGAATAGTGTGAATTATGATCAATGTAGACCAATTGAGGAGGACAGGAGGCTTCTGAAATCTCCTAAGAGAGACATCTAGGTCAGTGTTTTAATGCCATTTCTGTGGAGAAGATGCAGTCTAAGTAAAAATTCTTTATTAATATTTGGTCATGCCTACTCATACATACATACAAATTTGTATTTTTTTCTGTACAGGATTCCCAGTCTTTTTAAAACCTGTTCTTTTAAATTTTATGTGTATTAGTGTTCTGCCTACACTCTGGACCATGTGTTAGTCTCATGCCCATGGATGGTTGTGAACTGCCTTATAGGTATTGGGAATCAAATCCTAGTCCTTTGGAAGAGCAGCCAGTACACCTAACTGCTGAACCATCTTTCCAGCCCCAGCACCATCTTCTGATATGTGGACAGATCCATCACCCACTGCACTGCTGGCCCACCCCCAGCACCATCTTTAATAACTACCTTCTAATTTTAATGGCTTCATTGTGATATGGCACCAAATATTTAAAATCCCTACCTCAGGGCTTCAGTAGTGCTCACTGGCAGAGTGCTTGCCTATTCTCAAAGCTCAGTCTTGATTCCAAGCAAAATAAATACCCAGCTCATGAACTTTAGTAACTCTAGCGTCTGCAGCCATCACCACAGCCTACTTGAGAGTCTCCATATAGTCAGTCATGCGCAATGCTTTGTAGCTCTAAGTGCTTGAGAGGTTGTAGCAGGATAGCACTTGAACTTAGGAGTTTGGGGTCGGTCGGTACTGTTATGACTCCACAGTTTAGGGAGGAAAAGTGAGATTGAAGGTGAGGCGGTTTGCTCAGGATCACATTGCCATTGTCTTTATTGGAGCCCAAGTCCGAGTAGCCTGACTACAGAGCTCTGGCTTTTTTTTTTTTTTTTTTTTTGGCTTTTTGAGACAGGGTATCTCTGTCTCTGTTAATGGCCCTGGCTGTCCTGGAACTTGCTCTATAAACCAGGCTGGCGTTGACCTCACAGAGATCCAGCTGCCTCCGTCTCCCAAGTTCTGGGATTTAAAGGCCTGCACCACCATGCTTGGCCTGACTCTTAAATGGCATGGAGTGGCCATTTAAGTTTTTCTGATCTTTCTATTTTTCTATCTACCTGACACTTGAGGATAGTTTATGGCCAGATTAGTCTATGCCAGGAAGACTTCATTCAGCCCCTGGGTTCTGAGTAGGGTGTCTCTGGTGTTTTGGTGTAGGGGGCGGGGGGGGGGTGTCTGATGGTGTTTAGTGTCCATAGTCAGGGTTGCTGCTATGGCTTAGCCTGGCAAAGACAGGACAGGCTGCCTTTTCCCCTCCAGAAGCAACTTGATAAAAGGCCTGCCCTGCTAAATAACTGAGTGCTACCTACCTCAAGGGAATTCCACTTATTCTGTGCCTGCTCCTGCCTGAGAAAGCCAAGTCCCTTCTTGATGGAAGTAGGGCTGGGGCTAGATAGAGGCTGTACGGAAAAAGCTTGGGCACGCTTCCGGTATGCTGAGCCCCTTGTCAAGGCCTTGGGAAGTGTGAACTCTGACCCGTTCTCTCCTTCCACAAAAGTCTGTGCCAGGCCAGAACCTTTGAGTGGCTGCTTATCTTTTCAGGTATGTGCTGCCCAGTGTGCTGCCTGCAAATCCTCCTGACCTAGAAGATTTCCTGAGTACTCTTTGCTTTGGTAGCCCTGGACCATACTCGAAAGCTGTTCCCTGAGCTGTGGCTTTCTTAGGATTTTGGTTTCTGTCTTTGCAAATGGCTTTTCTCTGTTGTACTCCTAGGGTGCATGGGGTTCACAAAAGTCTGTGTGAGCCCAAGCAGGCTTTTCTCCTCCCTGCTTTGCCTAGCACCACCCTCAGCCCCCACATACCAATGTTCCTGCTGCTCTCGATGTAGGAGCCAGCTCAGGTATCCTAGAAACAAGAAGAGAAACAAAACTCAGAATCCTCCCAGAGGCCTAGTAGCAGCTATCAAACCAAAACAAATTTTTCTGAGAGGAAATGAAACAGCACAGTGAAGGGGTGGGGGTGGGGGGTCAGCACATGTGTCAGGCAGGCAGAGGTGGATGGGATCTGAGTGAACATGGTCTCTGGACCAAGACCCATCAGTTTTAGTGGCTCCTGTTTCTCTTCTCCAGAGCTTTTCCTTAGCTTTTGTTGTCCCACAGGAAGCTGGCCCTTCACCTGTCTTACTTAAAGCTTCCTGTATTAGTTACTTTCTCCTTGCTGTGACAAAATATGTCACAAGAATGGCTTATGGATACCCTTGAACTATAAGCCAAAACACCCCTGCCACTCCTTCTTAAAGCATGGCAGCACAGGCATGAGGCTGCCAGTCCCATGGCACCCATGGCTGGGAGGCAGAGAGGTGGGTACTGGGGCTCAGCTTGCTTTCTCCTTTCTGTTTATCTGGTCCCCAGCCAACAGAATGGTACAGCCCACAATTAGTGCATGTCTTACAATGTCAACTACCCCAGTTTAGAAACTCCTTCACAGACATTCGTAGAGTTTTGTCTCCTACACGATTATAGATCTTGTCTCCTATACATTATAGATTATGATTAGATTGTGATCCTATCTTGTCTAATTGACAATATTACCCATCTCACCTCCCCCCCCTCAGAATGCCAATGCAGTCCTCGCACACTCTCTTTGAGGGACCTAGTTGGGTTGAACCCTCTTTGTTGAGCTGGCCTTTTCCCCCCGTAGCTGGCTTCATAGTTCCTTTGTCTCCTAGGGCTGGTCGGCCTTGCCCTCCCACACCTCAACCCTGCATGCACTGCCAGCATAACTTGGTGAGAGCTCTGAACAGAGCTGCTTTTCAACCACTGGGGTAGGTAGGAAGTGCCAAGGGACTGGACCTTTATAGCAGTAAGAGGAAGTGTCTTTCTTTTTCTTGGAGAAAAGAGGGAAACTCCTTTTCTGAGTGTGCCCGAATTGGAATTTAAGCTAAGATCCCAGCATTATCAAACAGACATGTGGGAAGCCACAGAATTTTCTCCTAAACTGTAAAGCTGCATTGAAAGACCATACTCGTCCTAAATCTTTTAGACACTGAGCTGCATGCAATGTTTGTCGGTGGAGAGACTTGGTGGGCCTGAGAAGCAGATCTTTGAACTTATTACCTGATGGAATCATATGTGGGGACGCGTACTCACCAGTATCCTCTGACTTACCCCTGTTGTATATTTCTAACTTCAAGTCAGGGTTCTTAGTCCGTCCCGTAACAGTTTGCTAACGGACTGACTTGTTCACTTGTTCAACAGTTTATTAAACAACCTGCTCTGCTTAGACACCAGGGCTACAGCAGTAAACAGGAGAGGCAGGCCACTGGTACTGTGGAGTTTGGGAGCAAGAGGGGTGAGCAGACAAGCATGCAAACTAGTGAGCATGGGAGGAGCAGAGATGGCAGGTGCTCTGATCAGCCGGGGCGGTGGAAGAGACGGCGCATGTGTAACGGAGCTAAGGTGGATGCTAGTGTTACATTGGGTGCTGGGGGGGCTGGAGAGATGCTCACTGGTTAACAGCACCTGCTGCTCTTATAAAGGACCTGGGTTTTGTTCCTAGCACCCGCATTGTAGCTCACAACTGTCTGTACTTCCAGTTCCAGGGAATCCAGTGCCTTTTTCTGGCTTCTGCAGGTTCCAAGTAGGCGTGTGCATCCATTGCAAGCAAATATTCACATGTGTAAAATGAAAAAAATTAATGGTATGGTCAGGGCTCAGTAGGGAGCACCTGAACTGACCAGCATGACAGAAGATAGCAGTGTGTGAGCTTTGATTCCTCATGGAGGATGCGTCAAGTGCAGAGCCTCTAAGGAAGAGAGGAGGTGTTTCATTAGAGGAGCCAGTCGGCTAGTGGCTAATGGAGAATGAGTGAGAAGCTGGGAGCTCAGAAAACGTTGTTATGACCTAGTCTTTAAATCTTGCTGCTTACAAGTATTTGCCTTAGGGGAAATATCTGTGGGGTTGCTGGGGAGATAGCTCTGTCCACTGGCCATGCTTGCCATGGAGTTAACATTTAGCCTTTTTTCATGTTTCAAAAAGATGTTTTCTCATGTGTTTGAGGAGGGGGTTGAACATCCTATAAACAGACATTACTGGGTCACATGGCCTGACTGAAGAGGGTTAATTGGAAAGCATTGCATTCTAGGTATCTCAAGAGGACAACAACCAGGAATCCAGATAACGCATTAGCCTCTCTCTCTCTCCTGGAATAGTTAAAGCCACAAGATTCCTGTTTTGGAAGCAAAATGGCAGCATAGTTTATAATTCAACTTCTGGATGACACTAGAACTCATTGGTTTGTAGAAAGTGTTGTGTGGGATGCTATTCACAGGAACTTCCTGTCACAAAAGCTAACCTCCTGGTAGCCCTTTCCTTGTTACCTTTCCAGAAGATTGCCAAGTATTAGTTACTTTTGTTATTTATTGTTAAAATAAAATACCTGGCAAAACAATATCAGGTTTTGTTTTGGCTCATATTTGAGAGTACAGCAAAACAGAAAGGAGACTGTGGTAACAGAGGGATGAGGTGTCAAGACACATTGTGTGTTACAGAGAGAGAGAGATGGATGCTGGAAGTGTCTTGTTTTCCCCTTTAGTCTAGGGCTCAAGCTCATGAGATAGTGCCATTCACATTCAGGGTAGGCTTCATCTCTTTAATTAAACCTTTCTGGAAACATCATCACAGTCACTCTAAAGGGCATTCATTGCCTGTTACCATGGTGATTCTAA
Source organism: Rattus rattus (assembly GCF_011064425.1). Taxonomy (NCBI): domain Eukaryota; kingdom Metazoa; phylum Chordata; class Mammalia; order Rodentia; family Muridae; genus Rattus; species Rattus rattus. The sequence continues at coordinate 98,158,330 of NC_046158.1, forward strand.
ACCTGTCAAGTTGACAAGATAAACCATCACAATTCTACCTCTTATTATCTTATCACTCAAACACATCATTTAAATGACAGCATTCCACCATGACCCCTCAAATCTCATTTTCATCTCAGACTTCAAAAATACGTTTAATGTACCTCCAGGCATCCAAAGTCCTTAACAGTCTTAATACTCTTCAGAAATCCAAAGTCCATTGTTAGACTCAAGGCAATCTCTTAACTATGAGCCCCTTTAAAATAAAGCAATTTTCATAGTTCCAATATAAAAGGGTGCAGAACAAATATTCCTATAGCAAAATGGAAGAATGGCAGCAGAGAAAGTATAGACTCAAGCCCAGGAGTGCAAACACCAAACACTGTAGGGCCTCAGCATGTGGGCCTCCTGATGGGGTCACTTGGGCAGCTTGGCCTCATGCGCTCTGCTGCCTGCCATGCACATGGACTCTGTTGGATCACCTTTACTGTTGGATCACCTTTACTCCATGTTTGCTGCTTCACTTAGCCTTGGCATCACCAATATCCTAGGCTGTTCATTGAATTTAGGCTTCATTCTCCTAGTGTCACCCAGTGGTCTCTTTTTGGGATCCTAGCACTGCCACACATTGCTTGCCTTAGTGGCTTTCTGGAACCTTGGTGATAGCCTCCATAACCCACTCACCTTCGCATCTTTTGTTCATGCCTGCAAACCCAAGACCAGAGGAACCATGCTGCCAGGTTCTCTACTAGTGTGAGATGTAGCTTGCCCAGGCCTCCCACCACAGCTGCAGCATCCTCTGTGTGCCTTTGAGGGTCATCCTGGGAAATGTTTTTCTGGGTGGCCATTATTTGCACTGTTACTGGTCCTTTAGTGGGTAAGGTCTTTCCCTAGTGTTCCACACGCTAGCAGAATGCAGGACATTCTGTAACCATTTCAGCTGCTTTCTCTGCATCTACAGCTTAACTCTCTTAAGTTCCTTTTTTTTTTTTTTTGCCAAACTGCATTTTCATACCTTTCTGCCTTACTTGCTTTTCTCTCCCACTACAGATCTGGATCAGAGCAGTGAGCATGATACAGCCTGAACATTAGCATGTCTTGAAATTCTTCTGCAAGACAAACTAGTCCATTACTTTTGAATTCAGGTGCACTCAGGTTCTCAGGATCTGAGCCATATAAAGCTAGATTCTTTGCCAAAATGTAGCACAAACAGTGTAGCCCAGTTTCTGAGACAGCCCTTATTCCCTTTGAAACCTCATGAGCCAGGCCATGACCACCATATTTCTCTCTGCATTTTGATCTTACAGACTCCCACCAGACTGGTCTAATAAGCTCTGCTTATAGCAAACCAGTGCTTCTCTAGCCTACAGCTCTATACACTGCTCTACAGTCCTCAGGCAGCCCAGTTCCAAAGACCTTAGGAGCCATTCAAGTTTCATCGTAACAACCCCTTATCCCAGTTTTCTTTATTAGCTGCTGTGGTGCTTTGACTAAGAGTGGCTTCCATAGCCTCGTCTATTTGAGTGCTTAGTCACCAGGAAGTGGAACTGCTTGAAATGATTAGGAGGTGTGGCCTTGTTGGAGGAGGTTTATCATTTCAGATGGGCTTTGAGGTCCAGTCACTGCCTGTGGATCAGGATGTAGCTCTCAGCTACTTGTCCAGTACCTCCCTGCCATGATGATGGTGGACTAACTCTCTGAACTGTACACCAGCCCTGGTGACATGCTTTCTTTGATAAGTGTTGCCTTGGTCATGGTGTCTCCTCACCACCATAGAACAGTGACTGCAGCAGCTCCTGCTCTTGTTGCTGTGACAGAATCTCTGGTAAAAGCAGCTAAAGAAGGAGGCTGATTTGGGGCCACAGTCGAAGCTGAAGCCCTCCGTGGCTGGGAAGTCACGCAGCAGGGGTGAGGCAGCTGTGCACACTGAATCAGAGATAAACTCATGCTCAGCTTCCTTTCTCCTTTTTATTCAACTCAGGACCTCAGCTTGTGGGTGGCTTTGTGCCACCTACGCCTAGGGTGAGCCTGCCCTCCTCAGTTAAACCACTTTGGAAACTCATAGGCATACCAAGAGGTACGTTAGTATGGTTCTAGGAAAGCCTGGGAAGGTGACAATAAAGGCCGCAGTGAACACCATGCTGTTGGTGTGTGCACAGGGTTCTGTGAGGCAGATGCTCCTTCTGCTTTACAGATGAGGAGACCGAGGTTTAGAAAGTAAAGAAAGAAGTTCAAGGACATACAGTGTATTAGCAGACGGCCCCACCAGACCACAGTGGTCTCCATCTCTATACCACTCCGCTGCCCTCGGGCATCCGTGAGTAAGTTATGGCTGTAACCTGGGGGAACTGTGGACCTGCCCTGCAGCTTTAGGTCATAGATCTGACAGGTTTTCAGCTGAGTTTGGAGGTCTTACTGTTAGTGATTTAAAGTTTGTGCTTCCCTCCCCCCCCCTCCCTCCCTCCTCCCCCTTTCCCCCTCCTTCCCCCCCCCCCCCCCCCCTCCCTCCCTCCCCCCCTCCCCCCCCCCCCCCCCCCCCCCCTCCCCCTCCCCCCCCTCCCCCTCCCCCCTCCTTCTCCTCTCCTCCCCCCCTCCCCCTCCTTCCTCCCCTCCCTCCCTCCCTCCTCCCTCCTCCTCCCTCCTCCCCCTCCCTCCCTCCTCCCTCCTTCCCTCCCTTCCTCCTCCCTCCCTCCTTCCTTCCTTCCTCCCTCCCTCCCTCTTCCTTCCTCCCTCCCTCCCTTCCTTCCTCCCTCCTCCCTCCCTCCCTCCCTCCCTCCCTCCCTCCCTTCCTCCCCCCCTCCCTCCTTCCTTCCTCAGGCCTTAAACCACACTCACTAAACTCACTAGACCCTGACCTCCCTCCACGTTCTGAGTGTTGAGATGATAGGCATGTGTCACCATGCCTGAATTATTAAGACTTAAAGCTTTATTTGTACCTTCTAAAAATCCCGAGTGCCAGTCTTCCTGGGGCTGGGGACTTGACAGTAAACAGCACACAGATGGGATCTCTGCTGAGCTAGCGCTCCTCACAAAGTGTACTGTGTAGAAGATGACGAGTTGCTACACGCTGTGGAGGAGGAGTCAGTGAGGTGGTAAAGTGCAATAAAGAATGTGAGAAGCGACAGTTAGTGAAGGACTAGAGGCTGGCATTGAGTCATGGAGGATGTTCACTGTGCCTCCCTGTGGCCCTTCTGATTCCACTTAGCCTGAAGGAAATTTGAAGACACATTGTTCTGGTTGAGCTCATGTCTGTGCTGCTCTACTCATGGCTTGTCCTGATTTTCCTTTGGTTTTGACTCTAGAGGATGGAGAGTGGTAGGAGATGGTAGGAGAATGGAGCAAGCCTGGACCTGTGCAGGGACAGGAATGCTGAAGGCTTGGCCCTTCCTGGCACTGGTGTTCCACAGCATGACTCTCCTAAACTAAGGCCCTAAGGGACAGAGGCCTTACCTGCTCTCTGTAAAGATGAGCAATCTCTCCGTGCCCTCAAGTTCCAAGTTACAAGAGTCAGCCTGTTGGGCCAGCCCAACCCAGTAGTCTTTATGTTGATGATTTCAGTGGATATTGCTTCAAGGGCTTTCCCTGCTGGGCAAGGACATTGGAAGTGAAGGGCCAATGACTGATGCCAACAGTGTTCCACCCTCCTCTCCCTAGCTGATTACGTCACCTGCTGTAAGTTCACTAAGAAGACCAAAAAGAAGACATAAGGCTCTTTGAGGCTCTTTGAGAGTAGGCCCTCTTGTGTACTGGAAGGACGTGGGCATATCGCTTCCATAGGAAATACACATGTGCTTTTTCTCTCTGAAGGGTTAGTTTCCAGTCTGAATAAATCTGGGTAAAAAGTTTATAGACCTTACTCTGTGTGTTTCCATCCCTGCCATGCCAGAAAATTCCTATATTATTATAAGACAAGGGGAGGAAAAGGGAAAGAGTGTGGAGTAGGGTCTGCTCATCCACCCTTAGCCAGTCATCTCTCTGCCTGCATCGTGTACATACACACACACACACATACACACACACACACACACACACACACACACACACACACACAGATGCACTTACACTCACACACACATATACACTTACACTCACACCACACATACAACACACACACAGACACATAGTGTTGTGTGAACTTGAATTTAGGAGATGGAGGAAACCGAAGAAATTGTATTCCACAAAGACTCGAAAGGTTTTGTCGTTTTGTTTTAAATAGGATCGTATACAGCCTAGGATGATCTCAAACCTATTATGTTTGATCCTGAAGATGACTGAACTCCTGACCCTCCTGCCTCCACCTCCCAAGTGCTGGGATTATACGTGTTTGCCACCACATGGTTAAAGGCCACCATGCTGCCTTAGGGTGACAGGCTTCAGGGAACACTCACAGGCAGAGACCTCAACATCAAATTGTTCTGCATTTGGACCATAGCTGGTCATTGTGTCACCACTGCAGTTAGAGGAAGTCTGTGGAGAGAGTGGAAGCCCTTTGCCCTTGTTCATCCATTTCTAGTCAGAAAGCTGTGGCTGTAACTTGTCAGACGATCCGACTGAGCCTGTAGAGGGCTCTTCACAGGGCAGTACAGAGCAGGAAGGTTCAGAAAACAGTAGCCATGAAGTCTCCATGGGTTCTAAGTAGATGATGACAGCCCTAGAGGATATTATTCTGCACATAGTGAATAGTGCAGATGTATACCTTCATATACCTGTTCAGAAATGACAGTATACAAAGTTACCAGAGCCTTGGTTCTGTCATGTTTCGTGTTTTTAGGGCAGGATTTTACTTATTAGTAGTCCAGTCTGGCTTTGAACTCAGTATATTGAACATTGCACATTTGAAGAATCAGAACTTGATTCTTCAGCCTGGTGTGATAGGTGTGCCCTAAACATGGCTTTTGATGTATTTAAGACCCTCCTGACCATGGCATTTTAAAGGGAGAATCAGGAGATTAGAACTTGAGATAAGAAGTGAAAAGAGAAAGGAATAGGGCAAAGGGATCGGGAAGGAGTGGGGGGGACAGGAGTAAGAGTAAGAAAACCATTGAGGAACAGCTGGTAGGGCAGTTAGTGGTGATGAGTCCCAATAGTTCTAGTCTGCTGGTCAGCTGGGAGTCCTGGCTATGTTCGGTCCCATCAGAGGTCTAGCGTCCCTGGAGAATATGTGGGCTCTGTGTATTAGGTTAGTTTACCGAGCCTGAGATGCTAAGTACTTAGTACCAGTGTGCGCCTCTACCTAGTTTTCCACTACAGTTTGTGTTCTTTCTTCTACCCTATGGTATGGCTGCCTCCAGGCTTGCTCTTGTCTGCTGTTCCAATGGTAAGAGGTTAGACAGCTGGACAACAGGCCTAGCGCCTGCTCATAACCAAGGAGCCTGCTGAGAACACTGTCTGGCCCTTGACCTCTAGCTTATTGCTGCTGATTCCTACCGTTGAGCTTCCCTCCCCAGAGGTGCTCTGGACAGTCTGTCTGGATTCGGTCCCATCTGGAAGCCTTGTCCCATTCGAGGAAAAGTTGTCTCAACCCTTTTTTGTAAACTGAGGCAAACCTTTGCTTGTCTTGTTCTAGTGGTCAGAGGCCCTGCTTAGGCCCTGAAGCTAGGTGTCCTTTGGCTCAGTTGGAAACTCTGTCGCCTTCTCAAGGCATTGCCAAGGTCCTCTCAAGCCATCTCTGTTCCCTCCGCCTCCAGCCCCTTGTTAGGCCTCCTTGCAGTCCCAGCACCTAGCTCAGCCCACATGTTCTTTCTTATTCAGTAGGTGGACGCGTACCATCCATAACAATGATTAAGACATATGGCTCCAAGCCTGAGAACCGGCTGCAAGCTGAGGCCTGAGCTGATCAAATCACATTAATTCTTCCACCTTGTAGTCATTCCTTGGGATATGTTTAAAGGCTATGGAAAGCTTCTGTCTTTGCTGTCCTATGATCAGAAGTGGGCCTGACAGCCAGGGTCCTGGTGAATGGACTTCCATGGAGAGCCTTTTTACTATGAAAATCTGCTAACGGGCCCTTTTGGGTGGAGACTTGGAGCTAGATTGGTCTGTTCCCTCTGCTGGGTGGCCAGAAGTCTCAGGGGCTCTTGAGGAAGCTCTGGTTAGAAGCTCAGCCTGACATCTCACTCATCTCCTCAGGTGTGTGGTCGTCCTCTTCAATCCCCGGAAGCACAAACAGCACCACATCCTCAACAGTTCCAGGTGTGTGGGCCTGGCCTCAAGGGCTGTGAGGTGACTGCGGCCAGGGGCCTGAGGCCCTGGGGGTTTGGGACCTGGTTTGGGCCTGAGGCCAGATAGCAAATTGCATATATACTCTTGAGTTTGTTGGTCCTGCCTTTGGAAAATACGCAGGAAGGATGGAGGAAGGGAAATTGGGGAAGAAAACACAGTCTACTAGGTCCAACCAAACCTGCCCTGTCTCTTGTAGGAAAACCATTACTGCCCTTGCCTTTAGCCCTGATGGCAAGTACTTGGTCACTGGAGAGGTAAGTGAAGAATGGCATTTACTGTGGCTTATGGGCACCCTACCCTCAACCAAAGCCACAGGCACCTGTTCAGCTAGGGTGCTGTCACTTTGGCCTCATGGATTGATACCCGGGTTTCTGCTGGGTCCAAAGGGCTGTTCTTAGGCTTTAGTGAGATCAGACTCCCTGGAAGGGCTTTTCAAAGTGCGCATGGCTGGGCTCCTACCGCAGAGCTATTTGGTTCTATAGCCTGGGCTTCCCTAGATAGCTCTTAAAAGTAAAACCAAAACAAAAAATATTAAGTCATTTATTTATGTTGGGGAGGGGACATGGAGATACCAGTCAGGTCATGAGGGTTGTGTCAAATGCTTTACACGCTGAAGTCATCTTTTGCCTCCTTTCCCCCAGAGCTTCGAACAGTGTCCGGTAGTTAAGGACACATTTTGAAAACCACCATCCTAAAATATTCCTATCTTCAGATGCCCCCTGCTGGGCACACCAGGAATACAGCCCTTGGTTTTACAAGGAGACAGGATAGATGTCTGTTGCTGCTTACTAGAATAGGCCTTGCTGCTTACTAGAATCATTCAAGGAGCTTTGAGCAGATACAGAGGCAAGGGGGAAGTCTCTGCTGACACTGGTGTCCTCAGGTCTTTTCTACGTCTTTATCTTGCTCTTCCCTGTTGAACAGGGACCATTGGAGAAATAGTGTTTGAAGCTGGGGAGGTGAGAGACTAAGGAGGCTACCGAACTCCTTCCACAGTTCTCACTTCCGGTTTTGCCTCCCTGCAGAGTGGGCACATGCCTGCCGTTCGGGTTTGGGATGTGGCTGAACGGAGCCAGGTGGCAGAGCTACAAGAGCATAAGTATGGTGTGGCTTGTGTGGCTTTCTCCCCAAGTGCTAAGTACATTGTGTCTGTGGGTTACCAGCATGACATGATAGTCAACGTGTGGGCCTGGAAGGTGAGTGGACTGGGTGACGACGGCCTTAGCCTCCACCTGAGGGTTCCCATGTCAGTGGGCGGCGGGGAGCTGCTGACCTGAGCAGACTCATTTACTTCACCATCCCCAGCTCATCCTGGAACAGTATTTGAAGGACAGAATAGTAACTGCGTAGCAAGGGTGTTGCTAGAGGGTTTTCCTGAACTTCTGAGGAATTAAACCTTTGAATTCCTTTAGAAAAGAGGTTGGATTTTTGTTGTTGTTTTGTTTTGTTTTGTTTTCTGACCAGTAAATACCGGAAAGGAAGAGTTTTGTTTTTTTCTTTTGTTGTTGTTTTGTTTGTGTTTTTTATTTTTATTTTTTGAAGTAGCAATTATTCCTAGCTCTTGTCCATTCTTAGATAACTTCTTATCCCCAACAGGCAGAGCTTTGATTCTTCCTTTGACTTTCTTTCCAGAAAAACATTGTAGTGGCCTCCAACAAAGTATCTAGTCGGGTGACAGCAGTGTCATTTTCCGAAGACTGTAGCTACTTTGTTACTGCAGGCAACCGGCATATCAAATTCTGGTACCTGGATGACAGTAAGACCTCAAAGGTGAGGACTGAGGGACACACCTTGAGCAGTGACCCAGCTGTTGTCTTTGGCTTGCTTAAAAGTCACAGGTTCTGCATGGACCGAATCTGCCTGGGCTGGGGAGTCTCAGAGAACACAGGAGTTTATGCTTGCCCTCTCTCTGAGCACCTCATTTCCAGGGCTAGATGGATGTAGTGGTTGTATCCACAGGTGAATGCCACTGTGCCCCTGCTGGGCCGCTCAGGGCTGCTGGGGGAGTTGCGGAACAACCTGTTCACTGATGTGGCCTGTGGCCGAGGGAAAAAGGCTGACAGCACCTTCTGTATCACGTCGTCAGGGCTACTGTGCGAGTTCAGCGATCGCAGGCTTCTGGACAAATGGGTGGAGCTAAGAGTAAGTAACTCTGGCTCCAGAACAGGGTCTGCCCTTGTCTCACATCGGGAGAACTGGCCTTGAGGCTGTAGACCCACGCTGGGTCTCTGCATGCTGAAGGGGACTGTAGGAGAAGATGCAGGGCAGTCCCAGTGACCTGCATAACCACCTCCTCTTGCTCTTTCTCACCTCTCTTCCCTGCTTCCCTCTTCCGCTCAGAACACAGACAGCTTCACAGTAAGTGCTTGTAGGCCTTCTCTTCCTCACACTGTTGCTTTCTTCTCTACCTTTAAATCTTGGTCCCTCTGATGCCTAGAATGGCCCCCTAATTTTTACCCCACCTCCCAAATATGCAGGGCTATAGGCCCTCTGACCATATGCTGCTGGAGGGAGGGCATTTCTAGATGACAACTGAGGGGTTGCCCCACCCTTGGCCTGTCTCTCCTTTTATAAGTGAGCACTGCCGAGGGCTTGGGAAGGATTAAACCAAGCTAAATGGGAAGGTGGCCCTTGTTTACCTGAGCTCCTCTGCCCACAGACCACTGTGGCTCACTGCATCTCTGTAAGCCAAGAATACATCTTCTGTGGCTGCGCTGATGGCACGGTGCGCCTTTTCAATCCTTCCAACCTGCACTTCCTCAGTACCCTACCCAGACCCCATGCCCTGGGAACAGACATCGCCACCATCACTGAGGCCAGGTGAGCTATGTGGGGCCCACTGTCCCATTCAGAGCTTCAGTGAGTACTTCAAGGAACAGAGGGAAGAGTGTGCAATCCCAAAGATCACCTTTGTAGACATAGAAATCTGGGCTTTTTGGTACTTTTCAGTATCAAGGAGATTAAATAGCACAGAGGACCGTGGAATGTCTCAGTGAGTATTGGAAGAGCCGTAATAAAACAGGGGCACATCTTAGATAGTTATAAGAATGACTCAAGGGATTAAAGTCTTCTGGGTGGTTGATGTAAGAAAATGGGTTCAATTTTACAATTGGACATCTTTTTTAAATGTTTATTTATTTATTATATACATGTACACTGTAGCTGTCTTCAGACACACCAAAAGAGGGCATCAGATCCCATTAAAGATGGTTGTGAGCCACCAATGTGGGTGCTGGGAATTGAACGCAGGACCTCTGGAAGAGCAATCTGTGTTCTTAACCGCTCAGCCATTCCCCCCGCCCCACAATTGGACATCCTGATAATCTGTAAACACCAGAAAGATAAAGTGTGCTATGGTAAAGACACAGAAAGACACAGTCACAATCACACTAGAAGGAAAAGGGTGATTTGTGGTCATTTTTATGGTCTGGCAAGGGAAGATGAGGAGGAGAAGGAGGAAGAAGGGAGGCGGAGGAAGGAGAGGAGGAGGAGGAAGAGGAGATTTTGAGGTACTAGAGTTAGCACCCAGTGTCTTGCTTGCTGATCATTGCTCTCCCACTGAACTGTGTCCCGAGCCCTATTTTTGTGGTTTGTATGGTAGTCTTGTTTCGATTTCTGTACAGAAATACTCATAGAACCATCTAGACTTTGTTGTGCTCCATTGTAACCACAGAATTTCCTTGTCTGGTACTGGTGGTCTGTGAACTTGTTAGCATTCCTCTGGAAAATGCTCTGCCCAGCAGCTGGTGTTGGGTGAGCTCCTAGATGGTATCTGTGGGAACTGCTTTCAGTTCTCAGTTCTACTTCCAAGTCTGTAGGACTGGAGACAGTGCCCTGTGCTCCATCCCTTCCTTTGTGGTAACTTTGTCTCCTCCCTCCCACAGCCGCCTCTTTTCTGGAGGGGCCAATGCAAGGTACCCAGACACCATTGCCTTGACCTTTGATCCAGCTAATCAGTGGCTGTCTTGTGTCTACAACGACCACAGCATCTATGTTTGGGATGTGAGGGACCCCAAGAAAGTGGGGAAGGTGTACTCAGCTCTGTATCATTCTTCCTGTGTCTGGAGTGTGGAGGTACGTGGGGTGCGTTTGCTGGAACACCATTGTGAGAATGGACAGTGGAGAACAAGTACAGCCCCAAGCTCCTGCCTCCCTGTTTGCCTGGCTTCCCTTTCATAGCCTCTGGAGCTTGGGGGTGAATGTCAGTGCTCATGCATGCCTGCCTCCTTCCTGTGCGTCTCTGCCTGCCTGAGTTTGACTTATCCCGGGCTCAGGGATCTTGAATAAGTTACTAAACCCGACTAGGCCTCAGATTCCTTAACTGTAAAGTGATGCACTAAATTTTCTCAATTGTTCTAACAGTTGAGAAGTGAAAGAATGTAATTGAGGCGTTATGGCACACAGGAGGAGCTGGGATCGTGGGCTTTTCCTTACTGTATGCGTATATAACAATAATATCCCGTTTCCTTACTAAATGTCAGACAAATGGCTAAGTCTTGGCATCCTGCCTCGGATTTCATTCCCCTTTCCATCTTCTTGAGGAGACACAAATGCCCCCCAAGTGTAAGTCTAATTCTTTCCTTCTGTCCCTTCAGGTCTACCCTGAGATCAAGGACAGTAACCAGGCCTGTCTGCCCCCCAGTTCCTTTATTACTTGCTCCTCAGACAACACCATCCGCCTGTGGAACACGGAGAGCTCTGGGGTACATGGCTCTGCGCTGCACCGGAACATCCTCAGCAATGTGAGCCCCATTTTGCACCTCGTGCCCTGTACTTACAGACGCTGGCCTTGTGTTCGGGAACCTGCTTGGTCACTTGGCTTTTACTTGACGGACTGTACGAGCCAAGGGCTGATTTTACCCAGCATGCCTCCGTGCTTGCAGCCATCCTGCTGGGACTGCCTGAGCCTGAAAGGAGCCTGAGTCTCTTCTCACCTTTCCCACCAGGATCTCATTAAGATCATCTATGTGGATGGGAACACTCAGGCTTTGTTGGACACTGAGCTGCCTGGAGGGGACAAAGCTGATGGGTCCCTGATGGATCCCCGAGTAGGCATCCGTTCTGTGTGTATCAGCCCCAATGGACAACACCTTGCTTCAGGAGACCGCATGGGGACACTTAGGTAATGTCAAGTTCTGACTGCCTCTCATGGTGGCTGTGGTAGTTAGGTCCTCAAGGGCAGTGCTTTAGGAGGGTTTATCTCCCCCTCAAAACCTTAGAAATGAAGTATCTCTTTCGTAAAATGGAAAGAATGATCTTGCCATGGAGAGCTCAGACAAGGCCATCTCAGACAAGTAGCAAGGCTGTCAGCCATGCTTCGACCTGAGGAAGCCCAAGGCATGGGGTTCTAAGAAGGACATAACATTGTTTCTGTAGCATTCTTGCCAAAAAAATGCATATAACTCAGTTCACTCATGAGAGGCTCAACTGAGGTATAGACAACAGAGGAACTGTCAGTGTTCTTCAAAAATGTCAAGGTCATGGAAGGTAAGGAAGGATGGAAAAACTATCACAGACTACAGGAAACTAAAGAGGAATGATATTAAATGCCGTTTGCATTTTTAAGATCCTGGATCAAGTAAGGACTTATGGGAAAAGTGAGGACATGTTAATACGATACCTAGTTAATTGTAAATGCCCTGGCTCTGAGATGTGCTGTTGTTACGCTTGTTAGTAAGAACTGGGAAAGGGACGTATAGAGCACCTGTAGTGTCTGACGCTTTTCTTTAAGCTTAAAAACACTTGTTTAAGGTGGGGAGAGGGTATGACGGAAGAAGGAGGTGTCTCCTCTCACAGCCCGCGGTGACCTCTCTTACTTGCAGGGTCCATGAGCTGCAGTCCCTGAGTGAGCTGCTGAAGGTTGAGGCCCACGACTCTGAGATCCTGTGCCTGGAGTACTCTAAGCCAGACACGGGTGAGGTGCAGTCCGTGCCATGCGGCCTATCCCTGCCTTGGCTTCTGATAATCCTGGGTCCTTATTCATTTAGATCATTTGGTCTGCAGGATTTTAAGAGCTCTGTCCTTGTCCTGTGGTTCATGTAGCTTTAGGGATATGAGGTTCCATCCACTTGGGGCTCTCTACCGGCCATCGTTAAGGGCCAGCTTAATGTGAGCTGATGAGGTTCTTCCAACTCCAGGTCTGAAACTGCTAGCATCAGCCAGCCGGGACCGTCTGATCCATGTGCTGGATGCTGGGCGGGAATATAGTCTACAGCAGACACTGGACGAGCATTCATCCTCCATCACTGCTGTCAAGTTTGCAGGTGGGGATGGGCATTTGGAGCTGTACATCCCCTAGCTGCCACCTCACTATTTGTCTGTGAGAAGAGCCGCTGGGAAGGATTGGGAGGTACCTGGGAGTCACGGGGCTAGGTAAGAGGCAGACGGAACATAAGCGTTCAGTCTAGGGAACCCTGAGCCAGACTGAGGACCGGGAAGGGGGACATGGGTTTCGTGGGATGCACTCTGTCTTACTTGGCTGGTCCACCATGTAGAGTAGCTCCACTGGGGAAAATAAGGGAGGCAGAAAAAAGGCTGCCTTCATATGGTGGCAGCAGCCTGGTCTCTGCCCCCACAGCCAGCGATGGGCAGGTGCGAATGATCAGCTGTGGTGCAGACAAGAGCATTTACTTCCGGACTGCACAGAAGGTCAGGGCGCTGGGTGTCCCCCAACAGGGCAGGGCGGGAACGGGTTTCAGGTTACAGGAGGTGAAGGGAGAAGTGAGCCCTGAGACCTGGTGATACATTTGGATGTGGTCTGCCCATGCGCTCCCTGCTGCAGTCTGGAGAAGGAGTGCAGTTTACACGAACACACCACGTGGTACGGAAGACAACCCTCTACGACATGGATGTAGAACCCAGCTGGAAGTACACGGCCATCGGCTGCCAAGACCGAAATATCCGGTGGGTGTTTCCTTCTCAGACTTCTTTACACACTCATTTTTACTTTATTTTGTGGGGAGAAGATGGGCACTTGCTACGGTAAGCATGCGGGGATCAGGACTACTTTCAGGAGTGGTTTTTCTCTTAACCATTACATGGGTCCTGGAGGTCAGACTTGAGCCATCAGGCCTGCCAGCAGGCACCTTTACCTTCTGAGCCATTTTGCTGGCCTCCACTTGTCAGACTTTGGACCACATTCCTTCGTGCAACTCAGTCCTCAAATCTGCCTTTTGTTAGGCCTCTTTGAGGCAGCAAAGTACTGCGCCTCACCTGAGAGAGTAAGCCTCAGTGTGAGAGCGAGCTCCCAGGACAAATGGGAAGTGAGCGCTGCTGTGCTCTGCTCCTCAGGCTACTGTGAACAGTGCCTTCATTTACAGGATCTTTAACATTAGCAGCGGGAAGCAGAAAAAGCTGTTTAAAGGGTCACAGGGTGAGGATGGCACTCTCATTAAGGTAAGCACCCCAGTGGGACTAGCAGAGCACCCCTGCAGCCTGCTGCCTGTCGCCTGCCACTAGGTAACTTGGGGATGGTGCTAAGTGAGGAGGGTGGTGCTCCCCTACTCTTTGCTGCTGTGTCCCCAGGTGCAGACAGACCCCTCAGGGATCTACATTGCCACTAGCTGTTCCGATAAGAATCTCTCCATTTTTGACTTCTTCTCAGGCGAGTGTGTGGCCACCATGTTTGGTCACTCAGGTGAGTGTAGCATCCACCTCCCTGTTTGGAATTGTACTTTCTTCCCTTGTCTATTGCCACACCACAACTCTGCCCACCTACCCCGGGAGGGATCAACTGACAGAAGCCAGGGTAGAAAGCCCTGTGGCAGAAGGGGGACAGTGTGGTTGGGACCTTCCCCCTTCCCCATGTCCAGACTCATAGACAAGCGGAAATGATCAGCTGTGGTGCAGACACTGCATGAGGCTGGAACCTGACCCTCTCCCCTGCAGCCATGCCCATCCCCACTGCTGGAGCAGGCAGGAATTTGGTTAGGTCTGTGCGGCAGTTCTTAGACCATATACTTTACTCTTTACAGAGATTGTCACTGGCATGAAATTTAGTAACGACTGCAAACATCTCATCTCGGTGTCAGGGGACAGGTGAGCCGAAGCTAACGCCCCTGAGACCGATTCCTCTCTGTGCCACCCTGTCTTTCCTCTCACTTCCTCTCATGGCGTCTCTGGGAAGTAGGTCTCAAGAGGAATATTTCTTGGCGGGGCCTGACCTGGCAGTGGAGGGTGCCAGTTCATGGAAGTAGGGATAAATGGTGTCCCCTGCCTCTCACCCAATGCTGTGGCTCTGCCCTAGCTGCATATTTGTGTGGCGTCTGAGCTCAGAAATGACCATCAGCATGAGGCAGCGCCTGGCTGAGTTGCGCCAGCGCCAGCGAGGGATCAAGCAGCAAGGACCAACTTCTCCCCAAAAGGCTTCTGGAGCCAAACAGTAAGTGGGCAGAGCTGGGCTCTGCTGACTGTTATCCACACAGTGTGTGATCTCATGGAGAACATGCTGTTCATCAGCTCCTGTCATCCCAAGGCCTTCTCAGCACAAGCCCATCATCGTTGGCTTTTTGCCCTGTAAATCTTTTCTTGTGACCTTTCTTGTTTTGAACTCAGGCACCACCCTCCAGTGGTACCCCCTTCTGGACCAGCTCTTTCCTCAGACAGTGACAAGGAGGGAGAAGACGAGGGTACTGAAGAGGAAGAACTGCCAGCTCTGCCCGTCCTGGGCAAGAGCACCAAGAAGGAACTAGGTTTGTGGCAGTTAGGTGTAAGGCAGGCAGGCACTAGCTGGTGTGGTGGACAGGCAAGCCCATCTGGGCCACCACAGTGATCACATGGGCATGGGGATGCGGAGAGGGATGTTCTGGGCTCCTAGGCCAGGGGTGGGAGGTAGGAAACATGTCTTCTGACTGCCTATTTCTGTCTAGCCTCAGGCTCTAGTCCAGCTTTGCTCCGAAGCCTGTCCCACTGGGAAATGAGTCGGGTAAGTTACCATCGCTGAAATGTGCTTCCAAGATGATTAGTTGTGAGGGAGTAGCAACAGAGCCCTTTGTGCCCTCATGAGACACAGGGTACAGGACCTGCCCACGTGCTCCATTCCTGTTTCCAAGGAAGCCTTATCATTGAGGTCAAGCTGCTGGTCTAGTCAGGGATAAGAGAACATCAGTCTTTTCTTTCTTGTGTCAGATGAGGTTGCCTCCACTCCTCATCTGCCAAGGGCCTGGGAGAAATACCACTCAAGAGTCGCTTGGTTTGTTTTGAGACAGACTCTTATTCTGCAGCCCTGGCTGACCTGGAACTCATGGAGATCCACAGGGCCTTTGCTCTGAGTGCTGAAAAGAAAGGCCTGTGCCATCACACTGCTCAAACCAAACCAAACCACAGTGATAGCAAACAGGCAGCATGCAGTGAGGAGTAGTGGTGTGAGTCACATGATTAGAACAACAGCCCAGGGGAATCAAGTAGAACTGTAGGGAACTACAGTTCTGAAGATTCCAGTGAGGAAGTTAGTTAGCTCAGAACAGTCAGAGGGAAAAGGTTGCAGGAACACCTGTTGCTGAGTGGCTATTCAGAGTGCCAGGGAAGGGGGGGCACTTTCAGCAAGCCCCAAAGCAGCCCAACCCTCACATGTCTGAGTCTCACACTGTGTTGTTGGTAGCAGCAGACACTGCTCTCTGGTCACACCCTGGTCTCAGTCCCTCAGTGTCAGTTTGGCCTGAGTGCTAAGACGGGGCTCTGCGTTCTGCCGGGTATCTCAGAGCTCTGTTGAGAATAGAATTCGAGTCCTCGCTCTAGACTGTAAGACACCAGGTAAAGGCAGAAACTAAGAGGTTCCTATTTTGAGGTCTAGAATACAGCTCCGTATGCACCCTAGAGCCAACCTTACCTGCAGGCCACGTACAGACCCACATGGACTTGGACTAGTCACAGAAATTGTTGTGCTTGTTTCCCTCATGTATAAGACGGGGGATGATAATGCTTACCTACTGTATAAAATGGTTGTAGAGATAAAGTGAGCTAGTACTAAAGGGTGGCATTCATGTAAAAATATATACATGTGTTAATGTTGATATATGATTCTAATTATTACTCCTTTTTCACCCACAACCACCAGGCACAAGAGACCATGGAGTTCCTGGGCCCAGCTCCTGCAGCTAACACCGGGCCTAAACGAAGAGGGCGCTGGGCCCAGCCAGGTGTGGAGCTGAGTGTTCGCTCCATGCTGGACCTGCGACAGCTAGAGACTTTGGCCCCAAGTCCTCGAGGCCCCAGCCAGGACTCACTGGCTGTGTCCCCAACTGGTCCTGGGAAGCATAGTCCACAGGCCCCTGACCTGTCGTGTGCTAGCCAGGTGAGCTAGCTTTCTCCCAGCTCTCTAGAGATCCCAGGAAGCCTCAGCCAGCCCTGGGCTAACAACCGAGGCCTGAACATGGGCACAGCTGGCTTCCTCTGTCTCTGTAGCATGTGGCTCATCTGAAATGCAGTTGTAGTAGAGCTGGCTGGGCTGTCTTGTGAGTGAGGTGGGCTAAGAGGTAAAGGAAGCTTTGGGAAGGATTCTTGGCATTGAGTGGACAGGAGCTTGGCAGTCTGAGTGCCAGTACAGCTCTTCCAGAAGCTTCATGTTCCAGCTCCAGCCTAGCCCGGCTTCCTGCTTCCTGTCCCCAGAGCTGTAGTATTCTGCTTCCTCAGAACTGGTATTCTTGCCAACTTCTACCTTCTCTTAATACCTTTTTCTCACACCAGCGATCCTCACAAATACCCCTTTTTTGTGTGTGTTTCCAGAATGAAAGGGCCCCTCGGCTTCAGGCCTCCCAACCCTGCTCCTGCCCCCACATTATCCAATTGTTGTCACAAGAGGAAGGAGTCTTTGCTCAAGATCTGGAGTCTGCACCCATTGAAGATGGTATTGTCTACCCGGAACCCAGTGACAGCCCTACCATGGATACCAGGCAAGGGTTGTGCCCTGGCCAGGACTCGGGCTCTGCAGCCCTCATTCTTCCTTCCCTCTGAGTTTTCTCACTTGGGCAATGGTTGGCCTCCAAGCCACCTCCTTCCTAGCTGTGTTCACAGGCAGGAGCTGAGTGGAGCTGCTGACCCCTGCTCACTATCCTTCCTTCCCTTGCTGGCCTTCCTGGCAGTGCGTTTCAGGTGCAGGCTCCAACCGGAGGATCCCTAGGGAGAGTGTACCCAGGCAGCAGGGGCTCAGAAAAGCACAGTCCCGACAGCGCATGCTCTGTGGATTACAGCAGCAGCCGACTTTCCAGCCCGGAACACCCAAATGAAGGTAAGGCTGCACCAGGAGTAAGGGTCAGCAGGGTGAAGCAGGGGAGGCAGACCTGTGACTGACAGGTACGGTGACAGGTACCCTCCCCCACATCCAGACTCTGAGAGCACAGAGCCCCTAAGTGTGGATGGCATCTCCTCAGACCTGGAAGAGCCAGCCGAGGGCGAGGAAGAAGAGGAAGAAGAGGGAGGCACTGGCCTCTGTGGGCTACAGGAAGGCAGCCCTCATACACCGGATCAGGAACAGTTTCTAAAACAGCACTTTGAGACTCTGGCCAATGGGGCTGCTCCAGGTGTGGTCAGTGGGCCAGCCTTCAACACTGCATCTGCCCTTCTCTCCTCCATGCCTAGCTGAGAGGGAGGGTCCAGTAGGCAATGCCTTAGGTTTCTTTGTAGGGGAGGCAAGACCTCTGGCAGGAACTAAACTTTACTCAGTTCATGATTTCTGTGCCTCCTGCAGGAGGTCCAGCACGGGCTCTAGCGAGGACAGAGTCTCGGAGCATCTCATCACGATTCCTGCTGCAAGTGCAGACCTCCCCACTCAGGTACAGATGTCCCCCACATGGTTCTGCTGACCTGGTGCGCCTGCACCTAGCGTAGCATGTAGCCTTCTTTACATCTCTCCAGAAGGGGATTCATATTCCTAGATTTGAAACAGGTGGTCTCGCCCAAACCCTGTCTTGCTTTGTGCTTGTCTTCTCCTGGTGCGTCTCTGTCTATGAGAACATCTGGCCATCTTAGAGGGAGGAAAGCACTGAGCCTTCTCTGGGCCTTCTTCTGAACCCATTCTCCCTGTAGGGAACCATCCCTATCCTCCTCAGGCTTGGCCCTGATGTCCAGACCTGACCAGGTATCACAGGTATCTGGTGAGCAGCTGAAAGGCAGTGGTGCCACTCCCCCGGGAGCACCCCCAGAAATGGAACCCTCTTCTGGCAACTCTGGCCCCAAGCAGGTGGCTCCTGTGCTGTTGCCACGACGGCGTACCAACCTGGACAACAGCTGGGCCTCCAAGAAAACGGCTGCAACCCGGCCTTTAGCTGGACTCCAGAAAGCCCAGTCTGTGCATAGTTTGGTACCACAGGGTGAGGAACCTGGTGGGCTCAACTACAGGCCATGGGGAATGACATGTATGTGGGCGTGCTGGGGGAAGGTGGGTCTCGTGTGGCCCTGGCGTGTCCCCATGCCTGACGCTGCCTGTCGATTAGTGACCATGTACAGGGGTAGAGGAGCAACTAGGAACTGAGCCCTAACATTTGCATGGCTGCCTCCCTCCTGACCTGTACCTGTCCCTGTCTCTGCTGCAGATGAGGTGCCTTCACGTCCACTGCTCTTCCAGGCAGAGGTTCAGGGCAGCTTAGGATCCCTGCCACAAGCTGATGGCTGCCCATCTCAGCCCCACTCCTACCGGAACCCCACCACCAGTTCTGTGGCCAAGCTGGCTCGGAGCATTTCTGTTGGCGAGAATCCAGGCCTGGCAGCCGAACCTCAAGCTCCTGCACCGATCCGAACCTCACCATTCAACAAACTAGCTCTACCTAGCCGGGCTCACCTTGTCCTGGACATCCCCAAACCACTTCCTGACCGTCCCGCTCTGACCACGTTCTCACCCGTATCTAAGGGCCTGGCCCACAGTGAAACCGAACAGTCGGGCCCCTCGGTGAGCCTCGGAAAGGCTCACACTGCACTTGAAAAGCACTCCTGCTTAGGGGAGGGAACTACTCCTAAATCTAGGACAGAGTGCCAGCCTCATCCTGGCCCCAGCCACCCCTGTGCCCAGCAACTGCCGGTCAGCAGCCTCCTCCAAGGCCCTGAGAGCATGCAGCCCCTGTCCCCTGAGAAGACTCGTAAGCCCATGGAAAGCAGCAGGCCAGGGGCAGCCCTGAGCCAGGACTCAGGTGTGCATGGCTCCCCAGCCTCCCCTTGGCCCATCCTTCCTGTCTCCGTTGGCCCCTTTCTAGCTCCATCCATTTCTCTGTGTGCCTGCCTTTGGCATTTTTGTCCTGTCTGCTCCTGTCTTGGTCCATAAGTCACCCCCCTGATGGTGAGGCACTCTTGCCACCCTTCCTGGTCTCCCTGTGACCCATTTAACCCTTTCGTGTGTTCTGGCTCTCAGGCTAGAGGTAGGGCTGGCTTTTCCTTCTAAACTCTGTGTGGTGTTGGAGAAGGTGCTGGAAGAGGGTGGGGCAAGAGGCAGGGATTGGAGCCCTGCTCTGAGAGCCCTGGGCTGGGATGCCTGAAAATGCAGCTGGGCCCTCACTGGTTTTGTCCTTCAGAACTGGCCTGGAGCCTACAACAATGTGAACAGCTTGTGGCAGAGCTCCGGGGGAATGTACGCCAGGCCATGCAGCTCTACCGCTCGGTGAGTATCCGGCAGCCCCTGGTAAGCAGTGCTGGCTGTTTGACAGCTGAGTGTCTAGAACGGTAACAACAAGGTTCTTCTACACACTGGATGGAGCACTCAAGAATATTCTGAGCCTAGTAAGTGAGAGGGTCAGAAGCCAAGCCAGGCCTCTCGACCCCAGAATCTCTTGGTTATTTCTAGGTGAGCAACAGGGCTGGAGCATAGACCACCACATCATCAAGGCAATCTAATTCATGGCTGTTAACTCTTTTTTATACCCCGATGGTTTGGGTACTTTAGATATAAGAAACAACAACAGTGTCACATTTGAAAGAGAGTTGTTGGGAAAGGTTGTCAAGAGGTAGATGGTTCTAGTAGTCTGGAGGGATCCTCATCTGGGTCACCCGTCAGAGTGACTGATCATCCTGATCTTGTGTGGAGAACTCCTGGGCAGTCCCTTCTACTGGACGGGCTAGGTGCCGGTAGAGCCCCCTTTTCTATATTCTGTTGGCTACTGTTCTCCAACTCGCTTTCCATGTGCCTGTTGCAGGTGACCAGCTGTAAGACACCTTCAGCAGAGCAAAGTCACATCACCTGTCTCTTGAGAGACACCTTCTCTTCAGTGCGGCAGGAGCTAGAGGCCCTGGATGGGGCTGTGCTGTCCAGCCCAGGGGGCAGCCCCGGGGCTGTGGGGGCTGAGCAAACGCAGGCCCTGTTGGAGCAGTACTCAGAGCTCTTGCTCCGAGCTGTGGAACGGCGCATGGAGCGCAGACTCTGAGTCCCTGAAGTCTGTCCCAAGAGAAGTGCTTGCTCTCCACTCCAGACCGTAGCCCTGCTTCCATTCGAGAAAACCTGTGAGAATATCTGCAGTGGATAGCAGTGATCAGTGTTCAGAGGCAAAGCAGCTTCCCCAGATGCCCTCATGGGGCCCCTGTATTTATTAATTTATTTCCCTGACTGTTGCCTCACTTCCTTGGGACTCCTGCCTCTAAAGCCCGTCCTGGGACTCCTAGCAGGGCAGGTCTTGAGTCTATGTCACCTTGGTGCTGTGAGGGGTAGGAGGGCAGCCTGCCTCATCTGGGGACATTGGAAGGGCTGGCCTTCTCCTTAGAAGCCATTTGAAGTTACTTCAGGGATGAGCTCCCTGGGGTGGAGCACACACAGGGTACTCTGGGGTAGAGATGAAAGGTAATGTGGCTTTAGTATCCTAAAGCCGACTGTAGACCTTTACCTCCACCTCCACACCAGCTGCACCCCCTGCCTGTCAGAGCAGGGGTGGTTCCCCCCAACTCCCGGCAGTGAGAACTGCCTGGGCTCCAGCGTAGTCCCAGCCACTAGAAGACTTGAGTTGGTATCAGGATCTGAACCCCCACATTCCAATCCCATTTTCCCTGCTAGAGATCCCTAGCATTTGTCTGCCCCATCCCTTTTTCCCTGTGTGGAGCTAGTTGTGGGGTTTTGCTGCAGGACAGTAAAGCCCCTCTGCTGGGCAGACACAAGCCTGGCCTACTTTCCTCAGCCCCTTAGGCTTCATTGTTCTCTAACCCTGGTCTGCAGCAGACTGTTAACGCCTGGGGACCACTTTCTCCTACATCCTGGGCAGTGGGCAAGCAGAAACCTGTTTTGGGAGTACCCTCATGGTTTACAGGGCACTGGCCCACCTTCCTAGAACCTTGGCTATACACACACAGACATACAGACACAGACACACACACACACACACACACACACACACACACACACACACACGGTATGCACAGCTGAGTGCTTATTGTTAGAACGCTTGCCTGGCTGGTAATGCACCTGGTTTCCTCACATGTTTGCCTCAGCTTTACTAGTCTGGATTAATTCGATTTCTGATCCAATAACATAAAAAGGAATGGAAACACTAAACCTAAATTCTGGAGTCTTGGTGTCCACAGCCAGGCCAACAGGAGATGGCCTTCGGGTCCCTGGCTCATGGAAGAGACTCTTTTTCTTTCTTTCTTTTTTGTTTTTTCTTTTCTTTTCTTTTTCAGAGCTGGGGACCAAACCCAGGGCCTTGCGCTTGCTAGGCAAGCGCTCTACCACTGAGCCAAATCCCCAACCCTGAGGCTCTTTTTCAAAGGCAGTGCTGGGTGCCCAAGGGTACTGGACCTTGGAGATTGGGAGTGGAGGCTCTGGGTGAGAGACACTGGAAAAGTGATAGCCTGACAGGTAGGTGGCAGAGGTAGGAACAGAGTTAAGGTCATTGTTAGAGGGTAAAGAAAAAAAAGAGAGGCTGTAGGAAGGAACAAGTCATGAGGTGGTTGGAGAATTGGAGTAAGTAAGTATGTCTTTGGGCCTTCCTTTCCTCTGCATCAGGTAAGGCAGAGTGACATTTCACCAGGTTTAGATGACAAAAACCTGTTGAAACCTCGAAGCCACTTCCAAGCCCTGAATGCAGAGGTTAGAAGGAATCTAGGTTTTAACGGGTGCTTAGCTTTGTCGGTTCAGCATGAGTGTTGAGTACAACAAACCATGTATTCCCATTTTTCCACCACCCGCATAGCCAAACTCCTAGCCCAAAGAACTGTAGCAGCTGGAGGTGGGCCCGTTGGCAGTCTGAGGGTTAGAAGTCTGCCCACTGCCCTGACCTCCACCAAGTGTTAGAGATCTTTATACCAGCCTGTCCTAGAGGGAACGCCACTGCCATGAATGGGTAGGGTCTTGTGGCTGGTAGCGTTTTGTCCCCTTCTGCATGTCTGAGGCCACTGGCAACTGCTGCCCACGTCCTTATCTGTCCCATCCCAGTTTTGAAAGCCCCTTATTTATAACTTTTATACTGTGGCGCCTGTTTCCTCACCGCCTGTACGGGGTGGGGCTATTTTAACGTTTCGTTTGTACGGATGTATGAAATTGTCAATAAACACAATCATTTGTTAACTGGCTAGCAAATTCTGAAAAGAGCGCCGCTTGTCGCACTTCCAAGAGGGAGGAAACAGGGCGGGGCTGCAGTCTTGGAGCGGAAATGGGGGCGGGTTCTTTTCCCGCGGGCGTGATGGCGGAGGCGGCTCTGGACGCTGTACGGAGGGCGTTACAAGAGTTCCCGGCGGCAGCTCGCGGTGAGTGGACTCTCAGGCAGCAGCTACTGCGAAAGAGCACCGCGGAGGGAGCCTGGGGCTCCGGGACCTCAGATTACGAGTGCATGAATGCCGGAACCGGTGGCTGTACATTTTCGTGTGTACCCTTCTCTAACTGGCGGACGTGTCCTTAGCTCACGACCGCACGCCTTGCTGCCTTCGTGGTGCAGTTGTAGTTTTCAAGACCCAGCACAGCTCCGACGTTAGTCATAGTGCCATTCTTAAAGCCAGCGGTGTGCTGAGTCCCTGTGCTCTGCATTGCTGTACTTTCGGTATGGAAGACTCTTACCTCAAATATCTCGGATGCTGGGGGATTCCGAGGAGAGAAGCAGTCGACTATCCTTGTTCATTCAGACTCAAGCTTTGAGGATTGTAGGCAGCCGCCCAGTTGATCTTGGCTGTACCTCTACTATGTGTTAGGTTTGTTTCTTCTTCCTCTGCTCCTCACTACCTCACCATTAAACAAGTGGAGAGATGGCTCAATGGGTAGGTAAAGTGCTTAAGCATATGATGACCTGAGTTCAGATCCCCAGCTCCAACGTAAAACACTGGGCATGTTGATGGTGGATGTCTGATGGAGTTCCAGGGGTGGAAGGTAACAACAGGAGGACCCCAGGGGCTCCCTGGCCAGCCAGCCTAGCAACTGCTGAGCTCCAGGTTCAGTGACTTTGTCTTAGAAAATAAAGTGGAGAATGGTAGACACCTGATGTCAATGCCTCCACACATGCATGCACAAGCACACACCACACATACATGGTGGGGGAAGCAAGTGATTGAGCACAAGTGTGTCAATTTACCAGCTGTGTCACACAGAAGTGGTTAGAGCAGTGATTCTCAACCTATGGAGTCGAGACCTCATGTCAGATATCCTGAATATCAGATATTTATGCTATGATTCATAACTAGTAAAATTAAAGTTATGAAGTAGCAAGGAAATAATGTTATGGTCTAGAGTGACCGCAGCATGAGGAACTGTATTAGAGGGTAGCATATTAGGAAGGTTGAGAAGCACTGGGTCGCAGGGTCAGAGGCCACACGTGTGCCGCCGTGTACAGGAAGCAGTGAGGAAGGAGCTTGGAGCAGACTTTGTGTTCATGTTTATTTCACCAGTTAAATTCTTAACAGAATTGGTGGGTCAAAAGAATTGTTTGGAGTTCATTTTGAAGCTTCAGGGGAGAAAAATACCCACCCTCTAAAGGAAATGGTAAGCAAATAAAACTGGCACAATTACAGAAAATCCAAAGGATAGAAAAGGGCAGTTTCAGGCCGGGTGATGGTGGGGCACGCCTTTAATCGGTCCCAGCACTTGGAAGGCAGAAGCTGGAGGATCTCTGGTTTCCAGGCCAGTCTGGTCTACAGAGGGAGTTCTAGGACAGCCAGAGCTGCACAGAGAAACCCTGTCTCAGAAAACCAAACCAACCAAACAAAAGGCTATCTCTACACATTTTAAACTCCAGGGTAGAGAAACAGCACGTAGGAGGCCCCAAGTTCAATCCCAAGCATTACCAAACAGTCAGATTCCAGAGAGCAGCTCCATCGTCCTGAGCCCCAGTTCCCTTCAAAGATTTCTGCTTTGTGGGGTTGCTGTCCCATCCTTCCATGCCTGCCTGGTGATTCTTACCCCTATTCAAGGTAGCGAGCTTGTGACTGGCTGTTTTCTTTGCAGTTTTCCTGGGCCTACCAATGACATCCCATGTGGTTCCAATTTCTAACTTAAAGAAACTCACTTTCTGACTGACTGCAAGATAGGCTAGTTGGCATGGGGATGTAACTCTGAGCTACTGTGACCTCAGGGATGAAATGAAAGCCATATATTTTTGACAAGGGTTGCAGTAACTGCTGGTTGGGGCCAAAGCATTTTGGTCAGACATTAGGGTTGGAAACCTACAAAGCAAAGCAGTGCTCTCGTAAAAGCCGAGTGAGGGGGCAACAGAAACAGCCCAGCGAGAGTAGAGGGCATGTGTGTGGTCAGGGTTAGGAATGAGACAGGACCAAAGCAGACTGGGGGGAAAAAAGGGTTGGGCTTAGTCATGGAGCAGCCTGAATGCTTGCCAAGTGGATGGAATTCTGCCAGGGGTAACAGTGAGTTATCGCTGTCATGTCCTTCACGCGGTATGACAAGGCGAGATTGCAGCTCAGATGATAATGCTTGAGAGGGAACGGGTTTCCACCAGAAACACCAGTTTGTTCACTGCAGTGGCCGGCCAGCCAGAATGTAGGGCACCTTTATTTGACTTTGAGCAAATGTTTTCTGAGCACCTACTGTGTGCTAATGTGCTATTGTAGGGATGCACCAGGAAACATGACAATCACTCAAGCCATTGCGGTGTTTCTAGTGTGCTGAGAGACCAGGAAAGAAACAGATGGGAAAAAATATGCAGGGTCAGGTAATGATAAATCTGTAGAGAAAAACTAGGCAAGGAGTTAAGGTTTCTAACAGGTGACAGTTTAAAAAGGGATGGCCAGGAAAGGAAGCTTCATCAGTGTGACAATGGACCCAAAGCGCCTGAGGGAAGGAAAGGGTGGTTTTGAGAGACACAGGGTAGAATCAACAGGTCCTAGACACCCAGACCCAGAGCAAGATTAGGATAGGGTAAAGCAACACACACACACAGGACAGCCTTGAACTTGCTATGTAGCTGAGGGTGGGTTTGAACTGATACTCCCGAGGTTACCTCCCAGGTGATGGGTTTACAGGTGAACCACCACATCAGTTTAAGGGTTACACAGAGTCACTTAATGTCCCCATAGGTGGCACAGTGCCTAAGTGTTGGCCCTAGGTGGCTTAGGCTGCTGCTGCTGCTGCTGCTATTCCATGAGACCAGAGCTCATTTCAACCCCTGCCTGCCTTCTAGTGTTGTCACCGGGCAGTTATCTTCCCGGATAGATAGATAAGCCATAAACACAGCGAGGCGTTGGGGTTGTCCTCTCACAGTCACACTCTCCAGGCCCAATGCTGGGTCCGTTTCAGATGTTCAGAGAATATCACCATTGGAGGGTGGCTTAGGACTTTATTGCTGTGAAGAGACATAACCACCATAACCCTTATAAAGAAAAACATTTAATTGGGGCTGCCTTACAGTTTCAGAGGTTTAGTCCATTACAGTCATGATGGGAAAGTGGCAGCCTGGAGATGGAGCTGAGAGTTCTACATCTGTGTCCACAGGAAAAGACAGTGCCACACTGGCCAGACGACCTTATAAAACATCAAAGGCCACCCCTAGTGACACATTTCCTCCAACAAGGCCACACCTCCTAATAGTGCTACTCCCTGTTGGCCAAGTATTCGCACACATGAGCCTGTGGGGCCATACCTGTTCAAACCAACACAGTAGTGGGGATCATCCCAGAGCCAGACCCACCCCAGCTAGCCTGTGGCCAGCAGCTGAGTGGTACAGGCCTCCTAGGTCAGCAGCAGCCTTGCTTAGGGTGTCCATCATAGAGGGTTTCTTGTTGCAGACATCGTGATGGAAGTTGGGTACCACTGATTTGATACCTCCTCCCCCACTATTCTTTCTTAAGACCTCAATGTACCTCGAGTTGTGCCCTATCTGGATGAGCCTCCAAGTCCGCTCTGCTTCTACCGGGATTGGGTGTGCCCCAACAGGCCCTGTATTATCCGAAATGCCCTGCAGCACTGGCCAGCCCTCCAGAAGTGGTCCTTCTCCTACTTAAGGTGAGGTCTTCCTTGGGAGGTCTGGGGACCAGTGACCATTAGCAGCACACTACAAACCAAGTGTCCATTTCTTCAGAGCCACCGTGGGCTCCACGGAGGTGAGTGTGGCTGTGACTCCAGATGGTTATGCGGATGCCGTGCGAGGGGACCGCTTTGTGATGCCCGCTGAACGCCGCCTGCCCATAAGCCATGTGTTAGATGTGTTGGAGGGCCAGGCCCAGCACCCCGGAGTCCTCTATGTACAGAAACAGTGTTCCAACCTGCCCACTGAGCTGCCCCAGCTTCTGTCTGACATTGAGTCCCATGTGCCCTGGGCCTCTGAGTCACTGGGTGAGTGAGGGGGTAAGAGGCAGGGCATGGGGGTGAAGGGGGAAGGTAGAGTTCAGCTTGCTTGTTCATTCTCTGCCTTTTGTGTTGATTCTGGGGGGGGGGGGGGCAGATGCCACCTCCTACCTGCTCACTCCAGACAGAAACCCTGTAAGGGCTGCTGTCCCTGCCATCCCAGGGGACGTGCTCCCAGTGTCACCTTTTCCCAGACTCCTTGGCACTTTTCACTCACACCCATATTTCTGCATAACTGCCCCACACATGGGTGGCTCTCAGCCAGGCACTAACTCATTGTATCTCACAGGAAAGATGCCTGATGCCGTGAACTTCTGGCTGGGTGACGCGGCTGCAGTGACATCCTGTAGGTGTGGAGACTCCTAAAGTGGGGAGGGCACTGGTGGGGCAGAAGGAAGAAAGGTGGGCCCCAGAATGAGTACCTCAGATTTCTTTTGGTATTGTGGGACACCACGAAGAGTTTTTCCTGGTGGCAGGGGCATTGGAGACAGGGAATACCATTCCTTTTAAGTCTCTAGACGCCTCTTCAGAAGTCAGGTAGCTCGGAGCAGGGGTCAGGAGGTAAAACCCTGTTGGTGATCAGAGGAAGGGGCGCCCACATCCAGTTTTCGGTGGCCAAGTTCTGTGATGCTTGCTAGAACCTTGGAATCTCTCCAAGTCTGCTGATCCTGTGTGGGCTTTTCCTTTCTCTGTAGGCTCGGCTGGGGTGTGGGGCTGAGGACAGTGTGGCCTGCTTTCCTCCCCGTAACTGCAGGCCTTCCGTGTGTTTGCAGTGCACAAGGACCACTATGAGAATCTGTACTGTGTAGTCTCTGGCGAGAAACACTTCTTGCTGCATCCACCCAGTGACCGGCCCTTCATCCCGTACAGTAGGTGACATGAACTAAAAGAAACTGGTAGCCACTAGTGAGGGAAGGGTAGCAAGAGGTGCTTGCCACAGACCCAGCCCTCTGGGCTCCGTATACAGAGAACACTGTGCTGGCTATGGTGGGGAGCACCTGACAGGCTGTCGGCCACTTATTTCCCTGACCTCGCCTTCAGATCTCTACACACCAGCAACCTACCAGCTGACCGAAGAGGGCACTTTTATGGTGGTGGACGAGGAAGCCATGGAGAAGGTGCCTGTCCTGTTCTTGGGCTCTGGGGAATGGGCAGACCCCCAGGGAATAGGCACAAAGGGTCTGGGGAGGAAGCGTCCCGCTCGGGAAATCCCAAGGCTGTGATTCTTCAAGCTGAGAGGAGAGGGGGCAGAGCTGGAGATCTTGGGGGGCCTCAGGGCCTGTGCCTAGGCAGTTGTTGTGTCTCTAGGTGCCCTGGATCCCACTGGACCCCCTGGCTCCAGACCTGGCCCGGTACCCCAGTTATAGTCAGGCACGGGCCCTTCACTGCACAGTGCGGGCTGGCGAGCTGCTCTACCTGCCAGCTCTGTGGTTCCACCATGTGCAGCAGTCCCACGGCTGCATTGCTGGTAAGGAGCACCTGGGGCATCCAGGGGGGCGCCTTGCCATGGCCCAACAAGGTATCGGGTTGGGATGGCTCTGGCTTAACTCTCACGTCCAGGTCCCTCTCTTCCCCACAGTGAATTTCTGGTATGACATGGAGTATGACCTCAAGTACAGTTACTTTCAGCTGATGGATTCCCTCACTAGGGCTGCAGGCCTTGACTGATGGCCCCTCACAGACACTGCAAAGGACAGGGGGACTGATGGTGGTATCTGATTAGAGGCAGCCTGGAGTTGAGTATGTCCTGGCTGCTGCCCAGGTTCCTGCCTGTGTTGGATGTAGGACTAAGTTGGATATGTTGGAGGACCAGGAAATGCCAGGCAAATCTGGGTGAACATGCCCAGGAACTTGCCACACAGGTGACAAGGAAGCACGGATCAGGTACAGCAATGCCTCTCACAGTGCTATGACCTTGGGCGAGTCACTGCATGTTAGCATCAGTCCCTTGCCTGTAAAGTGGAGATAATAATGGCTCTGGCTCCCAGAGCTGTGGGACTAGACATGGGCCAACATAGAAGAAGCGGTCAATAAAAGGTGACACTGACACACTTGTTCTCATGTCCCCATCACAGTTGCCTTCCGTGGCCCGCTGAGGGCTTGAAGGTTGAGGCAGAAGTTTCAAGATGACCCGAATTGGGAGGTGCAAGCCAGATCCACGTCTGGGATGCTACCCACAGCAGTTGTGTTATAAGCCTGGGTGGGACACGATTGGCTCAGGGCCACCAGTGCTCTCTCTAGCTTTGTCCAGACTGTTTGCTTTCCCTTCCCCCAGATCCAGGGATGCTGGTGGGTCTGGAGCACGGAAGGTGACCCCTGTTCTATAAATATAAACAGGAAGGGACAGGAACCATGCTCCTGCTGAGCTGTCCTCTGAGGAAAGAGTTGATCTCCACACCCTGACTCCTTTGTCACCCTGCTGAAGAGCAGGGAGAGCCCCTACTCCCGCATGCCAACCCACAGGCCTCATCCCTGGCCACCCAGCTCCAGGGGTGGAGGCAGCCTAGCCGTGGCTTTGAAGGGCTGTTTTATGTGAAAGCCACACCCCTACAAAATTGTGATGGGGCCTAAGGTACTCTTCTGAGATTGCCCAGGGCTCCAGTTCAGACTGGGCATTCCTGTCGGGCTGGCACTGGGAGGGAGGTTGCGAAAGGACCCACCGATGGCAAGATCCTCGGCCCCAGTGCTCACTACTATTTGGGGGGACCACTGTCTGCTGTCCTGTTCAGCCTCCAACAGCAAGAGGAGAGCCCCCTGGTCTAAGTTAGGGCTGGTTGGCTAGCCCAGCTAGTGACAGCTGCAGAGAATGGACTTCACGGAGCCTGTAGCCAACTCCTGGAGGTATCACTGACTCCAGCGTTAGCTTAAGTTGTCTCACTTCCTGGGCAGGTGGCTGGGTCAGCAGTGGGCGTGGAGCCTGGGTGGAGCAGAGGAGTCAGTGGGAGGGATCCAAGAGGAATGTATGGCCAGCTGGTTCACCTTGGCTCTGGGTTTAAAGCTGACAGTTGTTGGTCCTGTGGCCACTGCCCCATCATCCCGTTCCTGTGGACTTGGTCTCATGGCTCTGGTAAGGCTCCATACGGCCCTGGCTCCCATTTCTGACTTGGCTCCCCATCCAGGGCCTGGTGGCTACTGTTTCTGAGGGGAGCTGTGGGCTTCTCTAAGCAAAGAGAGGAATACTTTCCAGCTCCAGGACCAGACTGGGATGGAGGTCGGTCCTGAGAATGGGTTCCAGGCAGAACTCTGTAGATTTGAACCCTTAGAACTCTGAGGATTTTATCTGCTGTTCTGGGAGCCCTAGAAAGAAGAAGCTGCTCTATGCTTCTGACTTGCTTGCTTGGCATGTGGGAACCCAGGGGCGCCTCAGAGATGAGCATCCTGAGCTCCACTCCTGACCATGTGGAGCTCCCTGAACTGGACTGGCACCTTTCCCAAAGAAGGGCCAGGTGCCACGGCATCCTCCACCCTGGCACACTGGCAAGTGTCCACAACTCCAAAAGCAGACGGGGGTTGGAAGGCGCTCTGGACCCCCATCAGATCTGGAGGATGCCAGTGTGTGGGTGGGTGGGCTGGGAGCTGCTGTCCCGACCCTCAGAATCCATTTCCAGGATGGAGTAGATGGCATGGATTTCAGCTAACGCATGGTGCTTAAACCCCAATGTATTCCTTCCTGTCCCTTGAAGGCCTAGAGTCCCTGACCTCTCAGATCAGCCCTAAAGCCTCTTAGTAGGAATGGGGTGGGGTGATGAGGTAGGAGGATAAAAAGACAAGGATACCACCGTACCCAGAAAGCGTGTGTGACACTAACAAACCAGCTTGCCTGTGTTCTGAGCCACACCAGACCTCAGGAGAGTGCCTCAGTTTCCTCTCAGGGTTGGGCACTGTCATAGCTCCCCTCATTGGATATGTGACAAATAAGTAAACGTATTCTGAGCCCTTGGTGAGGAGCTGGCACGGTGGTATATAATTACGGGAAGGTGTCGTGTAGACGCTGTGTCTTGTGTCACTGGCATTCTGATAGGTACAGGTGGACCTGGTCCTTTTGGTAGAGAATTAAGCGTTAAGCGTTTGTCCCAACCTCTTCTGTGGCCCTGTCACATTTGACCCCATCTATCTATATATAGCAAACCTGCCCGGTCTACATGCAGGCAAAGATGCCAGAGACTTGCATGCTCACTGTCCGCGTCCTCCAGGCTAGTGGCCTGCCTTCCAAGGACCTAGGTAAGCACCCGCTTCCCTGGCCTCAGCTAAGCAGACCGTGGGTGGTCTGATTCAGAGTAAATACCGGTGTGGGGTGGGGTGGGGGGTCTCCAGGGAAGCTGGGCCAGGCTTGCAGATGGCTGCTGGAGAGAAGATCCGAAGTTGGCAGAGGGCCCAGCCCTGTGGACGTTAAGTCTCAGGAAGAAGTGGACTCAGTGTCAACCTGGGAAAGTTCTTGATCATAGCAGACACATGTCCCTCCTTCCTGCAGTGACATCCTCTGACTGCTATGTGACTCTGAACCTGCCCACGGCCTCCAGCGGCACGCTCCAGACACGCACAGTCAAGAACAGCAGAAACCCAGTCTGGAATCAGAACTTCCGCTTCCGGATCCATAGGCAGCTCAAGGTAGACCAGGCATCAAGTCTGGCCCTGTCCTTGTCCCATTGCCACACGTGTCTCCTAGTGGGCCATTGCCTGCCCCGTTCCCCTCTTGCCCATCTCACTCCTGTAGCCGCCTCTCTCTCTCTGCCCCCTCCAGAATGTTATGGAACTGAAAGTCTTTGACCAGGACCTGATGACCAAAGATGACCCAGTGTTGTCAGTGCTGTTTGACGTGGGGACTCTGCAAGTTGGGACTCAGCGCCAGAGCTTCTCATTGAGCGCTCAGGTAAAACTCAGGAGAGTAGGGGTCCCAGGTCTGGGGGTGGAGCTTTGGAGTCTCCCCTGCTCCAGGGAGAGGCCCAGGAATCCCAAGTGACTTTTCACCAAGGAGCAGTCCTGTCCCCAGCTTCTTTCTCACCTGGTCAGAAGCACAGACTTCTGTGAGCAGTCCAGTGAGTGTAGACCGAGTGACCTGGAAAGGGACAGTTGCTCTTCCCCACCACTAAGGCCTCAGCAGCCTCCCCGCCCCTCTGGTTTGCCAGTCCCTCTGATTTGCTTCTCTTTCCAGGAGGATGGGCGCTTGGAAGTTGAGTTTCGGCTACAGACTCTGTAAGTTGGTCTTGGGGTGGGGGGAGGTTGGTGAGTAGCCGTGGAGATCTCCCTTCTGGGAGGGGCAGTACCAGCTCACCAAGGCTGGCACCCCTCCCGGGTAGAGGAGGAGGGCCTGGCCTCTTGCAGAGAGTCACGCAGGCCTCTTTCCAGGACAGACTGTGAGGAACAGCTTATCAGCAATGGTATCCTGGTGGTGAGTGAAGAACCCGGGGTTCCCCCTAGTGGCTCACCCCTCATGCTGTCTGCTGTTCTACAGCCTGGGTTGTGTAGGCTAAGCCGGGGGCCTTGATATGCATGTTCCCCAAGAGAGTCCATCTCAAGCAAATATTCTGGGAATAGGGACAAGGAGCCCACAATGTACAGTCCCAGAGGTGGGGTGCAGCATGTGTCTAAGGGGATCTCTTGACCATAGGCCCAGGAGCTCTCCTGCTTGCATGTTGAACTGAAGAGGACAGGAGACCCAAAGAGTGAGTTCTGACCCCTCAGGCAGCCCTTCTGTCCTTCCTAGTTCTCCCTCCCTTTCCGAGGTTGTAAGCTTGTTATACTGTCTGCTTTCAGGTCCCAAAGGCAGGGCCGAAGGGAGACGGATTTCCCTGCAGACTTGATCAGGCATTCCATGGACAGAGATCCCAACCTGAGTTTTGATTCTGGTTCCTGTTTCTAGGGTCAGAGCGCAAAGTTCAACTTGTGGTTGCTGCGGCCTGCGAGGGTCCACAGGAAGCCCCTGTGGGCACCGGGTCTTTCCGCTTCCATTATCCGGCCTGCTGGGAGCAAGAGCTCAGTGTTCATCTGCAGGTGCTGTCCTTGCTCCTAGGACCCTAGAGCCACTGCCTCTCTGCTCTCAGCACCCCTCAGCCTGAGCTGTGCTCCCCCTGCCCCGATCCCTCACACTTCTGTCGGCCAGGTCACTTGGGTTAATTAGCCTCCTGTTCCCTTCCCTACTGTTCTTCTGTCCCTGCCACAGGGAGTCGGTGGGGTCTTAGCAAAGAAAGGAGGAGTAATGACTTGAGGGGGTCTTTTCTCTCCCTGCTCCTAAGGATGACCCCCATGAGCAGCTGAAGGTGCCATTGCGAACTCTACCCTCTTCGCAGCTGGTGAGACTCGTCTTCCCCACGTCCCAGGTACGGTCATCTAGAGAAGCTGGGTTCATACACAGGGCTGCTGCTGGGCCTGGTCTGCCATCAGCCTCCTTCAGGCCAGGCCAAAGGCGATCAGTGGGTATAGGGGTGGACCCTGTGAAAGTGCTTGTGGCCCAAGGGTTCATGGGGATGTTCTGGGGTGCACCAAGGCCACAGTGGGGTGGAGGTACCCAGCCTTTCTCATCATGGTACTTATGGTTTCCAGGAGCCACTGATGAGGTTGGAACTCAAGAAAGAAGACGGGTAAGAGCTGTCTGGGAAATGGGAGAGCCAGGGGTAGCTCCCAGGCAGGGTGGTCAGTCAGACCAGGAGGATGAGGGGGAGAGGGAGATGCAGCGCTTCCTGGGTGCATGGGACTTTGTGTCAGGAGCAGGCGTCGGCGTGGACAGGCTGTTCCCCACTTGGATTTGCTACAGTACGTGTGGGCCCTGCCCAGTCAGGATCAGTGTCTTATCTAGATACGCTGCCAGGGAGGTGAGGACAGTGCCAGAGGCTAAGGCACAGCAAGGACACCAAGGACGGGGAGGCATGCCTCTCGGCACGGAGACTGTTGGGGAGGGACCTTAAATGCCCTTCAGAAAAGGAGTTGCCATCTTGGAAGAGCAGCTCTTCACCACAAATATGTGGAGGTGCGGCCTTCTCTGCCCTGTTGTCATTTTTGGAGATGTAGGTGAGGGAGAGATTTGACTTGGAGATGGAGCTCAGCCCCGGAACCTAGATGCACTCAGTCCCACCATCTGCTTTACCACACACATGTGTATGCGTGGTTCTGGATCCGCCCCCGCCTCCCCACCACAGACGCGCACGCACGCACACGCGCACGCACACACACACACACTCCACCGCAAGGGAATAGAGAGTCTGGCTGGTGACGCCAACCAGTTTCTTTTTCTGTGACTGCTTCTGGGTCTCTTCATTTTCCACAGGCCAAAGGAGCTGGCTGTGCGGCTGGGCTGTGGGCCCTGCTCCGAGGAACAGGCCTTCTTAAGCAAGAGGAAGCAGGTGGTGGCCGCCGCCCTGAAAAAGGCCTTACAGCTGGACCAAGACCTGCAGGAGGACGAGGTCTGAGTGTTGAGCATGACTAGTGGAGTGTTTCTCAGGCCTGCTCGGGCCTGGGGCTCAGTGACGGGATAGTTGTGCAAGCTGGTGCCCACTCAGGCTTGTCACTGGCTTGTCACAGGCTTGTCACTGGCAAGTCCTGCTACCTGTTTCTCTTCCTCAATGTTGTCAGAGTGATACATGAGGCACCGGCTGCTCACAGATGGGAGTTTCCACATAGGCTGGCCTGCCTTCCCTCTTTGTTGGTCCCCCACCTGACTGATGAGTAAGGTAGACTCACTAGTATGAGGAGGGTCTCAGCTCAGAACAGTCCTCAGCTGTCTCCTAGGGGAATAAATTTCAGCACTGGAGAGCAGGACATTTGGGAGACTTTTGAAGGAGCCTTGGGGGCTTCCAGAAAGTGATTTCCAGTTCCTTATGGGCTGCCAATAAGCACTGAAGCTCCCCTCTGGTTAGCCTGTTCTTCCTGAGTCCTGATGTTTGAAACAGCGAGACCTTTGAAGGCTGTTTCTGACTAGATCCTCAACAGGGGTAACTCAGAGCTGGCCCCAAGATTCAATCACACATTGACTGACTGGCCCCTTGACTATCATGTTCTCTTCCCATGTAGCTCTCTCTATCCCTCAGGCCTTTTAGAACCTGGCTTTTCTCTTCCAGATCCCAGTGATTGCTGTGATGGCCACTGGTGGTGGGATCCGGGCGATGACTTCGTTATACGGGCAGCTGGCTGGCCTGAAGGAGCTCGGCCTTCTGGACTGCATCTCCTATATCACTGGGGCTTCAGGGTCCACATGGTGAGTTGCTGTGGGCTGAGTGCTGAAGGCTGCCGTTGGCTGGTGGGGTCAGGGGAGGGAATGTAGTAGAAAGGAATTCCTAAGCCCCATGGGCCCCTGAGCAGACTTCATGGACTGAGAAAACACTCTAGGGCACAGTGTGCTCCTGAACAAGGTGAGGTCTTTGGTGACGCCAGTCCCCAACTGCTAAGCTTTTCCTTTCCTCAGGGCATTGGCCAATCTCTATGAGGACCCAGAGTGGTCTCAGAAGGACCTAGCAGGGCCCACTGAGATGCTGAAGACCCAGGTAACAAAGAGCAAACTGGGCGCATTGGCCCCCAGCCAGCTTTGGCGGTACCGGCAAGAGCTGGCTGAGCGTGCTCGCCTGGGCTACCCGACCTGCTTCACCAACCTGTGGGCCCTTATTAATGAGGCCTTGCTGCACGACAAGGTAGGGAGAGGGGTGGGCCCTTCCGGGTGACATGTGGGAAAGACTCCCAGCATCAGGAAGCTGTGGGCTTACGCTGGGCTCTTTCCCTCAGCCCCATGAACACAAACTCTCAGATCAACGAGAGGCCCTGAGTCGAGGCCAGAACCCTCTGCCTATCTACTGTGCCCTTAACAGCAAGGAGAAGGGCCTGAGCACCTTTGAATTTGGCGGTGAGTGGCTTCAGAACTGGGGCCTGTACTCTTGTGGGGGTAGAGCACAGCGTAATTAGTCCTGTATATAGGAGGTGACTCTGATGTCTTCTCCTGGTCCAGGTACCAAAAACTATCGCCCTACCAGCTTTCTTACAGCCTTGGGATTGGGAAAGAGGCCTTAGGCCCATGCTTGTAACAAGGCCTGAGAGCCTCCTGGCCTCAGACTACCCTGAAATAGGAGTCTGGGTGCCCAGACCCCTGGCCCTCATGTATTGTCTTCACAGAATGGTGCGAGTTCTCTCCCTACGAAGTCGGCTTCCCCAAGTACGGAGCCTTCATCCCCTCTGAGCTCTTTGGTTCTGAGTTTTTCATGGGGCGACTGGTGAAGCAGCTCCCTGAGTCTCGCATCTGCTTCCTGGAAGGTGAGGAAGGCTCACCGTATGCCTCAGCCAGAGAGAGGGAGGGCTCAGCTGCACAGCAGTGGGGACCTTTCACTTGTTGCCCCTTTCTCAGGTATCTGGAGCAATCTGTTTGCAGCCAGCCTCCAAGACAGCTTCTACTGGTCCTCTGAACCCAGCCAGTTCTGGGACCGCTGGGCCCAGGATCAGGCCAATCTGGGTAGGTGCTTGGGCTTTTCTGTAGGAGATGGGCAGCCAGTTGGGAGTGCCTGAGGCTTGTGGACCTTCCAGGGTCACCACAGAGATAAAGGATCAGAGGCCTCCTTTTCCTAAGATACCCTCGTCGCCTCACCCCTTCTCTCGCCCGTGCAGACAAAGAGCAGGTCTCCCATCTGAAGATAGCAGAACCTCCCACAGCGGCTGGCAAGATCGCAGAGCTCTTCACTGACCTCCTGACAAAGCGCCCCCTCGCCCAGGCCACCCACAACTTCATGCGCGGTCTCCATTTCCACAAGGACTATTTCCACCACCCTCACTTCTCCACCTGGAAAGGTATCTGCTTCTGCGCCCAGTCCAGGCTCTCCGGTCCCTTAGCCGTAGGACACACATGCTGCTGGCGGGGACCAGGGTCTGAACCCACAGTGACAGTACTGCTTCCTCTACCCCCAAACCCTTGTAGCTTCCAAACTGGACAAGTTCCCCAACCAGCTGACACCCGCCGAGCCCCACCTCTGCCTCCTGGATGTTGGCTATTTCATCAACACTAGTTGCCCACCCCTCCTGCAGCCAACACGGGATGTGGACCTCATCTTGTCACTGGACTACAACCTCTCCGGAGCCTTTCAGGTGGCAGGGGTGGTGGGCCATGTGGGCTACCCTGTCTTCTGGGCCCCTAATGGGATCTGCTTTAGGCTCCGGTACCTGGCCCAGGTTCCATTAGTGGGCACAAAAGTGGCACCATGTGTCATGGATGCTGGATCTGTTAGCCCCTACTGGGAAGTTAGCTCCGCTCTGGGAGTGGGGAGCTGAGTGCCTGGTCTGATCATCTGTCTTGTACCATGGTTGTCTTTGCTGTGCCTGAAGCCTGCAGAGGTCCTGGCATACCTGCTGTTTCTATATCGCTCCAATGAGGATTTTGAGTCCTGCTTTCAGAGGACTGTTGGCCACTAAGTCAGGAGAGCCTGGGACTCCAGGTCCACTGGAGTCTCCAACTTGGTGTTTGAGCACCAGGTCCTGTGCATCTTAGTGAATGGCCTTGTTGAGTCAGCCTTGTGTTGAGCACACTGGGAAACCCTCTAATGCTCCCTCTAATGCCCCCTCTGTCTGGTCAGCAGCAGCTGCAGCTTGTGAGCCGGTTCTGCCAGGAGCAGGGCATCCCTTTCCCATCCATCTCGCCCAGCCCTGAGGAGCAGCAGCAGCCTCAGGAGTGCCATATGTTCTGTGACCCAGCCCAGCCCGAAGCCCCAGCTGTGTTGCACTTCCCCCTGGTCAATGACTCCTTCCGGGACCACTCAGCCCCTGGTGAGCCTTGGTCACTTCTCCTCCAGCCTTGCCTCAGTACGGGTCACCCCAGGCCTCTTGCCCAAACTGCCCTCTTCCTACAGGGGTGCCACGGACGTCAGAGGAGAAGACAGCTGGGGAGGTGAATCTGTCTTCCTCCAACTCCCCATACGACTACACAAAAGTGACCTACAGCCAGGAAGATGTGGACAAGCTGTTACGACTGACGCATTACAACATCTGCAACAACCAGGATCGGCTGCGGGAGGCCATGCACCAGGCCGTGCAGCGGCGGAGAAACCGCAGACAGTTTAGGCGGGAGTGACAGCTGAGGTACCCTGGCTGGACTCCTCCTGGGTCACTCTTGATCTTCAGCTCCTTCCCCTTCTGCGCTCAGTTCAAGACCAGCATCACCATGTACTCCAGAGGCCCTGGGGACTCTGATGTCCAGGCACAGCTCCACAAAGATGTGTCTGGGACCTCCATAGGTGACGCTAACCTGTCAGCAGCCCCGTCACAGAGTCTAGACTGGCAGCTGCAAGCAGAGGTGCTATGGCTGTCGTTCATGGATGGACTTGGGGCTTGTTAGAGATGGGAGCAGTGTTGGCTGCACCATGGGACGCTGCAACATGGAACACTTTACTGTGACAGGGGCTCTTATAAACGGGAGGCGTTTGTGACGCTGTCCCAAGACCATCTGCTGTGCCAGGCTGTTAGTCCCACTCTGAAAGCAGGCCGGCCTTTCCAAGAGGCCACTAGCATGGATGTTCCGGTCCTGTCACAGGTTGTCATCTTTGCCCAGAGATCTTGCAATGAAGTCATGGTCCATCTCAGGCATAGCCAGTGACATGTGATACCAGTGCTGCTTATCCTCTGACAGGATCTGTGTTCCCCACACTGGTCCTGAGCAGCCATGGGCAGTAGTTAAGTGGTTCCCAGGCTGTGTCTCCACCGGTAGCCCCGAGGGTTGGTGTTGGCTCAGGATTCATTTCAAGGTTTAGACCTGTTGGGAAAACAGAGATTAGGAACCAAACACCATAGAATCTTCCCTAAACATGGTGTCTAGCCCTCTCCCTCCCTGGAACATCCCACCTTCTCCTAGCTTAGGTGTGGTTCAGCAGCTAGCTACCAGAGGCTGAGATGAGTGAGGTGTAACAATGTTGATTCTCATGATCCAACAAGCTCTGTCAGCCTGTTTGTTCCGGCACCACCAGAAGCCACTATAAGCTGGGCCAGGTAGCATAGGCCTCTAATCCCAGCTACTGAGGAGACTGAGTCAGGAAGAGTACAAGTTCAAAGCCAGCCTGGGCTACAAGAGTGAGTTCAAGGCCACAATTTAGTTAGCTGTAAAGTAAAAGATACCTGAGGGGCGGGAGGGCGGGGCGGGGGAGTAGCAGCTGGAGAGATGGCTCAGTGGTTAGAGCACTGACTGCACTTCTATAGGACCTGAGTTCAATTCCCAGCAACCAATGGTGGCTCACAACCATCTGTAATGAGATCTGATGCCCTCTTCTGGTGTGTCTGAAGACAGCTACAGTGTACTCACAAATATAAAATAAATAAATCTTAAAAGGATATATCTCAGTGGTAAAGTACACGCCCTCAGTTCACTCCAAGGACTACCAGAAACTGATGTGTGTAGTACAAGTTCTGTTCCGTCTTCTGTACATCAGCATCAAGCTGGAGTTCAGGAGTTGCAGAAGAGAGGGTGGCTGTGCCAGAGACCACAGCTGTGGCTGTCACCTACAGGAGTTCCTTCAGCCACACAGGCGTGCCTCAGTCTAGATGTATATGACTAGACCTGGGGACCTTTGTTGGGGTGCAGGGGGTGTTCACATATAGAAGAGGTTCTATAAGCCCCAGGTGCCCCAATTCTTAGGGTCTGAAGCCCCTTGACTTGGAGATAGGAAAGGCATGGCTGAGCATGAAGCCAGGATCCACGAGAGGCTGAGGATGCCAAAGAAGAACCTATGTTCAATCTGCCTAATCCCTTAGCCATCATACCTCTTGCCATTGGCCTGGGCATGCTGACACCTTGACCCTGCGTTCCCCCAGGATCAGGGACAGAGTCAAGACAGGATGAAGCTAGAGAACAGAGGCGCTGTCTCAGATGTCTAGGAGAGCAAAGAAGTGAAGTTCGAGAGTAAGGACTTGGGGCAGACAATCCAGGGGAGCATCCAATGGTGTGTGGAGTGGACACCCAGAGAGACTCTTGACTGGGGAATGGCCAGAGCGGTATCAGCATGTGGAGCTTTTGGGGGATAGGACCTGTCACTAGCAAGGGTTCCCTAGGTACAGAAGGTGGGGAGACGAGGGGGAAGGTGGAGTGAGTCCCTGTGATAGCATGTTCCTGGAGCCTGGGTGGAGTGAGTCCCTGTGATAGCATGTTCCTGGAGCCTGGGTGGAGTGAGTCCCTGTGAGAGCATGTTCCTGGAGCCTGGGTGGAGTGAGTCCCTGTGATAGCATGTTCCTGGAGCCTGGGTGGAGTGAGTCCCTGTGAGAGCATGTTCCTGGAGCCTGGGTGGAGTGAGTCCCTGTGAGAGCATAGCATGTTCCCTGGAGCCTGGGTGGAGTGAGTCCCTGTGATAGCATGTTCCTGGAGCCTGGGTGGAGTGAGTCCCTGTGATAGCATGTTCCTGGAGCCTGGGTGGAGTGAGTCCCTGTGATAGCATGTTCCTGGAGCCTGGGTGGAGTGAGTCCCTGTGATAGCATGTTCCTGGGGCCTAGGTGGAGTGAGTCCCTGTGATAGCATGTTCCTGGAGCCTGGGTGGAGTGAGTCCCTGTGATAGCATGTTCCTGGAGCCTGGGTGGAGTGAGTCCCTGTGATAGCATGTTCCTGGAGCCTGGGTGGAGTGAGTCCCTGTGATAGCATGTTCCTGGAGCCTGGGTGGAGTGAGTCCCTGTGATAGCATGTTCCTGGAGCCTGGGTGGAGTGAGTCCCTGTGAGAGCATGTTCCTGGAGCCTGGGTGGAGTGAGTCCCTGTGAGAGCATGTTCCTGGAGCCTGGGTGGAGTGAGTCCCTGTGATAGCATGTTCCTGGAGCCTGGGTGGAGTGAGTCCCTGTGATAGCATGTTCCTGGAGCCTGGGTGGAGTGAGTCCCTGTGATAGCATGTTCCTGGAGCCTGGGTGGAGTGAGTCCCTGTGATAGCATGTTCCTGGAGCCTGGGTGGAGTGAGTCCCTGTGATAGCATGTTCCTGAAGCCTGGGTATATTGAGTCCCTGTGATAGCATGTTCCTGGAGCCTGGGTGGAGTGAGTCCCTGTGATAGCATGTTCCTGGAGTCTGGGCAAAGCCTGAGTTCTGCTGTCAGCTCAGTGCAGGTGTGATGGTTCCCAGCTCTCTCTCTGGGAGGTGGGGGCAAGGGTCTCCATGTGGGGCCTCACCAGCCCACTCAGTAGAGAAAAACCCGCTCCACCAGTTGAGCACAGCTTCCTTGCCCTCAGGGAACCTGGCCTTGGGTTCTAGGCTGTAGAGCCAGAGGCAGCAGTGCATGCTGCCTAAGGCTGTGCCTTCCTAGAAGCTGTGTCCCTGTCCCAGGGACTAGGGGCCATGCTGCGTGGGCCCTGAATGCCTTCTACTCTGGTGCTGCAGTGTGGCTCAGCGCTCAGACTCCCTGAGAGCTCCCCACAGAGACCCCAGTGCAGGGAGGTGGGGACATTCAGGGTCCCTTTGGGATTCTGGAAAAAAAAAAAAAAGGTGAGAGCAATGGGAGTGGGAGTGATGACAGTGAAGAGGGGAGCTAGGACCAAGGCACAGGGAGGAACCCCTGGAACCCCCATCACTCTGCAGAGAACCCAGCAGACGCATGAGGAAGGCACCAGTGGCAAAGGGTTCCGCACATTCTTCCTGTTAATAGGACTGGGCTTGGTCACAGTCCAGACCAATCAAGACCTATAGCATTTGGAGTTAACACAGCCTGTGAGGCTAGAAAGGAACAGAACCCACACAGTACCTGGATGGAAGGAGTGGGGACTGGGGTTAGGGGGTCGGTACAGGCTCCAAAGGGGACTGGACAAAACAATCTTTATCTAATTATCTGTGTCTGGCCGAGGTTTTTTTGTTTTGTTTTGTTTTGTTTTGTTTGTTTGTTTTTAGCTGCGTAGAGTTCTTATTTTTTTTAAAGATTTATTTTATTTATATGAGTACACTATAGCTGTCTTCAGACACACCAGAAGAGGGCATCAGATCCCATTACAGATGGCTGTGAGCCACCATGTGGTTGCTGGGAATTGAACTCAGGACCTCTAGAAGAACATCCAGTGCTCTTAATCCCTGAGCCATCTCTCCAGCCCTAGAGTTCTTTGAGAAAAACAGCAAGTCCCACTTTCTAGACATTAGAGATACTGATTGAAAGCTCATAGCTCCGTAAGATACAACACTGGGAACCTGGGGCCCCAAGCATCCCCTCCTCCCTTCTACAGCCCACCTGCCATGCTACCCAAGGCTGGCTGCCAGACTGCAGCCTGCTTTTCAGACAGCACTGCTAACAGACCTCAGTTCTACTCAGCCTGCCTTCTAACCTGGCCGCAGTCAGCTTCCTGCTGGATCTCTGCGTGCAGCCCCAACTAAGTTTGCTCTCCAGTCAGATCTGCAAGCCTCACCTTGGGAAGAAAGTCTGCTTTCTGTCCTCCAGTCTCTCACATTCAGTTTCCTCAGGTACAAGGGGGGATGCATAAGGCAGCTCCTGGGGAGAGATGAGGTGCTGGGGTCACAGGACCCCCAGCTTTCCCCTCCTGAAGTGCTACTGGTTACCTGAGGTCTCTTACCCCAATGCCACTTGGCACTTCCACTTTCCTCACATCTGAGAATAGGCTCGAGGCTCCCCTTGCCAAGATCCCATGGCTGCTGGTCCAAAAGCTGGTACCGGGCTGCGGGGAAGACAGGGAAAAGGCTCCAGGCCAGGCCTCAGACTCTTCTAGGAAAAGGACTGCCTACAATTCTCACGGGGAAGAGGTGGGCTCAGACAGGGCAACCAAAGCGGGTAGGGGTAAGCCCCCTCTCTTCCCCTTTCCTCTTCCGTGGATAGAAGCGACAGCCCTCTCTGAGACCACCCAGGAGGTTATGTAGGAGTCTACTGGGGGCCACAGTGCCAGGCCCAGATGGCTGCTGAGTATGGAATTGCCTGCAGTCAGAGTTAGCACGCACCTGCCTCCCTTCTGTGGGAGGCTGCTGGTTAAGTTCCACAGACGCCTCCATGACATGAGCACCCTTTGCCTCCTGAAAATACAAGATGGGGGTCCAGATGTCAGGCTCAGCAGAGTCAAGAAGGGAGACACCCACTCCTCATTCCTTGTGGCCCCCAGCACTTCTGGTCCCTGGCCTGCTCCAGAGTGTGGACTCTGGACACCTGTGCCCCTGTGACCTGGCCACATACTCCAGGGAGGAAATGGTAGTCCAGTGGGGACAGAAGGCTACAGTTCCTTTATCTCAGCCGTAGTGTTCAAACATGAGTCCTCTCCTGTTCTCTCCCGCTCCAAGAGTGCTGGTCCCTTCTTTGATCATGCTTCTGCTCTGAAATCATCTATCCCTCCTCACTCACCCACGGGAGCCCTGGGGGGCAAGGATTAACCAATCCTTGCTTTCCTAAGGGAAAAGCCCTGAGGAAGACTCCACAAGGCCCTGCTGCCCTACGGAGCCCTAACTTGTAGTTTAACCAACTGTCCCACCTAACAAGCCTCAGGGCCTCTTCTCAGTATACCCAGCCTCCCTTCCTCCAGCCCTCGAACCTCAGTCATCACCTGAAGCTGGGTGAACTTTTCCTCGTGGGCTGCCAGCAGCTTTTCCAAGCCCTCTTGTCTGTAGAGCAGACGTTCCACATCCAACACCGAGTGCTGAGAGGAGTGAGTCAGTGTGTGTGGATCAGTTCTGGGGTGCCAGCTCTCCTCCAGGCTTAGCCCAAGGGCCAGTGAACCGAGAACAGCAGGGCCTGTCCCCTCTTACCCCACAGCTGGGGTCCAGCAGCAGGCACTCACAGGAGGCCAGCCAGGCCTCAGCCAGCTCCAGCCTCTGCCGCAGCTGTTGCAGGCTCCGGTTCTGCTCCAAGCGTTGTCCACGCAGGGCCCAGGCTACCTGAAGCTCCTGCGCGTGTCTTTCCAGCTCCTGCATACACTCTGCCACCTGCAGGAAGGGTGGTTTGACAGCCTGGGCGGAGCTCCCATCTGGGGAGCCAGGGCTAGCAGGAGAGCCAAGCCAAGCGTCTGCTTTCTCCGCTTTCCTCAACCCCCCTTGGGCTGCTAGGCCTCAGCAGTGAGGCTCGTCCCATGCTCTGTGCTCACACCTCTAGGGACATGAAATGGCCGTTGTCCAGCAGTCGCTGCCCTTCCTGCCGTGCGTTCTGGGCTTGAAGGCAGCATTCCTGGATTTCTTGCTCCAGCTCCTCATGCTGCTCAAGGAGCTGCTGGGCCCCCACCACATCCCCAGCCTGCTTCTCTGAGGAAAGCAGCTCCTGCTTCTCCTGAGCCCACACTCTGCCAGGCAAGGAAACAGAGCTACTAACAGAGCTGGTGAGGCAGCCTGGGGGACAAGGGCTGCA
Organism: Rattus rattus; assembly: GCF_011064425.1. Taxonomy (NCBI): domain Eukaryota; kingdom Metazoa; phylum Chordata; class Mammalia; order Rodentia; family Muridae; genus Rattus; species Rattus rattus. The sequence goes on from NC_046158.1 coordinate 98,202,454, forward strand.
AGTGCTACTCCCCCAAACATCAGGATAGGCAGAGCTCCGCTAGCAGTACAGACCCCTACTTACAGCAATTCCCGGCAGCTCCCAAGAAAGGTGTGGCCCTGGGTAGCCTGCAGCAGTTTCTGGCTCCATTCCTGGACTTTGGCCTCCAGGTTGGCCCAGGCGCCCTGCACCTTGGTGAGCCACTCACCAAGGCTCCCCTGAGCCACAGGGTGGTGCTGGCCGAGCCTATGGGCCTCCGTCTGTACTCTCGACACCTCGTTTTCAATAACCCTCACTTCTCTCTGCAACCAGAACGTGATGTTGCACTGGCCTGCTCCCCGTTCAGTAGCCCCTGGCCTGTGGAGACCCCTCCTTCTTAAAACCTGTTCTAAGTTCCTTGGGCCACAGGAGAGTGGTTTGGTACCCTGCAGAAGTGGCTCAGGGGAAGTCTCAGGTGAGGCCATTGCCCATCAGCTCTGATGAGGGACTGAGGCACACAGGTCTTTTGCCTTATGCCCGCAGGAGTGGGGCCGAGGTGAGCAGCTTTGGGCAAGGCCTTTACCTGAAGACGCCTTTGCTGCTGCTGCTGCAGCAGGGGCTGTGCAGACGACAGGTCATGGACTCGGAACTCTCCTTCCAGCAGGGTGGTAGTCTCCTGCATCCAACCCTGGAGCTCTGAGGCGGCCTGCTCAAAGCTCCGGAGATCACGGGCTGCTGCCAGGTTCTGAGTAAGAATTGAGGGGTGTGTGTGTGTGTGTGTGTGTGTGTGTGTGTGTGTGTGTGTGTGTGTGTGTGTGTGTGTGTGTGTGTGTGTGTGTGTGTGAGTGTGTGTGTGTGTGTGGGCCTGTTGGGGCTGTACTGTGCTCCACGGCTCCATATGCCCCGAAACATGGCCTACCTCTGTACGGGCTTTGATTGCCTTGTTCAGCCTCTCCCAAGTGGCCTGGACGCGACACTTCTGAGCTTGAATCTGGGGATAGAACCTGGGTGCCCCTCTTTCTAGGGAAGCCATCAGCTCCCTCAGGGTCTGCATCTTGGCCTGGCCCAGGCTCTGGACTTCTCTGTTGAAAGCATCAAACATGTCTTCCAGTACCTAGGAGGGGTGAGGCAGGCATGTAGAGCTTCTGCTGGCAGCCCTGGAAGCTAAGAGCCTGGCAACACCAGTGTCCCCAACATCACTTAGCCCTAGAGTTCTAGAACTGCAGACTCTTCTAGTGACACCCCTCCAGGATCCTTGTTCACCCCTCAGAATCTCCCATTCTCAAACATATATCTTCCTTGCCTAAGGAAGCCTCTTCCCTATTCTCTGGGTCTACCGAGGGCTAACCCACCTTGATGCCTTCTAGATCCTGCCCATAGTCCTGGGACTCAGCGACAGTCAGCTTGGTGGTCAGCCAGGCATCCAGGAGCAAGGCCTCTTGCTCTAGTTGGTATAGGTGTAGCTGCTCACGCAGTGCTTGCCCCCTGCCTTCTGCTCTCTGCAACAGCTGTGCATGGGCCTCTCTCACAGCCTGCAACTGGGCCAGCACCCTAGGACTTTGACAGGAAGAAAGGACAGCATAGGCTGCATCCCTCCTTCTCCAGACTGGACTAGCTTCCTCTGCCGCTGACAGGGGCACCCTTATCTCTGCTCCTCTCCAGGAAGAGTGTGGCTCGAGCCTACCTGCCTGGGCTCTGCTCACTCTCCAGAAGGGCTACTGTTTGTTGTAGCTGCTCAATGCGACTGCTGAACCCCTCCAAGTCTCTTGTGGTGGCCTCCAGGTGCCTCAAAAGAGCCTGTGTGGCCTCAGCATCCTGGCCCAGGTCCTCGCTGTCCAGAATGTGGCCCCGTTCAGCTAGCCAGGATCCAGCTTCCAGGAGCTGGGCAGTATAACAACGGGGATTAGTTTTCTAAGGCCCAGGACTTCAGTTTGAGGGTTGGGGAACCTTGGGATTCAGAGTGGGAGTTAGGGTAGATGGGGTAGGATTGCAGGAGGTGCCCTCAGTCAGTTTCATGAGGGAAATTGCCTGGAGAGCCCTCCTAGGTCCTTCCTAACACCTCCCAAAAGACTCTCACTGTACTGGAAGGACCACAAATGGCAGCATTTTTTAGGGTTCCAGGTGATTCTTTCCTTTTTCTTCATGTAAAACAAAGATGACTTATTTTTGCTCCCCAGAGACAGTGTTGCTACTTGGTTTAATAAAAGCAAGTTTAGCCAACAATCCTTACTTTGTTTCTCATCGTTTATTACTTTTTATCTTGTTGTGAGACAGGGTCTCGCTATATAGGCCTTGGTTGGCCTGGAACTTGAAGTGGTCATCCTCCTGTGTCTGCTTTCTGCATACCGGACTCACAAGCACGGGCCACTATCCCTGGCTTCTAATTACTTTTGAGGTGTTTTTGTTTGCTTTTTTGAGATAGGGTCTTACTCTCCTCTCCTGGGTGCTTACATTGTCATGCATTTAGTTTGTGAGGTAGCTCAGATGTAATTGCAAGGGGAAGGTTCCAGGCGATTCTGACATAAAGTTCTAGCTGAAAACCCCAAGTTCGGAAGAAACAGTGAAAGTGAGGTGCTGGAGAAGGCAGGGGAGGCATAGCTCGGGCTGCCCTGGGAGGCATCTTTCAGTCCCATAAAGTCCCAGGGTTCTCAGCCACTTCTGACATCTCCTCACCCCACAGCACCCCTCTCACCTCCACCAAAGTCTGCTGGGCCTCCAGGGCCTGCTGCAGCATCCTCCCCCTCCGTGCTGCCTCTGTCTCTAGGTGGTTTAGAGCCACCTCCAGCTGCTGCACCCGGGCGGCCACCTCTTCAGCGGCAAAGTGTCCCGCCTGTACAAGCTTGTGTCCTGTACCTGTCACCACCTGGCTCAGAGCCTTGTGGTTACTGATCTCATTCTCTAAATTCTGCAAAGGAGGAAGGGCCAGGGATGTGTTAGAAAACTGAGGAACCCACACCCTGATGATTCATTGGACCCTACAGACGTACAAGGAATTCCCATCCCAGGATTTCCAAAGAAAATAGGTGTTCCTCAACGCAGAGGCTGTGCTGGTCCACAGTGCCCTGGCCCTGGCCCATGAGCCTCTCCTCTGGGGCTGCCCTGCCCCAGTCTCCCCGCCTGGGCTAGCACCTGGTGTTTCTCCTGCAGGTGGCGCACAGTGCCCAGGCTCTGACCGTAGTCTTGGGCTGTAGCAGAGGGCAACTTCTCCTGAACCCAAGCCATTTCCTCATCAACATCCCTAAAGAACTGTAAGAGGAGCCTTTGGGCCTCCAGGGATGCCCTGCGCTCTTGTAGGGGCCCCCAAAGGCCCTGAAACCTAAAAGAGAACCAGAAGGGCCAGTGTTGAAACTAATTTTCTTCCAAGGAAGGAGGCAAAGGAAGACAAAATATCAAACCAGGGGCCCGGACGATATACCTCTGAAGCAGCTGCCCGGCTTGCTCTTCCACATCTTTGGCGAGGCAGTGGCCTTCCTGAAAGCAGGCTTGGGCCTGGCCCTGCAGCTCCTGCACTTGCCTGGCCTGCCTATCCACGGCTGCTTCTAGCTCCTCCTGGGCACCCAGGAGCTCGCCCACTCTAGGCAGGTCCTGGCTTCTGACAGGGGCTCTCAGCTCTGCTTCCATGGGCTCCAGCCAGTTCTTCAGTTCCCTCAGCATCCTCTGCAGATGCAGGACCTAGAACAGAACATAGGTGAGCATAAGAGAGTGGGGTGCTGAGTCCTAGGGTCCTGTCCAGTGAGCTGCTTCATAGCCTATCGTCTCACCTTGGAGGCCCCCTGTAGTCTGGCCATCTTCCTCTGGCAGTTGGTCTGCAGCTCAGCCCAGAGGCCTCCTAATTCTTCCAGTTGCCCCCGGATGGTCTCTGAGGCCGGGTGCCCCCCTTGTAGCAGCTTTTGCCCCTCCTATATCATACATCATACATACATGACTGAGGATGCTGGTACCACGGTGTCAATGACCAGCCCCACAGCTGCAGCCTCTGCAAGCTGACTGTGACATGGGACAGATTTCCATTCCTTCTTTCCTCCCAGGGTCTAAGCACCCACCCACCTTTTTCTGAGACAGGCTCTCACCACACTGCCCAGGCTAGCCTCACACTTGCTGCTCAGCACTGTCTGTGATTGCCAGAACTAGGATGACCCACACCACACCAGGCCGCGTCTAACTTACCATGGCCACCAGTGCTGACATCATGGGCATGGGCCCTAACCAGCCTCACACGTTTCTTAATCTGTTTGTCCTCCATGCAACGGAGGTGCAATGATTATTGATTAAGTGAGGTAACCTAGCATGAACTACTTATAAAACATTTGATAGGAGTAATCAGCTTGGGGTCAGGATTCCTTTCCAGGTAGAAAAGAAATGTTTAAAAAAAAGGGGGGGCGGGAGAGAAAAAGAAAAAAAAAAGATACTGTTTTGACATCTTGAGTTCCAGATGTTTCAATATATTTTCCATAAAATTATTGAATGTTACCTAGCACAGTGCCTGTACACAGAAAGCATGGGGCAGACACTGGTTGTCAATACTGTGATTCAAAGCCAGCTGCAGGGATGTTGGGGGCTAGGCTGTGGCCCCCAAGGCCCCTGGAAGTTTACCATCTGGAGCTCCTGCCGCTGGTGAACACTGGCATCCAGCTCAGCCTGCAAATTCTGCTGCTGCTGCAACTGTGCTTGCATCGTGGTTGGGTCCTGCTGACCCTCATCCAGAGCCACCAGGTTCTTCTCCCTCAGCCATGTAGCTACCTGACGCACGGGAGAGCCAAGGTGTCCTTTCTCTAACCTCTGGAGAGCCCCTGCAGAAGGTGCACCCCCACGACCCTCTCAGCCCAAGCAAAGGGAACCTCGTTGGAATCCTGCAAAAATTTCCGAAGCTTCTGCAGCTCCTCCAGCTGTCGTCCCCGGGCCCTCGCTTGCTCTGTGAGTGCCTCCATCCTGCAAGAAGAGTCTCGTGGACCCCCAAGCTCCACCACCAGGACTGGATCTTATCCCTCGCCCTCCCTCTTCCCCTCCCCCTCTCTCCTGCATGTGTGTATGTGTGGCCTTTCATGATCCATATCACAAGGACCTGGATCTGTTCCTTTGAAACAAAGACACATATGCTTCCTCTCCATATTGGTGTCACTTACGTTCGTGATGCAACCCACTCTCAGAATGCAAGTGTTTTTGGAGATTGGTCAGCCCAAATCTGAGAGGACAGGTATTACTGTGTAAGGAGGTTAAGGTTGGACACAAGGGAAGACTATGCAAGGACATAGGAGAATCCTATAATCCAAAGAAACCCTCTAACACCTTCTTCTTGAACTTCATGTTAAATGTTTGATATATACAAACTACATTAGGTATTAGTTTATATATTCTAGATATGTATCTCTGAACCAATGTATTCAGTGTACTGACTAAAGTTCTAACACCTCCACCCCACAGTGCATGAACAGTTCCTCATCAGCAGTTTCCCTCACTGGTGTTAACGCCCACGCCAAAGGGCATGGAGCTGGGGGACTACATTGAAGTGACACAAGCCGTAAGAGGGAAAGATCAATGACATTGTGCTGGGGTTGACTGGGTCCACCGGTCCCACTTAAGGTAACAGAGCTGGCAAACCAACATGCCGTGTGTCTACTTAGCCTTCCTGAGTACCCAGGGAAGTCCGCCTGAAGTAAGGAAGAGCAAGGGGCCTGAGAGGTGGCTTGGAAGAACCAGAGGAAGGGAAGGGCTTGGGTAATGGATGCCCACACTAGCTCACCCCCAGTTCCCACCATTCCAGAGCCACAGGTACCTCAGGAGTAGGGCCTGACATCTGTCCAGGACGCTGTGGGCCTCAGAGTGTCCACCCTGGTGCAGGCTATGGGCCGTGGCCTCCAGTGCACTGATCTTTTCAGCCTGTACCTTCAGGCCCTGCTCACGTCTCTTGTGCTTTGACAGAAGGATCTCCACAGTGACCAAAGGGTCCTGGTGGAAGTGGGGACCCATGCTAATTATAGGGTTGCCACCGCTCCACCCTGAACTATCTGTTTCCCTCTAGAGCTAGCCTAACAAACCCTTTCTACAAAGTGGTTGCTCTCCTGTGGGCATTATTTAAAGCCCACAAGGCTGCCTATGACTTTAGGATGAGGACACACTTGGACAACGTCTAGTATCCATCTCCAGGGCAGACTGAGCAGTGCCCTCTCATGTGACTCTATGCTCTGAGTAAGACCTATGTCTTACTCATTATTGTCCCAGGCCCCTGTGAGTTAGTTACACATATCTGTTACTGGTGTTGGGGTGATGTTGGAAGGAAGTCAGGCAAGAAAAGTGGTAGGAAAGAGATCAGAGGGAGCGACCAGCCAGGCTCTAAGCCCATTCCCTTGGCTCCTAGGAGACACACTATGGACGCTATCACTTAGGACTGATGGAAACTGCTCAGTGGTGGGAAAGACTTTAACCCAGAGAACTTGATGTTCTGGCTAGCTTGACCGGTCTCATCTGTCCTACCCACCCCTGTGGGACACTTACCGCCACTTCCTCACAAGTCAGGGAGGCCTCTTCACTGTCAAGCCAGTGTTCTGCCTTTTCCACAGAGCTCAGAAACAGCTGGTGAGAAAGGACAAGAGAAGCTCAGCAGGGCCCCACGACTACCTCTGTATGTCTGTGACCTTTTGGGTGGTTCAGGTTGGAGAAGCTGAGGCCTGGCTCCATGGTACCAGGAGCAGGAAGACGGGCAGGAAGACCCAAGAAAGGCAGCCTTTTCAGGGACATCATAGGTCCTGATGGGGGTGGGGGGGCTGAGGCTGGGAGCTGGCCTGGGCCCACCTGCTGCTCCAGGGCCTGCTGTAGCTGCTGCTGCCGCCCCTGCCATGATGCCTGCAAGCCACTCAACTCCTGCTCTACAGCAGCCAGGGGCTGGCGAATGCCAGAGGCCAGCGGGTATCCAGATGCAAGCAGCCGCTGCCCCATGCTTCGGACCAGATTAAGGCTGTCTGTTCGGATGTCCAGCTCAACCTGGAATAGGCCTGAGATCAGGTCCCTGTGGGCTGGGGCCTACCAGGACTACCAGAGGTCCAGCAGGAAGGAGAGGGGAGGGATGGAACACAAGAGGAGGGTGAAAAGGACAAAGTTGACCAGGAGACAGAGAAAGGTCATAGTAGGGGTCAGAGGAAGGGGTGGGGTGGTGACAGGGTGACACTTGAAAGGCCTGGCACCTCAGGACTGCTGCTGCTCACCTTGTGTGCCTGGTGCTCTTCCAACATGTACAGGATTCTCACAGGGCTGCAGGGCGTGGCCTGCCTGGCCATCTCAGCCTGTAGTCCCTGGGCCCAGTCCTGCAGATCCTGCAGCATGGTCTGGAGCTTCTGAACTTCATGGCCCACATCCAGCAACTCCCTCCTGCTCACAGGACTCATTAGTAAGTTCTAGGCTCGTGGAGTCCCCTTTCCCTCATGCCCAGTTCCCTTCAATCCCCTCAGCACAGAAGGCCATGGGATGGGAATTAATTAGTAAATAATACAGAAGCTCAGGAGAAAGCAGGGGCCAAAGGGAAGTGTGTGGACTGAGAACCAGAGGGAGCAGTCGCGCGGGGCTAAGGCCCCCCGGGCTCATCGTACCACTTCCGGGCCTTGTGCCAGACCTTCCACCAGCTGTCCATCATTTCCTGCTGCTTATGTCTGAGGCCGCCTGCAGCCTCAGGATTTTCCTCGCAGAGCCGGCTGACCCTACCTCCAAGAGACTGTCGGGAGGAAGGTCAGAGGCTAGCGGCAGGACCTCGGGCTGAGGTGTCTTAGCATGCGACTCTCAGGAACCCACCAGGGCTCCCCTGAGGATGTGCCCAGGGTCTGGGTCCCCCAACTGCACACCTCCACCTGAGTCTGGATGAGGCCCATCTCCTGCTGCAGCATTTTCTGTCTCCATGATAGCCTCTGTACACTCTCCAAACCTTCAGTGCCCTCCAGGGCCTGGGCCAGCGATTCCTGGGAGAGTGAGGGGGAGGCTTCAGCTGCCCCCTCACTGCAGAAACCTGCTTATCTAGGGTGGCAGGGTAGAACGCAAGCATCCTACATGGATCCCTTCCTGCTGCCTCAGAGGGACTGGAACAGGGGCCTGGGCTTGACCAGAGCCATTTTCCTCATGGGAAGAAAACAGGAGTTCTGGGGCAGAACTTTGGGTCTGGACTTGTGCATGGTACTTCTTGGCATTTTGTCTCTTTGGTTTCAATCCCTCTGGGGAGGTATTTCAGAAGACAGAGGCCTGAGCTAGCTCTGAGAGGAAGAGGATGCTGTGCCACATGGGATACCTCAGGCCACATAGGTCTTAGCTGTACTTTCCCAGCTTGAAGACCACCTGCATTCCTGTGGGACCAACACCATCCTGGGCCAAACCTCCCCTGGGCTTTAGACATGCTTAGGGTTCAGGAAAAACAGGGTGTGCTCTGGCCTCTGGACCCATCACACATCTGGGATAGAAGAGGCAGGGTGAGTGGCTTGGGAGCTGCAGAGGTGGGGACTCTATAGTGTACTTCTCCCAGGTGGTGGGATCCTGGTGGGATCCAGCTGAAGAGCAAAGCTTGGCCAGGGGTCATGGGAGACTCAAGGCAATGCCACTCCCAACTCAGGGCACAAGGGGGCTTTTCACAACCTACCTTCTCCCTGATCTGCTCAATGATGTTGTCCAGTTCACTGGACAATCTGTGTCTCTCCAGGGCTGCTTCAAGCCGCTGCTTATACAGGAGCAGGTTGCCATGGAAAGTCTTCCACCTGACCAAAGGATGGGGGTGAACCTTGCAGCCTGAGGTGGCACTCGACCCCTCTCCTGCCCCCACTGCCCTCCCCCTCTAAGACTGGCCTATTGTTGAGCTGGTTTTGTCGCTGGCAGATGGCCTCAGATTCCTCGGGGCCCTGGTTCTTGAGCTGCAGTGACAAGTTTTTGATTCTCCTGATGTGGGTGTCATCCACTGTGACCTGTGGGGAAGGTAAAGGTGCGAATGCTAGCACTGCCAGTCCAAGGCCTCGTCTTGGCAGAGCTGTTGTGACTGTTCCCTGGGAAAGCAGCCACCATCTTGAGGCACTCGGCTATGCCTCTTGCCAAACGTGATCCCAGCTGGGTTTGCTGATGGTTTTGTACTCCCTCACGGAAGGGTGGGAGGGTCACAGGACCCCCACCTGAGCAGCTAGGTGCTCCATGCCATCTGTTGTATGTAACTGTGCCTCACTTGCACATGGCCTGTACAGAACCCCAGCAAACCCCACAGCAGTGAACTTTGTCTCATGTCTTGTTGGGGCCTTGGGAGGAGGGGTAGATATTGTTTATGTCTCCCCCTGAGAAGGAATTTTAGCAACTGTAGAACATTTGGGGAATGAGAGGCATCTGTTTCCTCTGCAGTGACAGGTGCTGGAGGCCACCCCTCTCAGCTACAGTGCGGAAGACCAGCCTGGAACCCACAACCTTAGAGTCTCTCAGGTGAGGACTGGGTAGGAGGGAACAGATGAACACAGACTCAGTGGTGTTTAAAGTTGAAAATGGAGCTGACACAAAGCAGGCTTACAGGTCCTCAGGGAGAGGGGATCCCCAACAGCGTGAATCCTGGGCTTCCAGCTCCCTACGTGTGTAGCATTTATAACTCCTCAAAGCACTTTCCTATGGAGTGGCTCATCTGAGAGACAATCCTGGAGCACAGCAGGGCTCAGAGAAGCACTGCAGGGCTCAGGGATCTCAGTGCTTACTCATGGCAGGTCAGACCCAGCATCCCTTCTTGCTGTACCCTGGTTTGGCATCTGAGAAGTGCCACCACCAGCTAAGGATGTGCTGGAGTTAAGACTTCAGCTTTTACTGAAGTCCGGCACACCGGTTTCAGGGTGGGTTAGCACGCCACCTTCAACCCTGATTGCAGACATATTTGCCAATATCCCCTCTACATTACAGAGAAACAGATCCCTGGTATACTTGGTGGGTGGAGTGGGGGAGGGGATACTGAATTACTCACACTGAAGAAGGTGCTATCGACAACACCCAGGCATAGGTTCTATCATTTAAAGAAATTTTGAAATAGTAAGTTATGATTACAATTTTGAATGAGTTCAGAAAGTTGCAAAATTGTTTAGAGGCCCCATTAACTCCCTCCCTGTGTCTTATCATAACATTGAAACCGGACTACCAAGTTTTCCAGGACAGACATAACTGTATGACAGGTGTGGAATCATGAGCCTGCCACCACACGCGACACTCCCTCACCTCTGAGAAAGACACGATGCCCATTTAGAGATGAGGAAATTAAGGACTGGCTGGATGAGGTTGCTCGCCTAAATGCGTCCACATAGGGCAAAGCTGCGCTTGAACCTTCTCCAGATTCTGGAGTCCACCAGACAAATGTCCCAGTGGGAGACACTCGTCAACCCCTCCTCACAGAGCCTCTCACCTGTAACTTGCAGACCTGCCTGCACAGCTGCAGACAGTGCTCAAGGTTCAGGCCAACGTCACAGCGGTCCACCATCCTCTCCTGTGGGGGCGAAGGTGGGGAGGTAACACTTAGCTCCATCTTGCCACTTGCCCTGTAGCTGGGGCAGGGTCAAAGCAGATGGATGCTGTGCCTTCCCAAGGCTCCCACATCACGGAGCTCAGAGAGTTGTGGGACCTTGCTCTGCCCCACCCAGTCCTTTAGCTCCTGTCCCCACCCCCAAATGCCCTATCCAGAGGAGCCCCCACCTTCTCCTGGATCCAGGTCTCTGCAAGGTCGGCTCTCTGCAGGAACTCCAGGAAGTTGCATCTGTCCTCCAGGGCCTGGCCCTGCAGGGTCACTGCCTGCCTCAGCTTCTCCCAGAGGTCCCACAGGGCCTCCAGCCTCTGGGAGACCTCTCTAGCCTGAGCGTGGCTCTGACTGAGGAGCCCTTCACCTTGCTGGGAGACAGGAGTAAGGGAGCAGTCAGCACCTTCTTACCTCAGCTATCAATACTTTGGAGTAGGCTGGGCTGAGGCTAGAGTTACCTTGGCAACAGAGGTCACGATCTGCTCATGAGCCTGGACCTCAGCCCTGAAGGCCTGGTGTTTCCTCAGGTGCTTCAGATAATCTTTTAGGTTCCCAAGAGGGCTGCAGGCTCTCAGTTGCTGGAGCCGCTCCTGGATCCAGTCCTCAACCTGGAGGGTGGATGGAGCACAGAGCCTATGATGCCCCATCCTGAAGGGCCCCCGACTCCTTCAACCTCTACTCCACACCAGCATAGTCCAGGGCGTGGGCTACTGGCCTCGGGCAGGCTGGCAGTATCTAGTAAGTAAGAACCACCGTGCTAGCTTGGGCAGCCATGCTTCAGGCCAGGCTGAGCAAGGAAGGTGAATGAGAGTCCATTTCAGAGGCGCGAGCTCCCTGCTCCAGGAACCCACACAGCTGTGTTCCCCTGCCTACAGCTCTTCTTCGTCTTGGCCTTGTTGGCGCTCAGCAAATAGGTGAGTCTCAGCCCACAGGGGCTACAAATCAAATGCTCTGAGCTCCACCATGGCCCTCGGGAAGCCATTTAACTCTCCAAACATCCTTTGTTCATCATAATGTTATGGTGGGGATGTCTCCTCAACCTGCACAGTGTAATAGGCAGTGGGCAGGGAATGGCCCTCTGACCTGGGTTGCCGTCCTGGTAAAGTTGCCTATCATCAAGGAGGTGCGCAGGGCCTGTCCCCGGCTCTCTGCCAGTTCCTTCACTTGAGCCCGGCGTTCCCGTACGTGGTGAACCAGGTTCTGCCCCTTAGGGCTTGGAATCCTTTTCAACTGCTCACACAGCGCTGACTCCTGTGGACAGACAGAGTCTGCTGGGCTGCTCTAGCAACCTGGCCACTGCCTTTCCCTTAGCTTTGCACTCGCCATCACCAGAACTGCTCTCCCTCTGATCAGTGACCTCAGAATAAGTAATGCTCCTGGTCCCTGCAGTGTGAACCACCCCAGCCTGGGTCTTTTTCTGAGCCAGATGCACGATTCTATCCTTAGTTTTACAGAAACATCGGCACGATTTCTGAGCATACACCCAGCCACCGAATCCCTCTTGAAGACTCCCCCACCAGTAACCATGTTCAGGCCCATCACCTTCTTGTCCTGGAGAGCCAGCACTTTCTGGAAGATGACAAGCTTTCGGATCAACTGCTCCACTTCTTCCACTGAGCTCCCCAGGCCGCTGGCTTTGAGGAATGCCTAGATCAGTCCATGGGAAGAGGCTCTGAGGGCTGCCAGCACAGCCGAGGCGATGCCCCTGGGGCCTGAGCAGTGCTGACACGAACACCCACGTGGGCACGGGAGCAGTGAAGGAAACCGGAGCCCAGGTTGGAGGCCAGCAAGACTTCAACCTCTGACAAAGTGGAAGTTATGCGTAATCTCTACTAAACTCCAAGGGTTTCAGTTCCATGGGGAAGAGCAGGGCTGGATCTGGCCTGGGTGTGCTAGTAGAGACTATGGTACCCTAGTGATCTACACTAGTCACCCAGGAGGACTCACCCATACTCCACGTCCAAGAAAAAGCAAGCCAAAGACCCAGGAGGAACGGAGGAGTAGTCAGGCAGGGAAGAGGACTGGGAAGATTAGAGGGGCTGCAGTGAGACCTGCCTCCTGGGCTGTGAGGAGCTTCACCAGGTGGTCACCCTGTCTGAGGAGGCGCTGTTCTTGAAGCGTGGCCTGCAACCTCTCGTGTTTGAGTGCCCAGGCCTGGGACACCTGGTCACGTTTCTCCTGTAGGGTTTGAAGCCCATCCTGGACCTGAAGATGAGAACGTAGGATGATGGGGTGGAGGAGGGGCACTGAGAGATCCCAAGAGAAACCTTTGAGAGGAGACTGATGGAAGCAATAGGGGCTGGGGGTGGGAAGGAGGCAGCCTAAGGGAGGACAGGGTAGGCTGGGAGCTTGGGAAAATGCCCACCTTAGTGGGTGTCCCTGCCACCAAGAGCGCCTGCTGGCCCATCTTAGTGCCTTGCTCCTGCAGCTCCTCCCTGGCTTTCAGTTCTGCCCACAGCCATTGGTGGGCTCTGAACCTGAGCAAAATGCTGCTGGGTTCCCAGGAGTCGTCCTCCATCTGCAGCTCCAGATGCACGCTGGCCACCCAGGAGGTGTAGTCCCTCACCTGACCCCAGGAGATAATAGGAGCCACTGAGAGGGGGCTAGTGGTGAACAACTACAGCTTGCCTGAGCCCGTGCACATACAGAGACATCAAGCTGTCTGACTCAGGGCTTCTGGCAAGACTCACAAGTCCCTGTCACTTGGTTTCTCTGCCATTATCCTACCCAGCCCTCCCAGGACCACAGCCCTTGTTCCTGCCCCTTCTGACAACATTCTCCCTCCAAAATTGGTGGGCCTTGGTGCATGTACACATCTGTACACATGTGTACCCCTCCCAAGGGAAGAAAGCCCTCACCACTGTGTGGAATCGGACCAGGAGATATGCTTGCTCCAACTGGGCCTTGCGCTGCTCCATGCGTAGCTGGAGGGCCTCCCAGGCTTGGGTCACAGCTTGTTGCTTCTGCTGCACAGTGGCGAGGGCCTGAGGACACAACTTCTGCACATTGCCTCCAGCCTTCAGCAGCTCCTGCAGCTAGCAGGTAGGGGGAGGAGAGGAGAGGAGAGGAGAGGAGAGGAGAGGGGGGGAGAGGAGAGGAGAGGAGCGGCGCGGAGAGGGGAAGAGAGGGGAGGAGAGGAGAGGAGAGGAGAGAAGAGGTTTCTCCACAGAGGCAGAAGGACCTGAGCAGATCTAGGTATGTTCCCATTCTGAGGGATCAATCCCAGAACCTCTTGGGCAAACTCTGCCATGCATGACAGGCCAATGGGAAGAACAAATGGGCCAGGCTGGAGGGCCTGTGAGGGGCTGAGAGGCAGGGCTAGCAGCCTGCTCACCTGCTGCTCCATGCCCACCTGCTGCTCCATGCCTGCCAGCTCGCGTTCCAGCCCCTCATGTCTCTGGAGCTGCTTCTCTACCCCATGTAGGTCCTGGGCCACATCGTTAGGGAGGTTCGTGGCTTTCTCCTAGGGTAGAAAAGGGTCAGAGCAGGGTGGAAAGGGAGGGTAGGGTCCTGAGTCTGGGAGATCCACTTCCTCTCCGAGTTCATACCTGAATCTGGGAAAGGACTTCTAGAAGATCTCTGTGGACTCTAAGGGTGGTTTCGGCGTCACTGAGCAGGAGGCCTTGGGCCTGGGTCAACTGCCACAGTTCACACCAGGCAGCCCTACCATGCAGAAGAAGAGCCGTGGATCAGCCTGCATCCCCTTCCTGGTCTGATCAGCCTCCTCCTCTCCTGGATTCCCTCCTGAATGGGGCTTTCCCTTTGAGTCTTCTGCTTTTGGCTCTCCTCTCCTACAAACGTTGCTCCCGTTCCCAGAGCCTCTCAAGCTTCGCAGGAAGTACAGCTGTGTGCGCTGCCCTACCGTGCTCAACACTTCATAGCTCTCTCTCTAACACTGCTCACCGCTTTTGTCTTATTTGCAGTATGCTAACTGATCTCATTACAAATGATTGAGCAGAGTCCCTATGGCTCCCTCCTGGCTTTCCCCATGCTCAAACGCTTCCTCCAAGTCAGACTTTAATGCTGAGGGTTATGAGAGGATCCTGACCTCTCCTTAGGCTCACGGGCTAGAGAAGGGCCCTTAGCGGTGAGTGGACGCCTAGGAATACTGCAGGGGAGGGTCGTGAGCACAGGGGCTTGGAACTCCGAGTTCATGGGGCGGCCTCCTTTCCAGCTCAGGCGGTTTCTACCCACAGAGCCTCCTCCAGGCCCTGGGAGGCAGTAACTGGAAAGTGTCCCTGAGGACTGGGAATGTCTAGGGGGTACCCTCAGCCTTAACTTCCTCCACAGGCCACAGCCTGTGGAGGCCTGGCATCTCAGGAGCCACTCCCTTTCTAGCTGAGCAAGCAGAGCCCTGGTACTCTCAGAGCCACCTTTTGTTAACCCCCAAGACACCAGGCCAGCACCCTCCTGGAAACCCAGGCCCTGATAGGCCATTGCACTCACTGTAGATCCTGCTGCCTCTGGTGAGCCTTGTGGGCAGCGCTGTGCCCATGCTCTAGTAGGCTCTCTGCCAGCTGTCGGCAGGTTTCCACTCGCTGGGCACCAGTTTCAACCTGGTGCTGAAACTTTGTAAACTCAGTGCAGAGTTGCTGAGGAGAGAGGGGAGCAGACGATGTACTCAACAATTCGGCAACAATGTAGGCTCGTGTGGCTGCAGTGCTGGCCCACTCCACCCCAGAGGCACATGACTCTACTATGCCTTCTCCATCCGCCCGTCAGGACCAGTCCCCACCACCCGTCATCTGCCTCGTGTGTCTTCCCTGCTCCTAGCCCCTCACCAGCACATGCTCATGGTCCTCTCCAAAGCTGTGCTCTCCTCTGACCACCTGCTTCCTGCTGTCCAGCCAGCTCTGCAAGTCCTCAGCTTCTCTCATGAATTCATGTAGTCTCAGGGTCCCCTCCAGCTCCTGCCCCCTGTGGTGATAACCAGGGGTTCCCCAGATGTTAGCTACCTGCTCATCCCTCTGGGGTCCTAAGGGCGGGAGGCTGAAGAATGAAGTTATTCGTGATCCTTGCCCAAGCCTGTGACTTGGGAAGAAGATGTAGGAAAGCCAGGGTAGGGAACAGAGGCCATTGGCAAGAGATGAAGAGCTGAATCAGGGGCCCAAAGTCCTGCTCAGTGGGCTTCCCCTGAAGAACATTTAGAGAAGTGAGTAGGACATAGCAAAGATTCAGCCTTCTCCTGATGCATCCCTGAAGGCCTGAGTTCCCACCAACGTAAGGCCAGGGCAGGGAACAGTGAGCTGCGATTAGGGTCCCTGTGCCCGCTAATTAGAGGGTCCACAATGTCCTCACCGATCATCTGCCAGCTTCTGTAGTGCCTGCAACTTCTCCCGTACCACAACCAGCCGCTCAGAGGCCTCAAATCCAGCAAGGGTCTGGAACCTCTGCACGAGATCCTCCATGGAGCCCCAGCAAAGAGCTATCTCCTGCCGCAGCATCTGCCGGGGTCAGAACAGAGGCAGGGTGGTTCTCCACCCCCTCACATCTACCCGCAATACAACCTACCCATTCATTCCCCAGCACTCATCCAGCAACTCACACGCTTATCTCTCTACCACTCACTCAGTTCCGGTATACTTATCCCTCTATCCACTCGTCCATGTCCCGCCCACTCAGCTTCACCCATTAACCCCTTATCCACCTACACGTACTGTTTTACACCCCAGAGGGCTCGCTACTTGGCAGAAAACAGTAAACGGCAGGAAGTCTGGGACAAGGATAGGAGGGCACAGGAGGCCTCATGCTGGACCCCAACACAAAGTGTAAACATGGACAAAACATGGGAGCTGCATGTGGCCAAGCCCACAGGCAAACCCTTCAGGAATAGCTCACTGAAAGTTAGTAGCCATGAGACAGCCCAAAGCAGTGACCTCTGAGGCATGCAGGAACGTATCCAGACAGGAGACTTCCATGACTGGAAGCACCGTGGGGCTGCGGCTGTGGAGCCTGTTGGTTCTAGGAGTTCACTGTGGCCTCCTCCTCCTTACAAGGGATGCATGTGGGGAGATGGGTTTTAGGATGGCAGTTGAGTTAACGGAAAGGATGGTGTTTAGAGGACATGGGGTGGGCTGGCGCAGGTGCCTGGAGTAGGAAAGTGCTGGGAGATGAAACAGAGGAGACAGAGGCACCCACGTCCTCGTGGGGAGGCGAGTCCAGGAATGAGGCTCCAGATGGTAACACTCTCTCCCGAGTCACAGGACTGGGCTGCACTGGCAGCAGGTGTTCAGGGAGGAGGGCGAATCAGGAAGTGGGTGGGTGGCGGGTGGGGACAGGAAGGAAAGAACAGGGCTGTCTGTCTCTTTGTGCCCTTCGGAGTGTCGCAGACCTCCTCCTGGCCCACTGTCACCCAAATGGAGATGCTCAGGGCACAGTACCTGGTGCTTCCTAATGAGCCCAAAGGTGGCTTCCTCATTGCTGCCGTAGTCCCGACTGCTCACCAGAGGCAGCTTTTCCTCCACCCAGGTCTCCATCTCTGACACATTCAGAAGGTACTGCAAAGAGTGACAGTGACTTATCCCATTGACCTTACCTGGGACCTTCATCACCCATCCTGGTCACCAGCAGCCTGCAGAGAAGCTTCTGGGCACTCATGGGAGTCAGTCAGCTCTCAGCCCAGAGCTTTCACCACGGGCCTCCCTCCCCGAAGGTCCCATGAGTCCTCTCTCCCACAGTTGGTCTGCTGCTCTGTGGAACCATCCTCTTGGTCTCTTACCTGCTGGACAGTGACAGCCTGCTGCAGGCAGTGGGCACGTCCCTCACACGTCTGCTCCAGTTCTGCCCAGTGGCCTTCTAGCTTCTGGCACTGCTCCAGGATATGCTGAGCCTGAGGGTGCCCAGAGGCTGCGAGACTCTGGCCAGTACTTAGCACCCTGTGCATGTGCCCTACGTGACCTTTCACCTCAGCCTGTAGCACCTGCCACAGGACAATGGGAGTCTCTTAGCCACAGACATCCAGATCAGAACCACAGTGTCTCTCTAGTTCTAGGCCACTAGGGGAAGGGTACCTGGAGAAAGGTGCATTTGGAAATGAGGATACCCAAGGAGAATAACTTAGAGGCCAGGATACCCTGAGCAGCGGCAGGGGGCTTCAAAGGTCAGGGAATGAGATGCTGGGGGCTTGGCAGGATACAGGTGGTGCTACCTTGTGCTTCCGTTGAAGGCTCTGAGCGTCACGCCAGCACTGGGCAGGGCAGATCGGACTGGCACTGGGCATATGCTCGGCCACCCATGTGAGCTCCAGGTTGCTAAGGAGGTTAAATTTATGCAGCTCAACTGAGGCCTGCAGCTGCTGCTGCCGGGTGGCCAGCTTGCTCTGCAGGGACTTGAACCTGGTAGGAGAAGACAAAGAGGATGGGGAAGGAGTGAAGACAAGGTCATGGTCTTTTCCTTATCCCCACTAGGGACCCATGAGGAACAAAGCCAGGGAACAGAGGGAAACCTCTGTGGACAGGGAAGCAGCATTTGCCGCCGTGGTGCAATGTCCTGTTTAGGATGTCTGTTTGCCCTGGCACTCCCACCCCAGGATGTTTCTACTCAGAAGGGAAAGAGTTTGGATGCCCAGGTCCTCTAGGTGCCACTCAGCTCTTAGGTTCATGAGGCATGTGTGGAGGGAATAGTCACCTCTGCTGACACTTCTGGCTCTCCTCCAGGATGGTCCAAGAAGTGAACACATTGTGGGTCTGAGAGATGAGGGCGGCCATCTTGCTGGCCAGCGCCTGGCTCTTGCCCTCTTGTTGGCGATGCTGTCTCTGCAGCCTCCGGCTGGAGCACAGGTCCTGCCCGGTTTCTGTACTCTGCAGGGCTCCCTCCAGATGCTCCATCATCTCCCTGACATCCTGGGGAGGGTGACCAGAGGCTGCATTCACCTTTCTGCTGCAGCTCAGCGGGCAACCCTGCCGGGTGTCTGAGTCTACAGTGCTCCTAGCCTCAGAGTCACCAGGGAACCAGCACGGCCTGCCAACTGCTAGGGTGCAAGCCATGTATACGTCTTCTTCTCTAGGGTCTTTGAGTTGTGATAATCACATGCTAGACACACAGAAGCCATCTTGTGGTGGCCTGCTGCTGGGCAAAGCCACGCTTAGCCTTCTCTCAGCCAGTTCTGTGCAGGACTTCATGGTGCTATTCTCTCCAGCCATTTCTGTTCTGCCAGCTCCCATCCTGCCCCAGCCAAGCCCCGGTCTTCCTCCGTGTGTCCCCATCCCATCCCACCTTCCCCAGGGACCTGTAGTAGCTCCAGGAGCTGGCCCTGCTGTCTGGCCTGTGGCAGCCTGTCCCCTTGCTCTGCTGTCTTGTGGCTCAACTCTTCCCACTTGTGACCAAGGCTTTGAAGTCTGTCCTGTATGTCCTCCTGTGCATATGGGTTGCTATGCAACAGTTCTTTCCCAGTCTGGAACGGAGACAAAGGCCCAGGCCGTTTTTTTGATGAGGTATTAGGACCACCGCTAACCACAGCCTACTGTACCCAGGGGGGCAGGAAGAAGGTTGCTGGCTGCAACTGCTTTCCACTTGCTACCTGAAATGGTGGCAGCCTTCTGGGCTGATTTGAGTGTCTATGGAAGAGGACACCCAGCTAGGCACAGGAGGCAGAGAGGACCTTCAGTGACTGTGCTCCATGGAAAGTATGCTCCATGGCGGGGAAGTATGTGCTGGAATCTGGACAGGAGGGCCCTGCACCTGCTGTCGGCATCCTCACCTGCTGTAGGTCCTCCATGTACCTATGGGAGGCCAATAGCTCGCTCTTGGTTATTTTGTGCCACTGCAGAGTGTTGCTGCCTGTTTGGGGGCCTTCATCAGCCACCCTGGGCCACTTCTCCTCCATCCACAGCATTAGGCCTTCTGCAGCCTGCTTCCATTCCTGCCCGAGAACCAGGAGAGAGTAGAGCTCAGAACCCAGGGTGAGGGCTGGCATAAGGACTAAGGAGAGGGCTCTGTGGGGTAAAACAAGACCCAGAGCCAATTCAGGGGAGGCACAGCTTGGATTTTTCTGATCCCCAAGTGGGGCAAGGATACTGTACCCCCAAAGTAGAAATGCCTGCCAGGTCCTACACCAACAGATGAAATCAGATCCAGTGTGGCTCTCTTAATCTAAATAGGCTCTTGGAGGCCTGGCCAGAGTCACTCTAGCGCCTGAACACGCATCAACGCTAAGGTCTGAGGTCGTTTCCCTCCACTCATGCACACCCCTGTTGTGCCAGAAATGAGGGCAGGTATGTAGTAGGATGGGGGGGCAGTTAGTTAAGGGTCCTTCTCTGAGGTGCAGTGACCACAGCTCCAGCCTCCTTATGGAAACACCCAAGAGCTGTGCTTCAAGGCTAGGCAGAGTGGTCAGTAGACAGGATCATCTGTCTCAGTGTAGCTGCGGGCTCCTGGGCAGGGCTTCTGGCGATGCCTCCTACAGACTAGGAAGTCACCTGCAATTGGAGGGAAGCCAGCAGCTGTCCCCTTCTCTGGTCACTCCTCTCTTGGACCCTGGTCCACTGTGTCTGGGCACTGTGCAGCAGCTCTCTGATCCTGGAGTATGGGAGAGAAGAGAGAAGGGGGCTCTTCTCTGTCCTGAGCCCCTCCCCCACCCGCCCCTTAGCTCAAGAGAACCCCGCCCCACCCAGCCTCCACAGCAGCAGTCCTCAGGTGCTGAGAGGCTATGCAGGTAGATGGCTTACCTGTGCACAGCAGCGGGCTGGCTCAGAAGCAGCTTCTCACCACGTGCCCGCAGGGCCTCTGCCCGTGATCCCAGGGAGCTGAGGAGCCACCCCAAACCCTGGTGCTGCTGCAGCAGGCTCTGGGCCTCCCTTAGGTCCTCCTGGAACAAAGACCTGAGGTCAGCTCATCCTCAGGGCCTTCCTGCCCACCCTAGCTTCTGGACCCAAGGATGCCAGCTCCCTCTAGGGGCAGTAGGGTGACACTTAGTTCTGCTTCCCAAACTTTACCCCAAGATTGTCCAGCTGCAGAGAGGCCTCATGGCTGGCACAGGTAGCAGTGAAACTCTCCACTTCTTGGCCAAACCTCTGCAGCTCCAGCCCCGCCCAAAGCTTCTGCTGTCTCTGCTCCCACAGAGCCTTCAGCTGCTGGCTGTGCTGGCCCAGGAGCCTTAGCGCACTGGCCACCTCTTGGGACTGTGGAGAGCCTGAGACTGCCACCAGCTGACCCTGAGCCTCCAGCTGCTGCAACCTGGGGGAATGGGGGACAGAGCATCAGGCCACACCCATCCCTTCTCACAGGGTTCTGAAGTGAGGATAACTGGCTGGCCAGTCCTATCAATCGGTTCACTTTCTCTCAGGACAGCTGTGCCCCAGCCCGTGAATAAGACGGAATGCAGCAGGCTCAGCAAAGTGCTCACGACCCATGTCACACCCTCTTCTAAGGAGATGGCTAGTGGCATGCTATGACAAACACAGCTCAGATCCCTCAATCCGCACATGCCTGCTGTCACGGCCGCTGGAACCTTTGACCCGGCTGAACAGGTGTCCTTTTAGGATAGATGCTGCCCCCACATTCCGGAAACAGGTGGCATGGCTGTGGCGGGGGTGGGGGTGGGGGAGCCAGCACTTCCTCTAAGCTGCTGCACTCCTAAAGTGGCTGGGTGTGCGTGACAGATGCAGGGGCAGGTACGTGTTTCTCAGAGCCCATTTGATACCTGCCAGGATCCTTGGAGAGGGCAGAGCCTGGGGATAGTACAAGGTGGCCTTGCTTGCTCACAAGGCTGCCCATCACTTCTGAGGGGAGTAAGGGGGTAGCGATCTTAGTCCACTGGTGGGCCTTAGGCCCTTTGACTGTGGAGGCCAGGAGAGCATGTGCTGGTCAGAATGGGAAGCTAGACTTGGGGACAGCATCGTCACACCTGTAGGAGCTGGGTTGGAACGAAAGCCTCTCTGGCTCAGTGTCTGGAGGCCCTTCCGAAAGTGTGCAGGTTGCCTGGGTAACCCCTGCAAATCTGCCGGCAGTACTGTTCTAGATACTAGCCCGACTCATGACCCTGGAGAGCACATTGCTTTGGCCTTCCTCTTACAAACTCAAAATCCTCAGGCCTGTCCTGACCTCTCTTTCCATAGGCAGGTCTCCTCCCGTAGGGCTCCATGCTTCCTCAGCAGCTGCTGGGCTGAGGCCATGTCCTCCAGTTCCTTTTTGCTGCAGAGTTGAGCCCGGATGCCCTCTGCCCACAGCAGCAGCTTCTGGCTCTCTTGGAGGATGCCTCGCTGAACCCGATCCTTGGTCTGGACCTGGACCTGCTGGGCCACCCGCCCTTGTGCTTGTTTCAGCAGTGACTGAAGCATCAGGACCTGCTCCCAAAGCAGCCGGCCCTCTGCGGGGCCTGACTCCATCACCCTGCAGGATGTTAACATGACAGTCAGTGCCCCAGGCCTGTGTCTCCTGGGAAAGTGGTGACAACTCTGAATGTCCACCCCACCCCTAGCTAGAAGCAGCACAAGTGTGAGGCTCTCCCTTTCTCTGAGTGGAAACCAGACCCCATCCAAGGCTTCCTCAGAGGTCCTGATGGAAATGCCCAGGGATAGACCATGCAAGGTCCAGATTGTCTGGGGCATCCTGTCTTCTCTTGCCAGCACTGTCTGATTTAGCTTCCTGATAACCTTGGCCATCCTTCCCCTGCACGAGTATATACGATGCTGTACTTCTTAATAAATTTTGCTTCACGTATGGCAGCTTGAGCAAGACTCCAGCCCTGGCTTTCCTGTCTTTTTATCTTCTCGTCTCCTGGCCCTCCCACTTGAGGCTTTTTAGGGAAGAACGACCTGCTGGTCCGGGTCAGGAGAGCACAGTCTTTGGCTGCTGCTCACGCTCTTCCAGTAGCACACCTTAGCCATCTCCCCATCCTAGTTCCTGTGCCCTTCCTCACTTTACTAGAGCTTCCCTCTGTCCTCACTGTCTCCCCGGCCACCATCGCCATCCCAAAGCTGGCCATACTCTATGGTTGCTTTTTGGAGGTAGGAGATCTTCTTCTCCAGTACCAGGACCTTCTGCTGGGTCTGCTGCAGGGTACGGTGGCTGTCCCCAGAGCTTCTCGTCCCCAGAGCCTCCAGCCTGCTTATCACACTTAGCAGTTGGGCTCGTGTGGGTTCAGACTCCTGTAAAAGACTGCACACCTCCATGGCACGTGTCAGCTGCAGGAGTTTCTCCTCCTTCAGGGCCTCCAGCTGTTGCCACCTGAGCAGAGGATTTGGGGATGTATCCAGCACAGGGGCACCTCCCATCCACCCAACAACACCCACCCATCCCATCAGAGGCCTTAGACTGAGCCTACCAGGACAGAAGCTTCTAGGCTGGTGGTCCTCTGCCCTCTCCTCGCTGTTTGGCACCATCCTGGTACGGTGGGATGCACCAAGCACGGCCCCGCCCACCCTGCATCCCCACCCCTTATTGTCACCTGTGCTTCAGTTCCTCCTGTTGTTGTTGGATTTTCCAGACGTGTCCTGGACATCTCTGCTTCAGCTGTTCAGCAGTGCTGATGGCCTCCTCCCAGTGGCCTTTTCCAGTGGCCAAGGTCATGCGAACATTCTGAGGAGGAGGACCCAGACCTCTGGGAGGCAGACTCTTCTCTCCCCGTAGCCCCTTTGGGTGACAGAGGACCTGGGGATGCTTAGCTCTAAGACACCCTGCTTGTCTTGAGAAGGAAGCAGCTGAGTCACCAGCCCTCAGAGTCAGGCCTGCAGCCTTGGGCCCTCCCCAGACAGAACCAGAGCACATACGGAGAATGGGGTAAAACCGTGAAGCAATGCCGGAGTAGTAGAAACTCTGGTCCCCATTACCTCAGTGGCTTACCTCATATTTGAGCTGTGTGACCTCTAAGTTGTCACCCTGGGGTTGCAATGTTTGGAACAGGGATGTCTGAGCCTCCAGCCAGGACTGGAGCTCCCTACAGGAGCTATAGAAGCTAAACAGGGCGACTGTCTCCTCAAGTCGGGCCCTGTGAAACTGAGGAAGAAGCCAAGGTCAGGGTGTAGGGACAGTGTCCCACGGGAGGGCAATCAGAGAGGTCTGGGGTGTGTCTCTGCCCACCCAAGCCACTAAGAGGATCGAGTCTCGTCTCCACAACTGTGCCACATCTGTCCCCTTGATATCGGCAGAGGAAGCTGGTGAGAGCTGAGGGTCCATGACTGACCTACTTTTGGTTAGTTTCTTATTTGCTTCACCTTGCCCTGAAGCTCCACACGCCTCTCCAGACCCTGCTCTAGCTGCTGCCCCACTGGTCGCCAGGGCCACAGGCCCAGCCTCCTTCACTGGGCCTATTCCCAGCTTTTCCTCAGGACCCAGTTGACTTCTCCAATATTGCCTGCCCTTGGATGTGTCTTAAGTCTCTGTTTAATATCCTTTCCTCAAAGGTGCCACCGGACTCCACCCTAAGCTGCATAAGACCCTCATATCATACACATTTAAATATTTGTTGATATCTTGGTCATACTGTAAAATCCTTTAGAGTAGGAAACATGGTGGTCACTGCTTGTTCCTGGATCATGATACAGACTCTAGCTCATTGGTTCTCAACCTTCCTAATTCTAAGCCCCTTTAATACAGATCCTCATGTCGTGGTGACCCCTAATCATGAAATTATTTTCATTGCTACTTCATAGCTGTAATTTTACTGTTATGAATCATAACATAAATTAGTGATATGCAGGGTATTTAAGGGTATGTAACCCTTGTGAAAGGGTTATTCAACCAAAGGGGCCTTGACCCAAAGGTTGAGAACACTACTCTAGCTTATAGTAGGGGCATGATTAACCTCCCCTCCCTTCTCTTTCTTTCTTTCAGAGCTGGGGACTGAACCCAGAGCCTTGCGCTTGCTGGGCAAGCGCTCTACCACTGAGCTAAACCCCCAACCCCCTCCCTTCTCTTTCTTTTGGTTCAGGAAATTGACCCCTTGGACCTTAAGTATACCAGGCAGGCATGATTTCCCTTTTGTGGGTTTTGGTCATGGACACCTGGACTTGTGCAGTCTTCCTACCTCAGACCATCTGGGACTAGATGTGCCCCATGCTCTGCTATGGATACTTCTTAGAAAAGAGCACTACCTTGGCCAGGGCTCTAAGGTTCTCATAGTTCTGCCTCAAGTCAGCCTGTGCCTGGAGAATGGCGTTGGAGTCGAAGTGGCAGTCATACTCGGCCTGGGGAGCTGTCCTGGGGTCTTCTCCTGGAAGGCCCAGGGCAGAGAGCACCTGTGGAGAAGGAAGGCAGTGTGTCCACACCTAGCTCCTACCAAGAGGCAGGACCTCCACCAAGATGGGGTCTGTGGTTGTACCTGGAGTTTCCTGTTTAGGTGACCGAGTGGCTTCCCACCTGGCAGAAGCTTACTTAAACTCTGTACCCCTGTTACAATAGTGGGAAAAGCAAAGACTGAAAATGCCAGGAGCCAGGCCTGGTATCTGTGCCTCTGCCTATACCAGATAGGGACAGAGGACACGCAGAGAGGCATGGGATCGCTCCCATTATTTAACAAGTAGCACTCAGAGAAAAGCAGGGCTCCAGGTGCAGGAAAACCACTATTATGGGGCTGGGATTTAGCTCAGTGGTAGAGCGCTTACCTAGGAAGCGCAAGGCCCTGGGTTCGGTCCCCAGCTCCGAAAAAAAAACAAAAAAAAACAACAAAAAAAAAAACCACTATTGCCTCCAGCAAACGGATTGCGTTGGTATGATATAATGCTAGGAATGAAGGGTCACAGGCCGAGTGTGTGTGTGTGTGTGTGTGAGTGTGTGTGTGTGTGTGTGTGTGAGTGTGCATGTGAAAGTGTGTGTGTATGTGTGGTATGTGTGTGTGCATGTGAGAGTGTGTGTGTGTGTGGGATTGTGCATGTGAAAGTGTGTGTATGTGTGGTGTGTGTATGTGTGGTGTGTGTGTGTGCATGTGAGAGTGTGTGTGTGTGTGCATGAGTGTGAGTGTGTGTATGTGTGTGTGTGTGTGGTGTGTGTGTGTGTGTGTGTGTGTGTGTGGTGTGTGTGTATGTGTGGTGTGTGTGAGTATGCATGTGAGACTGTGTGTGTGTATATGTGTTGTGTGGTGTGCATGTGCGTGTGAGTGTGTGTGAGAGTGTGTGTGTGTATGTCTGTGAGTGTGGTGTGTGTGTGGTATGTGGTGTGTGTGTGTGTGTGAGTGTGTGTGTGTGTGTGTGTGTGTGTGTGTGTGTGTGTGTGTGTGGTGTTTAGAAACAGCCTTGGACAAGGAATCAAAAGGCTTCTTTGCTGGAGGGTCCTTGGCTGTAGCCTGCCCCATCTCATCTCGATTAACTCATTTGTAGAGGGTGGTGGTATTCTAGTTTCTTGTTAACACATAGATCCACTTTTAAAATTATTAATTATGAGAACTGTGAGTAAACTTAAAGGAAAAGGCCTTGGGGTGTGAGGAATCACGAGCAGGCTGGAGCCAAGGAAAGCCTTCAGCTATCTATCAACGTAATGGCCAAGTTAGGTAAAACAATCTGGAGGCTCTAAATGCAGCTTTAAAGGTGCGTGGGACAGAGCTGGGCAGAGAAAGGGGAGAAGGGTGTGGGGCTTTTTTAAGGTTGCGAATTAAGGAACTGAAGTGACTTTCAGGATGAAGGGTGGAGAAAATAAAGCTTTTGGGGGCTTGTTCTTAAGTTGTGCTGGGCAGACCAGGCCAAGCCCAGCTGGACTCCATACTCCCAACTGCTTTACAGACACAACTACAAATGACTGGAGATATTGGAATCAGGGGTCGAGGTTGGGGGATGTATACCATCAGCTCTGGGCAGGGACACAAAGACTCTCACTGGGGGAGGGAGGAGCATGTAACACCAATACTCTGGGGAGACCTCACATTTGGTGTAGGAGGCACGTGTCTGGGTCCTTTCCGTGTCCCCGTGTGCACCAGGGCTGCAGCAGCCCGCGCCTGATCCTCCAGTTCGCGCAGATCCACCGCGAAGGCGCACAAGCCTTGCTCCAGACGCAGGTGTTGCTGCAGCAGGGCCTCGGAGTCTGACTGGTCCTTCCCGTAGGACGCGCTTTCCAGTTGTTTCTGCCGCTGGAGAAGCCAGGAAGCCGCCTCGGCCAAGTCAGAAAAGTACTGTGTGAAGGTGAAAACGGATGAGAGCTAGCACGAGCCTGAGTGCTCAGCCGCCCGGCGTCCGGCCCCGCCCCGCACGCTCTACCTGCCGGACTAGCAGTGCTGTTTGCAGCCGGGTGCGCCGCCTTGCGGCTCCAGTCCAGAGCAGTTGCCATGTTCCCTGCACTGCTTCTGCCCTTTCCAGAGGATCTGGCTGTGTCAGGGGCTCTTTGACACTGAGGTTGCGTCCCCTCTGCATGAGATCTATACACACAGCCTGGTGGCGATGCAGTTCTGTTTCCAGAGCCTAGTAGGGTTGGGAGTGGGAGAATTGTGAAAGGAGAGAGAGGGTCACAAGCCTGACTGGCAAGGAGGTCGGGATGTCAGAGACCAAAGGAGCAGACACCTTGTGTTTCTGCAGAGCATTAGCGATCTGAGTGAGGTCCTGGCCCGGGGCTGCCTTCTCCACTAGCTGTCTGTGCTCTTGCAACCAGGCCTCCTCCTCTTCACAGCTGTGCAGGAACTGTGCCCGCTGGAGGGTCTGCTCCAGCAGGGTGCGTCTGGGAGACAGAAAGGACCATTAAAAGCATGGGGAGGGGTTGGGGATTTAGCTCAGTGGTAGAGCGCTTACCTAGCAAGCGCAAGGCCTTGGGTTTGGTCCCCAGCTCTGAAGAAAAAAAAAAAAAAAAAGAGCATGGGGAATGGGGAGGGGGTTGCCCACTTGATCAGACCTGCCACTTAGGCAGATTTTCCCAGAATGGCTTAACAAGTAAGACCGAGGCTTCGGGGCTCAGGGGCAGTGTAGAGGAAGTTGCCAGACCAGAGGGATTTCTGCTTGGGCAGGAGATGATTAAAGTCACAGGGAAGTTGTACAGACAGTTGAGGAGTTGAGGCAGACCCTTACCGGGCTCTGACAAGAGACACCAGGCTGTGGTGGAGCTCATCTAGTGCTAGGGCTTTAGTCTGCAATGTCTGCACACTGGTGCCCTGGGAGGAGTCCAGCTGTGCTGTCTGGTGGACAAGACGATTCACGTGGGTCCTGTGGTCTGACACCTGGGCCTCCAGCAGGTCATGGCTCTGCAGCAGCAACACTACTTCTGCCAGCTGTGGCTCACAGGCCGTGGAGCCCACCAACCCCTGGGCAGAGACGAGTGCTCAATGCACTGCCAGGTGCTGGGTACCTACGGGCACCAGTGTTGGGAAACGACCTCCCAGAGTTCAGCTGATCTACTGCCCACCTGCAGCTCCCCAAGCTGGTCAGTGGCAGCCTCCACCTCCTGCAGCAGACTCAGCACAGCTTGCGTGCCTGCCAGGCGCTTCCTCTCCTCCTGTAGACACTGCAGGAGTCTCCGCCAGCGCCCAGTAATCTCCTTCTGCCTAAAGAACATGGGGGAAGGGTGGTCTACCTCAGGTTGGGGCAAGGAAGCTTGGCTGCCCTGGAACAGTGGCACCTCTGGAGCCAGGGAGCCTGGAAGGTTGAGATTTTCACACACACGCGCACACACGCACACACAAACACGCACGCACACAGGCACACACGTCCCTATCTCTATGGATGAAAACTGTCTTTCCAGATACACAGCTCAGTTTCTTAACTCCAATCTGTTTGTTACTATCTTCAAAATATATCCATTGATCTGGGCAGTCACAACTGCTATCCCAGGATACAGGAGGAGAGGCCTAACTGCCAGTCTCAGGGCCAGCCTGGTCTGTATAGTAAGTTCTGTCCTTGGAATACCCTGTCTCAGAATCAAATAGAAAGTTGAGTTCAGAGCGCCACCGCTTTATCATCTCACTGCTCTCCACCAGGACTGTGCACCAGCCTCATAACTAAACAGGCCTGCCCCCTTCCGCCTGCCCCAGCATAGCATCCAGGTGATCACTGGCACAAAGGTGTAGTGTGTCACTCCTCTGCACAAGACTCTGTGGTTTCCTAACTTTCTGAGGAAAAGAAAAAAAATCAGCCGAATGCCTTTGCTTTACTATTTAAGGCCCAGCCTGACCTCCATTCCCTCCCACACCCCTCATCTCCTGGGACTTGGTCCTGTGACCACACCCCACCATTGCTACTTTTCAACCATGTAAAGGATACACCACTTTGGTAGGCTGTTCTCGATGTTTCCTCTGCCCAGGACAGTCTGCCCTCCGTATATACATGGCCAGTTCCTTGCTTATCTCTGGTCTACACCCACTTCCAGAGGCTGTGCTCTGGTGAGCCAAGCCACATCCCCCTGCTTTGGTCTCTCATAGTCGCATGCCTCTTTATTTTACTGAGAACTGAGTCAACAGATTTGTGCATGCTACTCCTGTGCTGTCACTGAATTAGATCAACAATGTTTGTTTGTTTTGTGAGACAGGGTCTCATTATGTAGCCCTGGCTGGTCTGCTATGTAGACCATTCTGGGCCTGCACTCATAGAGACCTGCCTGCCTCTGCCTTCCAGCTGCTAGGATTAAAGGTGTGCACCACCACACCTGGCTTGGCCCCTATTTTTAAAACTGTTCTCATATACTTTATTGATTTGTTATCTCTCTTGTTTTCCTTGTGAGGGAAGACATTTTGTTTGCCCACAGTACTGATAGATGATAGTGTTTTAGGATACGGTGGACGCTGAATAAATAAATGCCTGCTTATTGAGTGTGCTAATCAGAGGCTACCTGGAAAGAACCACGCTTTACCGGAAGAGGTAAGTCATACCTGGTGGTGAGCTTGTGTGTGCATGGGATTATCTCTTAAGAGTGAACTTTGACTCCACAAACCACCTCACTCTTCTGCGTGCTGCAGGGAAGCCTCGGCTTTTTGTGAGGATGCTCACCTGCAGACCACATCTGCCCAGCTGTGATACTCTTCCTGCTGGAGGATGTCTGCCATCTCTCCCAAGGCCTGGAAGCGCCCTTCCTGGGGCAGGAGGCCAGCCTCCAGCATGTTCAGCCTCTGAGTGGCTGCCTCCACTGTGGCCGGGTCGGTGAGGGAAGCTCTGGCCTGTTCTAGCATCTGCTCTGCATCGTTTAAAAAGCTTTCCCGGTGGGATGCCTTGCATTGAAAGCGGCGGGCCAGAGTGTCCAGTCGCTCCAGCTGTAGCAGCTTTTGCTGCATGGCCTGGCTCCTGGAGGCCTCTACCCTCTCTAGCTCTGCCCATCGCTGGGCCAGCTCTGCAGGGCCCAAGCCCTCTCGAGGTAGGAATGGCCTTCGGTTTTGGGCTCGGAGCGTTGTCTGCAGCTGGAAGAGCAGGGTCTCTGAAGCCCCTCGCTGCTGCAGCCGAGGCGGCTTTTCCTGGGCACGGAAGGAAGCAAAGGCTGCCAGTAGCTGGCGCATGGCAGGCAGCGAGTCTGGGAAGTCCTGGGCCTCCAGCTGCATCTGCTTCTCTTCCATCCAGCAGAGCAGGTCAGCCGCCAGCTGCTCGTACTGAGCCTGCAGCACCTCCGTCTCCTGCAGCTGCAGCAGGACCTGGTGGAGGACCAAGCACCTGTCAGGCTACACTTAGGGTGGGCCTCAGAGCAAAAGCCCCACCACCGAGTACTAAGTGCCAGCCCAAGTTGTCCCTGTAGGCTGACACTCCTTCTCTTGGCTGAGGCTGCACTAAAATACCTCCCCTCCCGCCCCACAGATGGGCAGGGGTGTTATACACACACACCCAAGAGAGACTGCAGCACTCTCTCCACAACTGGGCCCGAGAGCACATCTTGCCTTCCTCCTCCATCCAATTTTGCCCTTTCCACTTCATCTGCAGGTTGAGGCACCATAGGTCGCTCCTGTCTTTTGCCTTTTCTTTCCTCTGCCCCTCTTCCTAAATCAGCTCGTAGTTCTTGACTCCCCACCACCATTAAGACACTAACCCTGAGGATAGCCTGTCCAGGCCTCAGCCTCTGCCCTCGCACCCACTGTGTAGCCCCCTGAAAGCATGGACCCAGTGTAGAGTCTGCTCAACAGAGCCGAGGAGCCATGCATGTCCTTTAAGACTTGGCTCTGTAAGCCTTTTCACCCCATCACAAGCTTAACAGTTTTTGAGGGCCGTGGAGGCAGAAGTCCAGAAAGGGTCACTACTCCACTGGCTTCTACGCCAGGCACCGTGCTAGATACTTTACTGTCCCTCCTGTAGACGCTCAAACAGTCTTCCGTCATTCAGGAGTTGTCACCTCCATGTCACAGGTGGAGCACAGAGAAGTGAGGCCATTCGGTCAGGGCCATGAAGCCAGTAAGGCACAGGGACAGCCAGACAGACCCGCCTCCCTCTATTACTAACCTTAGCCAGCCTCCTCCGGGCCGTCTGCCCCTGCTGCAGGCGGGAGAAATAGTGGTAGTACTGAGACACATAGGTCATGATGGAGCGTTCATCTGGATGCCGGGCTGCCACGTCCTCTGCGTCCAGCAGCTGGGCAATGCCCAGCTGCTGCTCAGCCACGCGGAAGGCAAAGGACAGGTTATATAGCGGGCGGTCCAGACTCAGAGAACCATAATCCAGCAGGTCCGGCCTGGCAGAGGACAGAAAATTTGATTTTGGCCCGCTTATGTTAGCCATCCACTGTTAAGTGACCTTTCCTCTGAGAGTTCTGCAAGCCTCAGGCTGGAGTATAAACAGGATTTGATAGGAGGGAGGGTTACTGTAGTAGAAGGGCCAGGACACAGGACGGGGCAGACACTAGCTAGAGAGAGGGCAGGGAAGAGAAGAGGCACAGGAAGTAGGGAAGGCAGGGGTCAAAGGCAAAGTTGCTGACTCTGTGGCACTTAAAGGAAAGGGGAGGGCAGGCCTAGAGCAGGGCTCAGACCTAGGTACTCTCTGTTTATGGCCCACTGGTCCTTCTCTTTCCAGGGTGTAGAGCTGTGAGGAGGGGCAGGCAGTGTTCCAGCCTGGGGCCCTGGCTCAGAGGGTGGAGGCCCAGGTGTTGAGATGCACCTGTGAGCATGGAGCAGGGCATTAAAGCCAAGGCCGTCGCTCCAGCTTCGGGAGAAGTCGGTGATGTCCACATTGCTGTAGCCGGCTGTCTTCCTCTGGCACCACACCAGCAGGGCTTCCTTGGCAGACAGCAAAGCTGCACTGGCCCCGAACTCCTCCTGGCAAGACAGCGACGTGGTTAACGTGTGAAGAAGAACCTTCCGGGACGCCCGAGACACTCCATGAAAGGGACTGGGGGGAGGCCAAAGAAAGGAGCCTCTTCGGATAGCAGCCTTTATCTCTAGAGCAAATCTCCAAGCAGTCTTCCCAAGGGGTCTTAGATGGATTCTCAGGCAAAGGAATGTTCTGATTTTTTTAAAAATAACTTTTGAGGGATGGTGACTTAGTTAAGTGTAGTGTAGGTGACCAGGAACATAGAGGAGCTACACATCACACATATTGTCCAAGCACAGCCATGGGGAGGTGTGGCCTGATTCACGCTATGGGATCAGGTCTAAGGAGTAGGCTGATGGCTAACACTCCACGTTTCAAAAGGAGTCCCTTTTTACCCTTAAGGTCCCATTCTGCTATTTTTAGTGTACTGTGTTCCTTTCTCATGCTTTCCCACCTCATGGCCCAATCATGGTCTCAAGGCCCTTCCTCCTCATAAAGCTAATTCCTGAAGAGTAATTATTAACAACAGCCCTTCTGATGGGCCAGCCATATTGCTAACTGACCCGGGGCCTCCTAGGAGAGAAGGTGGGGCTCCCTCTGGTCCTGCCCTCAAGCTTTCTGCAGGCCGGGCATGAGGCCTTCTCACATCAGCTCTCTGTGGCAGTCACTGAACCTTCATACATTGCTGAGGTGAAGTCTATAACTTAACTTCCTCTGGTGGTGCCAGTGAAGTGTAAGAGAAGCTGGAACCTTGCCCAGGATCCCAGCTAATCAGGGAAACAGCCCGAGGGCCCTGGGAATGCAACCTTTACTCACTGAGCCAATCCATGGGCCTCCTGTGTCGAATCCACGACTTTTAAACTTAGACTCTCAATCTCCCAACCCCTGTGCCCATCCCACTGGCTCAGAGCTGAGGGTGATGCTTTGAAATTCATAGAATGGAAACTTGATAGATATAAGGACATTATGTTTATATTTTCTGAGCCAGGTGTAGCACAAGAGGAGGGATAAGGAGGGATAGGAAAAGAAGGAGACCATGAAGATACTGTTTCGTGGTCTTCAAGATCCTGCAGACTGTAAACCCCTGTCTGACCTGGGGTCCCTTTACATATCTGACTTCCTCTGGTGGCACACTATGGCGTTGTGAAGGTGGCAGGGACTCAGTGACAAATGACAGTCCGAGAATGGAAGTGGCTGACAGCCAGCCATTTTGCCTCTCACAAGTGAGTGACTAGTCCCCAGTCAGTGTGAAGAACTCTAGCTCTTATTTCAGCAGATGGCGACATTCTGGGTCCTTTGCCCCTAGATGAAGGGTGACAACTCAGTCACTATTCCTTTAACACCAAGGGATCATCGACATGGCTGGAGTAGCTCTGCCCCAGGGGTCTGAGATGAAGCCAGGGCTGGGCTGGGCTAGGCCATGAGGCACTGGAGCCTGAGACGTACCCTGTCCAAGGAGATGTGGGAAATCTGGAAACGCAGAATGATGACCCAGAGGAGTCCCAGGATGAGTGACTGGTCTCCATCCACAATGTTCTCTGGCCCAATGAAGGGAACGGGTACCTGTGGGCACAGTTGATCGGGCTAAGCCATGAAGTCTACGGTCCTGAGGAAATAGTCTAGGAGACCGTGGGATGGGAGGGGCCTGCCTCTTCCAGCAGAGGTCCCACAGGGAGAGCAGGCAAACAACAATGGCAGGGGAAGGATGGCTTTCTAAAGGCTGGGTCATTGGTCCAAGTCTCCAATAAGCTAGACTGGGCCACTGGGTAGAGGACCCTCAAAGATGGTGCAAACACACACACACACACACACACACACACACACACACACACACTCACAGAGCCAATGTCTACCGCTTTCTTCTCCTAGTGTTGCTGCATCTCAAGGGGATGCTTGGGTCCCCGGATCATTCCCAAACCTCAGTCTCCAACCAGTGTTTCATCTCCAGCAGAACTGGAGTTTAGAGTCCCCAGCCCCACCCAGCCAGATTCTCCAGAGCCCAGGCCCAGGCCCAGCCATCTGCATCTGAGCAGTGGGTGGCTGCGGGCCGTAAGGGTGAAACCTCTGTTCTGGATCTCGTTCCTTGGTGGGAGGACTGGTTAATTTATGACAGGTACACATCAGGGCCTCACAGGATCTGCCAGTTACCCTCCGGCTCCATTGTCTCTACTGAGTCGTGTGACACCAAGGCTGGAGAATTCTGAGATCAGGACTCTCAAACTTTGCTTACAGCATGCCTGGTGCCTGATCCTGACGCAGGCCTTGCTGTCCTTGCATAGGCTGGCTGTCTCAGCTGTCTGAAAGTTATCCCCACATGTCTGCATGATTACAACCCTTTCTTCCATTAAGCCTCTAGTTTGGTGCGGCTTTCTCAACATTGGCCTACTCTAACCACCTTATTTGAAATTGAAACTGCATTTTTTTTCTCCCACCTAAACATACATAACTGCTCTCAACCCTGCTACGGTGAGGGTGTCGGCTTTGCTCCCTAATACAGCCTCAGTTCTTAGTATACTATGTAATAACAATGAGCTGAATGAACAAGGAAAGGAAAGATGCCCTATAAGACCAGAGCAGCCGAGTGCTGATCTCTAGCTCTGCCAGCAGAACCTCAGTAGGCACTGTGCCCTGTGGGTGTTCTCTCTTGTACCCCACGGGTCTCTGGAGAATACACTGTGCGCTTCCCTCTCTCCTTGGCCCCTCATCCCTCTGTATTCACCTCAGCTTGGAGCGAAGGAGAGCTTGTTTGTTCCTTCCAGGCTCTCCAGAGTCAATCCTCCCGACTTTGGGTTTAGCAATAATCCGCTGATCAATAAACTTGACCATAACGGGAGGCAATCAGCACATATTCAGGACTTTGTTGGTGGTGGTGTGTGTTTTACATATGTGTATTTTTTTTCTTTTTTTCAGAGCCGGGGGACTGAACCCACATATGTGTATTTGTCTTGGGATGACACGCATCCAGTTACCGTCCTATGTTACTCAGGGTAGCACCAACTTGAGATCCTCCTGCCTCAGCTTTTTTAGTGCTGGGATTAATGATGTTAACCACCACACCCAGCTCAGGAATTTCTCAATAACTGATTCTAGGGGAAGTCAAAGCTGTGGTTTAGCTGTGCTTGCTTGGGGTAACTCTCCTGTCCGGTCTTGACGATGGTTCTCTGAGCTATCTAGAGCATTTAGGCTGTCACCTCCACGAGTGTCCTGCTGTACACTATGGCTCATAAAGGAGCTGGGTGTGGAGGCACATTCCTGTATTTTATGCGTCCAGCTTTATGAAGTGAGAAGATTGAGAACACTCACATTCTTCCAGCGAAGAACCCTGCAATTCTCCCTTGTTAGACGGTGATGCTTTCCGTCCTGATAGAGCTATTGATGGTCCCTGCTGTGGCCAGCTGGTGGCTGTCTAAGCCAAGTGTACAGGGCAAGGAGAACTTGGCTACACCTCTTGAGCCTCACTCAGCTGCACTTTTAGTATTCAGGCCCAGATCGCCTGCTCTGTCTGAGGCCTACGCCTTGTTTGATGACCTCCGGCTCCTGCTCACCCAGCTCACCCTTCTCCATCAAGAAACACCTTCTCGGAACAAACCTTGGCCCTGAGGAAGGCCAGGGCATGGCTGTTGTTCTCCAGGAAGTGTACACGCAGGCGGCCTGGACTGGGCGCTGGCAGGGCCTCCCCAGAGATAAGCTCTAACAGCCGCAGTAGGTGGGCACCGTCAGCAAGCTCTGTGTACAGGTTCTGGATCCTGATGCCTACCTGAGGAGTGGATTGAGGCAGACATGGGGGTCAGCCCAGCATTCCCTGCCCACCCCATTTTAAAGCCTGGGAGGGGTAGGCTAGAATAGCTATAGGTAAATGATTCCATAGCAGATCCCCAGGTTACTGGCCAGAACTGGAAGTACTCAGACCTTACTTACCCGTCCTAGTCGGAAGATGTTATTTATCCAGTTGATAAAGGTCTTCTCCTGCATGTGTGTATGCTGAGCTTGGAGCTTGCGGACATGGCCTATCTCATACTCAGAGTCCATGGCCAAACTTGAACTTAGCAGAGCTGAGTTTTGGGCCTGGCTCTCCTCGTCACAGACGCTGTGGTGGAGGGTTGAAGGGACAACTAGCCTATGAGCCTGTAGTTCTTTGAGGGTGAATGGCAACTGAACATTTCCCCGAGTCTGAAGGTGGCAGAGGCATGGGGGCTGGGAAGTACTGTGGATACCGATGATCCTCCTGCCAGGAGTCTGAGGCCCTATCTTGCCACATTGTCCCCATTGAAGGACAGAGATTGTGGATTAGAAAGAACCTAAGCAAGTAAGAAGCCTGACTGGTAGCCTGCCCTTGAGTGACCCAGAGTCACCCCCATCCCAACTTCCCAGACTCTACTCTGAACACCTACTGCTAGCCCTAGCACCACAGTCATTGGCCCCTGCTCTTTGGCTGGCAGAAGGAAGGTAGGGGCTGCTCACCTTGGCAGCTGATGTCCAGGTCCTCATTGGGAGGTCCCACTGCTGGATGTAGATACAGGATAACAAAGCCTGGAGAGTGAGGGAGGCCACCAGAAAGGTCAGGCTGTAGCCATAGTATGGCCCTCCCCTTTGCCAGCCTGTCAGCACACAGGCAGCATTGTCCTCCCACCTGCTACAGGGCGGGGCCCAGACAGGAGAGGGTGGCTCAAGAATGCTCTTAGGCTTGTTGCTAGGGTGTCTCCTCCTTCATCCTCTACCCCATCCCCTGGCTGCTTCTGCTGTTGGCAGGTGAGGAGGGTCTTGCC
This sequence comes from Rattus rattus, assembly GCF_011064425.1. Lineage (NCBI taxonomy): Eukaryota > Metazoa > Chordata > Mammalia > Rodentia > Muridae > Rattus > Rattus rattus. Next base: position 98,238,732 of record NC_046158.1, read on the forward strand.
TCTGATGGTCTTGTTGGCTCTAGTGAGAACATTGCAAAATGCTGAGGTCTCAGCCAGAGGTATATATGACCGGGAAGAAAGCTGTGGACTCACTTTCTCTTCTGCACTCCATCCTAGGATGACTGAAGGAGCAATCTGACAGCCTCTCCCTAGCTGGGAATAGCCACAGGGTGCTGGAGCGTCCTGGGCTTAGCTCCCCAGGTCTTTAATAGATCTGGGCCACAAGCTCAATTTAGCTAAGCATTGAGAAGCCAGTGACAGATGAATTGTGACGTAAGATGCCTGGGAGAGCAGCTCCTGCTCACAGGGGAACTGTGAGCAACAACCCCTCCCCACAGGCTGCCTGCCAGTAGTCTTAATCTCCCCTCTCATAAGCCTTGGTCACAAGGACACTTCCCTGAGGTGCTGTAGCCCTCCCTCCCTACCCTGGACTCTCCAAAGACAACCACACACAACCATCTAGAGACTGGGACCTGAGTTTAGTTAACCATCGGGGCAGGTGCTCACTCTGCCTGGGGTGCCTGGTGCCCCAGACTACAGTCAGCTCTAAGGAAGATTCTAGAGAAACCCTATATTCTTCCAGGCCCAGTTCCTGTTTTGTAGGGGAAGCCTTGTCTTCAGCCATAGCACCCTGAAGGTGCCCAGTCTCATCTGTAAGGGAAAACTTCATGGAAAAGCCTTCTGGGGTTGAGGAACTCTGGCCTTAGCTCCTCCAGGTTTGTGAGGTCTGAGGTCAGACAAACTGTACCATGCTTTGTTGGTATGTTTAAGCAGAGATAACTATTTAGTTGTTTGACGTGGGGCTAAAGAGATGGCTCAGTGGTCAATGGCACTGGCTGCTCTTCCAGAGGACCAGGATTCAGTTTCCAGCACCCACAGGAGACTTACAACCTTTTGTAACTCCAGTTCTAGGGGGTCTGGTGCCCTCTTCTGGCTTCTGCAGGCACCAAGTATTTGAGCAGTGCACATACATACAGACAAGTACTTGTACACACAAAGTACAATAAAACAGGTATTATTGGCTGGGATTAGAGGACTGCTCTCCTACCCATATCTTCCCCTGGCTCAGTGGCCACTGCATATTGTACAAGGAGCAGCTCCTCTTTGCCTGTGATGTGATTTCACCTTGGTGAAAAGGTCAATGGTTTTGAAATATTTGCCAAGAGACTGAACTTTCTATTTGAGATGGACTGAATGATACAGATGGGTGTATTGGCCATAACTGAAAAACAGTCTAGCAGGAATAGGACTTCACGTGCTGTTTGCATCAGCATCCTAAACATTGTCATTGCACATCTGGGTTTCCTGTGCCTTCCTCAATGCCTCCTCTCTGCCAGACCAATCTCCTCCCGCTTCCTCCTCTCAATGCCTTTACAGCATTGTACCTATAAGGCCTTTGTCTTACATTACAGTTCTAGGGAAGAGGGACTATGTGGAACATCTTCCTAAGTGCTGGGGTGGTGACTGCTGAGAATTGAACTGAGAAACACATGTATTTTTAAACCAGTATCTGTGACTATGGGGAATGAAATACTCCAATTGGCTTAACCTAATCAGGATCCATCCTGGAAAGAGGGGAGGAGTCTATTCTACCCAAACCTCACGCCTCTGGGTAAGAATGAAAAAAATAGTATGTTGTGCTAAATGACAGTCCAGGCTGGCATCTTCATGGGGTACATGAGTGACAGAGGAAAAGCCTGATGCCTTCTGCAGGTGATGTACACCTGAACCAGAGGCTCTTGAGGTGCATCAGATAGGCCTGCATCTCTGGAATGTGCTCAGAGATTCTCTCAGCCCACCCCAGTAGTACCCACCTCACAGTCCTTCAGCCTGGGCTTTCAACCTGTCAGGATTGTGAGCCTCAGTAGGGCCTTTGTCCTCAGTGAGATCTCTAAGGGATGGCCATCTCCTTTTAAAGTGGACCCAAGGAACCACTTACCTCTTGAAGAGTGGGCACTTTACAAGAAGCCAGAGCCAGTGAGGACTGGTACTTTTAAGATTTTAAAGGATAGAGCATTGTGATTTATTGTTGCTAAATATTATGTAACCTGATTTGCTCTTGAATTACTTGCCCTGGATTACTTGAATAGATTCAGGCTAGCCTGCCGATAGGCTGAAGCATGAAGCAATGCTACCTGGCCATCTGCTACCCCAAGAGCAGGTCTACAGGTCCAAGGACAGTTTCTTTCTCCTTGGGCTCAGCAGGGCTCCACTGGAGGATGAGGACAGCAGGACAGCTGAAGTGCTTACTTCTCCTCACCTGCAGAGGGTCTTGTGATCCAATGCCTGGTGGTAATTACAAGTAGGGTCTTAAGAACCAGGGAGAGCACCAAGTAGGTGTGTAGTCAGACTTTACATACTTCATTTCCCCTCAGTGTGTAACACTCTGACCTGGCTTCTTTGAAAACTGGGGTGATGTACTGAAGGCTTGGTCAGTAGGGGTGACTGGATCATAAGGGTTCTGAATTTATCCATGGAAGGTGAAGGGATAAGGAAGCAGGTCACTGAGGCATGCCTTTAAAGTCGCTGCCTTGGGTCTCTGCTCCTTGGCTACCAAGAGGCACCAGCCTCCTCTGCCGTGTGCTCCGGCTGCTATGGTATTCTGCCTCACCTCCAGTTCACAGCTGACCTCTGCACTGAATCCTCTCAGACTATTGGCCAGTTTAAATTTTCCCTCCTTGAAATTGAATTCCGTCAAATATTTCTGTGACACAGAAAACGAACATGAGGGTGGGGCAATACAGAGTAAACATATGCATGAGGCAGGAGGAGTTTCTGAACAGTCTAGGAACTGTGCATTCATTGGTCCTGAGAAGACACAATCTTTCATTTTATCACCATTTCTGGTGTTTGTCCTTCTGGTAAAGTTATTATGAAGAACAAGACAATGTTGCAAAAAGTAGACCCATGATTTCTTTTTGTTCAAGAACATCACTGGGTCAGAGCAGGGTAAGGCTTAGCTGAGAGGTTTCTCTCAGCAGAAGGTGGAGAGGAGTGGGGAAGGAGACCCCAGAAATCTTAGCCTGCTGTCCCTAGAAAGGCCTCCTCTGAGGTTCTGTATAAAAGCTACTTGGTCATATTTACATTGAACATACAGACGCATTTTAGAGAGACTCATGAGACATACATTTGTGATTATATTTAGGTAGATATATGCCAACTGTGCAGAGAAAGCAGAAGACACTTGGGAGGAAAGGCAGCCCCAAGGCATCACCACTCTGTGGACACCAGGGTCTTCACACCACAAAAGTGCCCACATTCAGTTACAGCCCCAGGATCAAATGTTCACCTTGTGTGTCCAATTAGTAAGAACATGCTTTCAGAGTAAAGGGCACCATGTTTCTCTTAGAGCAATTATTTAGACAGTAAGATAGGGAGCGTGAGTGATGATGTAAATACTCTTGTTTTATACAGACTACCATAACACTAAGGATGTAGCTCAGGCTGGCTTCGAACTCATGGTAATCCCCCTCCATCTGCCTCTCAAGTGCTGGGATAACAGGGGTGAGCTTCTAGCATTTTCTCTTGTCACTGGTTCTGACCCTGAGGTTGCCAGAGGCACACAATTAGGGGTTGGAGTGTTTTTGTGAAGGTTCACATTCATTCATTTCTGGTGCTGTTGGGGCTGGGCCATGTGGTCACTGTTGTGCTGTGACTCCTGCTTTGTCAGTGATGGTGACAGTGCTCCTCAGCTGTGCCACAGAGCAGGGTACAGTAGAAGCAGCCCCTGTGCCTGAATAAGTGGGGCAGAGAAATTCAAGGGCTTGGGAGAGAACACTGAGCAGTCAGAGGCAGCCTGATCCTGGCTCCAGATGGGCACTCCTGATGTGAAGTGTATAGCTTGGAAGAAAAGGTGTTACTGAGAGATTTCTGCACAGGCTTCATCTTGTGAGAAAAACACAACTGGACACAATAAAATGCATTTTTTCTTTAAAAATCAAACCAAAGCATCAATACCAAGACACTGATCTCTTCCATTGATGGCTCAGGATGGGGCTGGTCTCTTTACTTGGGTCCAAAGGCTCTGGAACTCCACACAAATCAAGACATGGCTTTATTGAATTTAAATTCTACCACCTACCCAAAAGCCTTGGGGACATTCAGTGGTCAAAGGGCACACTTAGTGACAGACAGGGACTGTCTCTTTCCTTATGTCTGATAAATTGACTCTGCTGTAACCTATGGATGAAATGCAAGGAGGCAGTGCCCCGGCTTCAGCGTGATTTGAGGTCTAGAGGTCTTCCAGGGGGCCACAGTTTGTGAATTCCAAATTCCTAACTGAATCCGACTTTGCTGAGTGGGAGGCTTGGCAGGATCAGGCAGCAGGTGCTGGGACAACACAGGCTCTCCTGGCCTGGCTGCCTACTCTGCTGGGGGCTGCAGATGGCCCACAGACATGGCACATCCTCTTTCAAACCTGGGGATCAGTCTTCTCTTTGGTGTCAGTCTGTGGAGAGCAGAAGCTCTCTGCTCTGTTCCCTCTCTAGCTAGAGCAGGAAACACAGTAAGAAAAATAAATTAGGTCATTTGCTGCCTCTCAGTGCCTGTGAAGGACAGAGGTTCATGGTAACGAACTGTCCAGCACAGCCCTGAAGACTCCCTGAGTCCCCAGAGTTCGCCAGCCTGTGTCACACCTATATTCTTTGGATAATTTCTTTTTCTTCTTAGACCTTTATCTTCATATCTATATATTGCTCTTCTTAATTTTTTTTATTTTTTTTTCTTCTTAATATTTTGATAGAAACTTAGGGACTTTAGAGGTATAAGGACCTTATCTAGTGTCCAGAATCTGCCCTCCCTGCCCTACATATGAGGAAACTGAGTCACGGAGAGGACAGAACCTTGGCCAAGGACATTCAGCAAGTCAGTGGCAGAGCAGACTTCAGGCCCAGGCACCACCCCTCCCATCCCAGCTCTGTACTCTCAGTCAGCCTTTGGCAGGGACTTCCTGTGCGAGGGGGGCACAAGGTGTGGGGGCAGGCTGTTTGGGAGCTCATAGCCATCCAACTTGATCTTGATGAGGTGCTTGGCCAGTGCAAACTCCTCTTCGTCCAGCATGCCGTCGCAGTCACAGTCGGCCAGCTTCCAGATCTTGCCCAGGACACTGTTGGGCAGCTTGGAGGTCACCATTTCCTTCTTGGCATTGACACCTGATATCTTGCCATTGATGGGTGACAGTGTATAAAAGAGTTCATCATACACAGGCTTGTCTTTAGCCACGACCCACTCTTCCTCATCAGCACCCTCCTTGGCTCCCTCCCCATAGCCCTGGTTGAAGGGCCCCTCTGTGGTGCCATCGAAGGCACCACCCTGCACCATTTGCGTGGGCATGTTCATCTCCTCCTGGCTGATGAGGCTCATGAGGGATGAGATCTTGTTGGTCAGCATGTTGTCCACAGCCTCGATCAGCTTGGGCTTCAGCGAGTGGAACTTGGTGAAGTCATAGTTCTCAAGCTGCTCCTACGGGAGGGGAGACAGATTGGGTGTTATGTTCTCTGCAGGAGGCACTGGAGGGCATGGGCTGTCCCTTAAAGCAGCCATCCCACCACACCCTGTGCCAATCAGAAGACCTCTCTGCTGGGACACCAGTGCCCAAGCTTACCAGATGCAAGAGGAGCTTAGAACAGAAACAACCATCAGGGTTGAGAAGTGGCTTTTTGTAGGGCAGCTGCCATCTCTGTGGCTGCAGGAGTTACAGCGACCTCCTACGACATGAAAACCCTTTCACCTGCACTTATGCCTTGGAGAATTAGTCTGCTCTCACAAAGGTTCTGATAACACATCGGTTACTTCCATAACAGTCCAGAGAGTGGAGAAGGACAGCATTAAACCTTGCTTTACAATCCCGGGCTACCCAGGTGAGTAAAGACTGGAGGCCACGTCTGCTCGTTACTGTGCTTTGTTAAAAACTCAGGGACCGCTTGCCTAGGAAGCGCAAGGCCCTGGGTTGGTCCCCAGCTCCGAAAAAAAAAAGAACCAAAAAAAAAAAAAAAAAACAAAAACAAAAAAAAAAAAAAAAAACCTCAGGGACCATATTCAGGAAAAAAACCTATCATGTGAGAATTCTGTAGCTGGCTGGGTGTGGTACTGTATTTTATAATCGCAGCACTCAAAGGTCAAAACTGTAGAGTGGCTGCAAGTTTGAGGCTTTCCTGGTCTATATAGCAACACCCTGTCTCACTTGCCCTGGTTTCTGGAGAAAAGAACTTTGTTCTTGGATTATTTGAAAATAACAATGATGTAGCTTGGGGCACACGCTCCTTCGCTTTAATCTCTTAGGAATGAACCTAGGAGGCTCCAGAACTGGAAACCTGTAGGGAAACCCCACAGAGGCACGGTCTACACTGAAGCTTCTCCAAGAAGGTACCCGTCAAGACTGTGGGGGTCTTGTGGCTATAGAGTAATCAGTTATTTCAAAAGTATGGACAAATGAGCACAAGTTGAAACCGAGGCAGCAGGGTGAGCCTCAGAGCTAGGTCTCCACCCCATCTCGTGGAAGAAGTGGCCTGTCAGCAGAGGACAGGCCCTAGAGAGGACTGGGAAACCGAGTCACTGTCCTTCCAGGGGGAAGCCAGCTTCCAGGGAGGAGGGTCACAGAGGCTCTCTGGGTAGCAACAGAGAGCCTGTCCTACCTAGTTTCTCTTTGCTTACTCACACATCCATACTTGCGTGCCCTACCTACCCACCACTATCCATCCTTCACGCAGCCATTGGGAATCTACCCCTTATCATTGCCACGTTGACTGCTATGCCTCCGACACTCTCCCAGGCCCAGGGATGGGCTCTGCTTCAAGGAGCCTTGGTCACACAGGAGGAAGACACCAGTTGTTCAGTGTCTACTTTCCAAAGAGACTTGTGCAAAAAGGCTAATGTGAAGTATAGAGTCAATAGAAAGAAGTAATCAGAGGGGGAACGGACATCACACAGGTGTCTGGAGTTAAGGAAGCCGCTTCCTTCAAAGACATGTGAACTCAGAACTCTGGTTTCCTTGGACACTCTGGGAGAACCTCATTTATTCCCTGCTGTGGCAGATGGAACTATAGTTGAGCTTTCTCTGGCCTTGAGCAGGGAGAATTACCTAGCACTTAACATCAGAAGACTTAAAGACCTAATGAAAAATGGTCTTCCTAGTAAATACAGAAGCATTGAGAGAGTGTGAATGTGTCATGTGTGTGTGTGTGTGTGTGTGTGTGTGTGTGTGTGTGAATGTGGTGTGTATGTGTGTGTATGTGTGTGTGTGTAAGTGCATGCCTGTGCATAGTCCAGAGGCAGCTGTCAGGCATGTTCTTCTATTACTCTCAGCTGATTTGTTTGAGGCAGGGTCTTTCCCTGAACCTTGACTTATATTTCTCAGGTATAACAAAAATTGTGATCTCCAGGGTGTATGGCAGGGCAGGAATTCTGTGTTCACATTTGGAAGGAGAGCCCTGGCACTTAAAATGTAGAGGGGACAGAGCCAAAAGCTGACAGCCTACTGTGTCTTCAGAATGGACCTCCCAACAAACTTGCAAGAAGCCAGCATTTTGCTATTTAACCTGCTGTGATGAAACCCAGTTGTGTGCACCTGGTTGAGACCTGCAGCAGGCAGGAGGGCTATCTACAGTGAGTTCTGGTTTCTAGGTCCTGCGTGCTCACTGGCTGATTAGAGCCACAGAATTCTAATCACTTCCACCCTCAGCACCAACAGTGCTGCCAGTACTCAGGCCTTCTGCTGACAGTGCCACAGCGAGAGCACAAATGGCCAGCTGTGGAGGAGGGATGTAGGCCTGCCTACATAACATTCCGTTGCTGCTGGGTAAGTAGTCTGAATTCCCCTGGGTGCAGGGACACCTACCCCATCCTTGGGGACTGAGTCTCAGTCCTGAGCACACAGGGTACCTGTGTCTGGCAAACAGACATGTGGGGATTACGTCTGCCCAAACAGTCTAGCAGCCTGCAGAGGACAGGGATTCTGATGGCAGCTGGATGCAGAAACAAAGGGCAAACGGCCACAATTGCAGGAATGACTAGGAAGTCACAGCCATGTCTGCCCAGACTGTCCCCTCTCATCCCTGTGCAGACCTGAGCACAGATATGGAGGACAAGCTATTACTGTCAGTTGAAAACTGTTCCAGCAGTTTTCAAGAATGAGAGGGCAGAGCAAGGGAGATGATGATGGCTCTGCTGCCCTCTGCTGTTCAGACATTGCAACTCATTCACACGGGCATCAAATTCTTCAAGCCAAGTGGGCAGTAACAGCAAGGTGTTTCTAGTGTTCTCAAGAGGCAGGACAGTCACTGTGTAATGGGCCAGATTGCCTGACCTGGCACCAAGGGGACCAAAACACACACTTGATTCAGTGTAACAGATGTGAGACCCCCTGACTAGGGGGCTCTCTCTCCAGGGTTTTTCTGTGTATTCCTGGCTGTCCTGGAACCTGCTCTGTAGACCAGGTTGGCCTCTTAACACACAGACATCCTGCCTCAGTGCTGGGATTCAAGGTGTGTGCCACCACTGACCGGGAGAGCATAGACCTACAATCGGCTGTGCTGAACCCCCCTCATGGCCCCGACACATGCCCAGTTTGTGTTGTTTCCAAACGTCAGTCTCTTATCTCCGAACCACACACAGCTGCTGTCAGCTGAATGCCTGTTGCTGAGGACGGTAGATCTCAATGCCTCAGGGAAGGAGCACGCTCAGCATGTATTTCCTGAGCACCTCCTACATTCGGGAGCAGCAGTTCCCAACCTGTGAGCTAGAGTCCCTTTGGGGGTCGCACATCAGCTATCCTGTATATCGGATGTTAATGAAGTAATTTTATGGTTGGGGGTCACCACAAGAGGAAGGTTATTCCTGACCATGGGATTATCAGCATAGGCTTAGACTCACCCACTCTCAGCTGAATGGACTGTGGCTGCTCCCGAGACTCTGGTTTCCCTAACTCTTCCTTCCCCAGGGATTGTCCTTTGTCCCAGCTCTGGAAGAACTGGGTGTCTTTTGATCAAGATGAGCCCGGATTAATTTTCACAAACAGATACAGGTTCAGAGTCTGTCTCTGTCATGGGAACCCATGTGAGACCATGGGAACCCATGGGGCCATGTGAGAGGCTCAAAGGGGCTGGGTAGAGCTACAGGGCCTTAGAGCAGTCTCTCTGTGGTTTGGGCAGTGTAACAGCTGCTAATGAGCACATATGTGTGGTACCATGATACTCAGGGGGTATTTCTTCATAATTTTCATTTAAAGCAAGATAGTAAGTTCCCTTCCAAACTCAAGTTCCCTTATGAAGGGTTCAAGGGAACAACTGTTCTGCAGTTGGGCCATGGAGTGCAGGGCATAACCTAAGGAGTAAAGAAAAAGTTTCAGCTGGGCAGTGAGGGCACACACCTGGGCAGTGAGGGCACACACCTGGGCAGTGAGGGCACACACCTGGGCAGTGAGGGCACACACCTGGGCAGTGAGGGCACACACCTGGGCAGTGAGGGCACACACCTGGGCAGTGAGGGCACACACCTTTAATTAGCACTAAGAGGCAGAGGCAGGCAGAGCTCTGTGAGTTCCAAGCCAGCAGGAACACTGTCTCAAAGGAAAAAAAAGAAGTTGTCTCTAGGAAAAGACTAATGGCCTGACCTCAAGTTAGCCATCTTGTGGCCAGAAAAAAGGAAATTCCTCTTCTGAACAGAACACCCATTTTATTGCTAGAAAGAAAAAGTATATCTCTGTATTTGTCATAAAACAATTCCCTCCTACTTGGTTGTCTAGTCCAGCCTTGATATGAGGGATTGTGCCTGGTCTTATCACATCTTGTTATGCTGTGTTCAGTTGATAGCCTGGGAGGCCTGAAGAGCAGTGGCTTTGGGGGAGGGGGGGAGGGGAGGCTTTGACTAGATCCCCTGACCAGATCATAGCAGAAGCACTCACCTTACTGCAAACATAAAGAGCTGCCACCAGAACAGTGAGTCTCATCCTCTCCCCGGCACCGGCCATGTCAGCACTTCATGTATTACAGCTGACCTCACCTTTGTTTTGCCCACTCCCTTCTTCCTCATCTCCCTCTGAGGCCAGTGGGGAAGTAAGCCCCAACTTTAGCCATGCACTCACTTAGCCATTCTTGTGTCGTGGAGTAACACAACAGTTGGTCTCAGGGCAAAACCTGTATTTAGTCTACCTAGCAGTTTCTTAAAAATTGAGACCAAGTTTGAATGGTGATTTACATACAGTTCTAGACTTTAGCTTCTTTTGACTATTGGGTTCATATTCCCATAGGACAGTGACTCCTGGGCTAGACAGCCCTACCCCACATAGGCATGCCATACATTCTTCAATATTCCTTGACCCACAGGACCCCAACGAGCTCCCACTCGGCAACTGCGGAATCGTTCTCCTTGTAGACATACTTTGGGAACCCACATCTCTACTAGACATGAGGAGACAAAGAGGTGACATGGCTGCAGGCACCTGAGTTCACATCATGTGCTCTATAGAGAAAGGGATTGCGAGCCTGTGCAGATGTAACCAGCTAGGCAACGTGGGAAGGAATTGTAGATCCTACAACTTTCTTGTGACCCTGTTATAGGTCTCCCAGTACCTGCATGGCCTTGACCTCAGGGAAGTCCCCTGCAGAAATCTGGTATTCTCGCTGCAGCTGAACATAGATTTCTGGAAGTCTGAAGATAAGTTCTCGCTTCTTATTTTCTTTTCCAAACATACTGGGCATTTCCTTCTTCAGGTAGCTGATGATGTAGGCGTGGACCTGAGGGGATATGTCAGGTGAGCACATCATCCTTTAGAGAAGAGACAAATGAGACCCCATTCCATGTAGAACTTTGGTTCCTCAACCACATCAGAAGGTGAGGAGCCAGGAGCTAGGAGCCAGGAGCCTAAGGGCGGCTAGAAGGTACTTCCAGAATTCCAGAGGGCCTGCACCAGGTGATCCGAGAGCTCTTAAGGAGGAGCCAGAGGGAGCTGAGACTACATAGGGAGGATAAGCAGAGAGAAGCCCGACATTAAAGGCTGGGTAAGGGGGAAGGCCCAGAAAGACACTGGGAGGCAGGATGTGACAGATAAGGTATATGAGATGACAGGGCAAGAGAAGAGGTGACATCTGAGTTAGATCTGTGAAGATCAGTAGGAGACACAGTGAGTACAGCGGGAGAGGGTGCTAACAAGCTGGGTGAGTATTTGGGCTGGTGTGCACATGGTCCAGAGGTGGGAGGTGGGCTGCGTCCAGACCTTGCTCAGCAGACATTAGGAGCCACTGGAGGATTCATGGTGAGGCTTTGCTGACCTAATGCTTGAACAAATGGCCCTCCAGGGTCAGAGAAGCCAGAATAATGGTGGACGGTATGACACTTGACCAAGAACCAGGTGGTGGGAGGTAAAGCTGCACAGACCGTCCTAGGGATTGTGTCTCCAAGTTGATCCCAAGAAAGGGCAGCGGACTGTACCCGCTTGTGTAGTGGTCCTGGTGTCTGGGCAGGAAGTGCAGACCTCTAGTAGAAACAATCTCCACAGTGACTAACCAGAAAATGAAGAGAAAGTTTCACCTGTGGCCTGCAGACACCAGGAGGTTAAAGTGGAGTTTGACAGTGGTTCATGTACACAGGAAGAGTGCTCTGTGAACAACCAAGTAAGAATGATCACTGGGCATGCCTCAATGGGCAGAATGCTGACGTCTTCACAGGTGGCACTAAGTGGCTTCTGTATGAGACCAGTCGCCTGTGACCAGGCTGATGGAAACGCTCTCTCTGGGGAGGAAACCCAGATACATGAAAGGAAAGGTCTCCCCAGCAGAGGACTTCTGGCCTGTCACTCTCTTCCCTCAGTTGTGCTCATCACAAAAGTTTTCTTTACAGAATTTCAAATCTACAGAGTAATTCCAATGCCAAATAAATAACTAAGATAGTAAAGGATAAAAGTAAAACCCTGAGCAGTGACTTACACAATAACTGCATAGAATGGAAAATGCTAAGGAAAACAGACTTCTCTAGACTCTTAGAGAAGGAGGAAATTGGAGAGAGTGAGTAGATATGCGCCACTGCTTGGCTGAGAGCCTTTGGTGTGTGTGCACACTGGGTGGGGCCAAGAGGATTCCAACAGCAGGGCAAGTACATGCAGTGTACACAGGCCACCTGAAGATGTACACATGTTGGGCTGTATGACTATTGCTTAGGGACCAGCTTCTTAAACAGTGGCTGCTTAACTGAATGTTGGGGCTACTTAAAAGAAAACTGGCAACAATTAAAGCTTTCTGAATGCACAATCAGAAATTAACTCACAATCAAGCTTGTAATAAATCTGAGGTACTTCTCACTTGCCCCTGTAGTACTGTGTGACTACATGGCGACTTTGGTTCTGAACATACAACACGTGTACTTTGCATATGCATGATGTCACACCACACACTGACAACAAACTATCTGAAGTATCTCTGCTCAGATTGTTTGTGAGCTTACGGTAATAATTTTTTTCAGTTAATTATGGGAATGTTAATTCACCTCTGTAATCTCGGCCCTTAAGACACTGAGACAGGACTGCCATAGGTTGAGGCCAGCCTGAGCTACACAGTATGTTCCAGGTCAGTCTAAGTTACTGAGTGAGACCTATTTCTCACCTGCTTCTGCTAAAAAAATTCAATAATAAACTAGAGACCCAAAAGATAATTTTTTAGGTGAAAATATGTGAGACTGAGAGACGCAGCCAAGTCCTGTTGAACAAGGGCTTGTTATTCAGACTGTAGCTGGTACCAATAACACATGGGATTCTAACAGGCTGAAGGAGGATTTGGGGGGCCTTTAGAGGCATCTGAGGTCAGCCTTCAGAGAAACAGGTTTCCATATATGGTCGTGAGCACTGACATCCACAAAGCCCAGCAGTGAGGGAGCTATTTTTAAAGCCTTGCAGTGGATAAGCATTTATGGGCTCATCACCACACACCACACAGGGACGCTCACACACTTCAACCTGTATCAATCTGATAAGCTACAGAATGCCTAACTTCTCCAAAAAGGAATTTGACACTGCAGACAGGAAAGCCAGGCCCTGTGTGTTACATGTGACTAAGAGGAAACCACGTCTTTGGAGAGTAAACTAAATTCCACAGAACTGTAGTGGCCCTGAGAGTCACTGAGCTCTCCTCGTCCTCACCCGCTCCTTCCTCAAAAGCTGCTTTGTTCTCTTGTTGAGTGAAGATTTCCAAACGGGTTGGGGGCCTTTCCTAACCCTGTGCAGGATGGGGGTCTAACCATGAACTTGACTCACTTTTGGCTTTGCTCATCTATCCCGTACAGAAGTCTGAGATCTGCACATGTTTATACATGAATAAAACTAAATTTATTTCCCAAACCTGTATTTGGGGTTCCTAAGATAGCTTACTCTGAAGACCCATGCAGTAAGCTCTGCCTGGCATCTCTGAGCAAACAGACTTCTGGCAGGCTGCCTCCCCACCTGATGAAAGGTGAGGAGAGGAGAAGGCTCACCCAGACCACGTGAAGATCTGTTCCTTTGAAGACAGTATTGACAACATACAAATAGAAAAACAGCAAAATTACCTAACTTCTAGGCTTTTTGTTTGTATTATTAAAATCGCACATCACTGTGAGTGATTAAAATAAAAACATGAGCCTCAGACCGCCAAAGAAGCCAGGAGAGGAGCATAGGCATCATCGGAGGATGTGTAGATTTACTAATACCTCGATTTTGGACTTCTGGTTTGTAGACTATGAGAGAATTTATTTATGTCACTCAGCCTACAGTAAAGCAGCCACAGGGCACTTACACATGCTATCTGATCCAGCATTTTCCTACCCCTTAGTCTGACCCCTGTGTACAGACTTTTTTCTTCTTTTCCCCCATGCTAGGGACAGAAGCCAGGGCCTTGAGGACACTAGGGGACTGTTCTCCTGCTGAGCTTCATCCCCAGCCTGCCCCTGGCCTCTTTAAGAACAGAGCACCCACTGCATGTGCTATGTAAGGGCTAAGGTCACTGTGTACAGTTCTGCTTCTTCTCCAGCCCAGGCAGTTTCCTGTCCCGATGCTAAGCTGGGATTGCGACATGTCACATGCAAACGGCCCTGTGGAGCTGGTGATGGAAGAAGCTGTGCCTCAAACATTTTCCTCTGAAAAGGAACAAGCCAGACACTATTCTTAGGAAGAAAAGAATATGCTATTTCTTTTCCCATAAGTAAGCTCAGCAAGTTTGACTATCCGCCCCTACATCTGCACAAGGTTTTCATTATTCAGTGTCAGAACACAGAGGCATTTTGTGCCTCACTAACCTAGGCCATGCTGGTCTGCTCTGAGGGCCAAATGCTCTGGAATGACAGGGGGCCACTACAGGCTGTGGCACTTGGCACTTCACCCAGCTCCATATTCATACTCATATTTATTCTCATACTCTCTCTCCCTTCCCTCCCTCCCTTCCTCCTTCCTCTTCCTCTTCCTCTTTCTTTCCTTTTGTTTTTTCAAGACAGGGTTTCTCTGTGTAGCCCTGGCTGTCCTGGAACTTGCTTTATAGACCAGCCTGGCCTTGAACTCAGAGATCTGCTTACCTCTGCCTCCTAAGTGCTGGGATCAAAGGGGTGCTCCACCACACCCCACTCTTTCCCTTTTATGACTGAATACAGCTGCACCTGCAGTCACTACCCTTCAGTACTGACTGGCAAATTTTAAATGTCCATGGATACTAAATTCCATGAAATTTGCAGTCCACAGGAGCAACTAGCTTTGGCTAGAAAATAATTTAGGTGAGCTTGGTGTGTGGTGGCAGTGGTGGTGCATGCCTTTAATCTCATAACCTGGGAGGCAGAGGCAGGTAAATCTCTTAAGTTCCCGGCCAGCCTGGTCTAAAGAGCAAGTTCTAGGATAGTCAGGGCTACACAGAGAAATCTTGTCTTGAAAAACAAACAAACACAATAGCAAAGAGATAACTTAGACTTTATATGCTCTGAAGGTTAAATGCATTTGTAATAGTTGGAAAAGAGAAATACCATGTGCCAAAGGGTCACTGAACAGATAAAGCCAGACAGACCTCCTACCACCAAGCACTCAGTCCAGGGTAGTGGGCTTTTTAGGAGAGAGGCAGGTAAGTGGCTTCACAAACTAGTTAGAGCAATGCCTTGCAGGACTGGAACAATGTGGCTTAGAATTCTGAAGGAAGTAGCTTTTACCAGGAAGAAAGGACATGTGACTCACAGCACCCTGTCCTCGGATTAGTTTGGTGACATAGGGAGGAAGTGTATGCATGCCCTGGGGTGTAAGCAAGGGAATCAGGAGCTTGTGGTACATGTGCACGGGGCAGTGGAAGCCAGAGGCAGGTCTCTTAGGAGTGTGCACACTTGGCAAGAGAAGAAAGATAGCTCTGAGGAGAAATGAGGTGCTGGAAGGCTTGTGGCCCTCTGGAGAGCCATTCCTGCTTCCCTTAGAGAGGCACCTAGGCATCATCCGCTGAGTGCCATATGTGCAAGTACCCATTCCTTCCTCAGTACAGTTCCTCACTCTGTAACAAGGGTGCTCTGAGTCTCCCCCTCCACAGACCAACTTTTCAGCTCTGGCCTGGGCATGCCATGTCTGTGTCCATTAAATGAGCCAAGGCTGTACTAGACTCCAGAAGGCTGTCACAGTGTAACCAGGCCTGACCAGAAGTCAGGATGCAGGGGGTGACTTCCTTCCCTTGACTTTTTTTTTGTTTTGTTTTACACTAGAAGACCAAGAGAAGGGGAGTTGGCTCTACTTCCTGACTAAGCTCCAGTAGACATGGAACAGTCTGTGTCCTGGTGCAAGCTAGGGTGATGGGCCCAGGCAGAAAGCTAGACTTAACAGCTGGGAGACTGAGTTTAGTCCTAGCTTCTATACTAATAGGCTAGGGGAGTCTGGAGAAATTACTTATCTTACCTTGTCTCTGAAAAATTAGGGAGTCAGTTTGCCCTCTGGATCTCGGACGCAGCTGATCATAAGGATACCTGAGAAGTCTATTTCCTCATATGTCTACACATACACACCCAAGATCAATAGCTATGGGGGAGGGCCTGGAAATTTCATTGGTTAAAACCCTTGGCTACTTCTGATGATCAACCAGGTCAGACCCCATACTGTCTAACAGCTCTGAGGATGCTTCCAGAAGTAGAGCACAATTGTATGAAACATACACACACTTTCTAAAGAACTCCTTACCTCTATACTCTTAGGAGTGGTCTGCTTTTCTTTCTTCAGAGACATTGCAGTATTGACTCTGCCACCTCTGGGGGTCAGCAGACCACCACTTACTTATATACTCACACATACATATCATGGGTACATATTCCAGGGTCTGCCAGGAGGCTCAGTTATGAGGCCAAGGTGCCTTTGTTATAAGGGCCTACAGTGAGTTACGAGCATGGGCATAGGCAGAATGAGGATGGATGGATCTGGTCTGCTCCCCCCGCCCCTCAACTTCTAGGTAGTTCTGGTTCTACCCTTAAATACAGTGTCTAGCGGTGACCTCTTAGGATCCCACTGGCTCTGGCAATGCCACCTCTTCTATACTGGGTCAGTTGAGATCTTGTCATCCTACCACAATGCTACCATGATAGCTCCCTTGTAGCTACTGCACTGGCTGATCCTACCCTGTGCCCAGGCGCTGTGCTCAGTGCTGTGTCACACAGAATCACACAAGCACTGCTTGTGAAAGGCTCTTGTTGGCTCCAGGTTTCAGATTCAAAACCAGGCTTCAAAGTCTCAGTCCCTGCCTGAGACTACAGACTGGGACAGAGCATGATCCTGATCCCAAGGCTATGTTCCTCTGCTTTTTTTAGTTTAGTTTGTTTGTTTACAGGGAGGGTCTCAGTACAGCCCTGGTTACTCTCAAACTCATAGAGGTCCCCCTGCCTTTGTCTCTTGAATGTTGGGGTTAAAGGTACAGCAAGATTATAGTGGTATTTGTTTGCTTGTTTGTTTTGGACAAGGTCTCACTGTGTAGTCCTGGCTGGCCTAGAACTCCTATGAAGACAAAGCTGGCCTTGAAACTCAAAGAACCACCAGCTTCTGCTGTCCAAGTGCTGAGATTAAGGTGTCCATCAATCACATCCCCTACTCTGAAGTCCATCCTTACAAGAGCTAGCAGAGTAATGCAATACCAACCCAGCGCCCGGTCTGTCATCTCATGCTTACTTTGGCCAACCTTGCTCGCTTGATGAGGTCATTGAGTTTGCGCACTGCAGCCTTCTGGGGCAGACTCTGGATGTCTCTGAAGAGGTCCTGTGCTTCAGCCTCAAAGAGCCGGCGGTTGTCTGTATTCTGCAGAGGCTGTGCCCAAAAGGAGCCAATGTAGACTCGAAGTACTTCGGGTGTGTTGATGACCTTGCCCAGAGACCACATGAGGGCCCCATAGACTCGCATCAGCTGCTGTGTGTCCACTTGGTCAGCCTTGTTCAGTACCACTCGGATTTTGTCATCCTGGCCCCGGAAGGCTTTGATTGCCTCTGAGAACTCATCTGAGATGTCCAATTTGTGAGCATCAAAGAGCAGGATGATCCTGTCAACCCTCTCGGCAAACCACTGTAAGACCTGGCAGAAGTCATACCCTGGGTGGAGGAAAGTGTCTGTTAGTGTGCTGACCACTTTGGGGGGGGGGTGTATAAGTATGGGAAAGCTCCAGTAAAGAGGGCTGAATCTGAGGCAGCAGAGCCTATGACCTGAAAATCACTTCACGTGAGGTGCCCTGGGCTAGATGTATATTGTCAAAACTGGGGACCTAGCACCCTTCCTAGGAAAGGAACAGAATGGGGTCTCTGGTCAGTCTGATGAAGCATTCCGTTCGGGCAAATTCACTTAACACTCACGACTCTGACTTTACCCAGCACAGGTCTTTGGATAGGTGACAGAACTGACCTCTAGTCCTGATACTGAAGACCACGGGCTACAGGCCTGCTCTTTGGACAAGTCTCACTTTTCAGAAAACATCTGAGATGAAGAAGGAAGAAGCTTGGTGGCTACCTGCAGTTTCCAGGGTGTCTGGTAAGCATGGGAATGGAGGAAGGTCTTTTAGTCCAAGTTTATAAAGTGTTGAGGAGGTCAAGGGCTGTCTGGGAAAAGTTGTGATTGATATTTATCATGTGGACTATTTATAGCTTAAGTGTGTTTATAAACTATTTTTAAAATATGTCATACAGAATATGGTCATTGCCAATTTCTTTTTTAAAATGGTCAGGGCCACAACAAATTCCACTGAGTGTATTTGGCCACCTACCAATGTGTTCCAAATCAAGACTGTCAGCCATCTCATCCAAGGAAGTGTGTTCCCAAGAGAGGCACACAGGGAGGCCAACACCAAAGGCTATTTTGACCTCAGCTGCTCAGCTGCAGAGGGACAGTCTCATTTAGCCCACTAGCTAAGCACTCACCTCTCCTGCTGCCTTCCTAGCCTGTTTTCCTTGTTCCCTTCCATTTCTAGTAGTTTCAAACTCAAAGTCTAGAGAATAATACAATGCTCCCATGTAATTTAACACGGTGCCCTGCTTGCTGTAGATGCTTTTAAAAGCCAAGCTTGGTTTATTTAGATAACAAATACTAGACAGCAAAAAGAATTAACTAGATCTCCACCTATCGACACAGGCGAATCTTTTCAGCAGCAGCAGCAGCAGCAGCAGCAGCAGCAGCAGCAGCAGCAGCAGCAGCAGCAGCAGCAGCAGCAGCAACCTTTGTGGGTAGGTTGCTAGAGAGATGGCTCAGTAGTTAAGAGCACTGGCTGCTCTTCCAGGGGACCTGGCTTGGTTCCTAGCATTCACATGTCATCTAATAACTGCCTAAAACTCCAGTTCTAGGATATCTGACATCCTCCTCTGGCTTCCATGGGCACTTCATATGGTGCACAGACTTACATACAAGAAACCACTCAGATATATACATCAAAAATTATTTAAACAAAACTTAAAAAGAAAAACCCTACCCTTCATAAACATGGAAGTGTTGGGCAGAAATCAGTTTCAGAGATGAATATAATGTCAGACATGGTGTGTCATATGCAAGATCCTACCACTTAAGAGGTGGAGGCAGGAGGATTGCTACGAATTTGAGGCTAGCCTAAGTTACAGAGTTACCTTTATCCCAATAGATAGATCAATCGATTGATAGATACATACAAGTAAACAACAAAAAGATGAATATAAAATGATAATATTCATATAAAATGTTAAAAACTAGGCAGTGCTCAGCATCCTATGGATATAAACTGCAGCAAAAGCCCAGTGTCATTGTCAACCTAAGATGCTGACTGAAGATGGAGTAGGTCTACGGCAGATGAGGAAGTGACTCAGGGAGAATGATCTCTAAGGAAGAATGAAGAGGCTCGTGGACTAAAGCTCTCACCCCTTTGAAAACCAGTGTTAGTGAGCAGACACATACACAAGCAAACTAGAGCTAGTAAGGGCTTTGTTTTGTTTGTTTGGTTTTGAAATAGGGCTCACTTACACCCCTGGGTGGCCTTGAACTCACAGAAATCTGCCTGCTTCTGCCTCCAAAGTGCTGGGTGGGATTAGTGTGGCTGGGAATGTAGCTCAGTTGGTGGAATGCTGCTCTAGTATGCGTGACACTCTGGT
Source organism: Rattus rattus (assembly GCF_011064425.1). NCBI lineage: Eukaryota > Metazoa > Chordata > Mammalia > Rodentia > Muridae > Rattus > Rattus rattus. Next base: position 98,258,280 of record NC_046158.1, read on the forward strand.
CCCACCCTATCCTGTACAAAGCAGGTGCACTGTTATACCCCTGGGAGGGTGAAGCAAGATCACAAGTGCAAGCTCACCCGTGGCTACATATCTAGTTCCAGGCCAGCCAGGGATACACTAATGCCCATTTCAAACAAAACAAAATACAACACACGCAAAGCAAAACCCCAAACCTAACTGAGACACATGGAAGCCCTCCTATGTCCCTCCATGGCCTTTCCTCCCTTCTCCCCACTTGGTACTTATGCCGATGGGCACTGCAGAGATTCCTAATTCTTTAGTGTAGCTGGCTTTAGAACTCCTGATTCCTTAGGGACAAAGAGGGCAGAAGTGGTGCTCAGAATATAGGCCAGACTTTATTCTTATTTCTTCAACAACCAATTTAGATTAGAGCAAAAGCCAAGACTTGTTGAATGGGTCACATAGTAGTATATAAAGACAGAGTCAAGATTTTCCTCTGAGTTTTGTTACTCAAAGGCCAAGCAAACTGCCTCACAAGCTAACGAGTACAATGGTTACCTGGACTAGTTAGTACACCAGACAGCCTCAAACCACAGGCCATGGTAGCTAAGCCTCAGCACATAAACATGTGCCCTTCAAGCGCTAGGAGGATGGCTGGGACCCCCTGACAGAAGTACCTACCTGGTGACTGCTCTTAGGAGGGTGAGAGACTCATACCCTGGTCCCACTTGATGTCCCTGTGACTATGATGAGATCTTTGAAGACTCAGAGACATTCAGAGAAAATGCTGTGAGCAGCAGTGCCCTAAGAGGATGAGTCACTTTTTGATGAACTCCCTTTCTGCTCGAATGGGAGGGTCCTCCATGGGCCACAGGTGTCCCTTTTCTTTGTAGGCTGGACACAAGTAAGTGATTTAGACTTGGACACTGTTATCTTTCTACTGGAGTGGGGGAATAAACGGTGTGACAATAGGAGGAAAATGTACTCATAAAGGTGTTCACAGCCGTTTCCCGAGCCTAGCTTTCCAACGTTCCCATTGGTTCTGTGACTGACCTGACCAGTTCTCCATCTGTGAGTCACAACCTTCACAGTGGTCTACTAAGACCACGAGAAAACAGATTTACATTGCGAAACATAACAACAGAATTACAGTTATGACATAATAGCAAAATAATTTTATGGTTGGGGATCACCACAACATAAGGAACAGTATTAAAGGGTCACAGCATTGGCAAAGTTGGGAACCACTGTTTTAAAGGTTCCTTTTCTGCTCAAAGTCACCAGAACCCACTTCTTTAATTTGTTGCCAGAAACCATAACTGATAAGCCATTTCCTCCCACACTTTAATACTTTTGACCATATCTCACTGTCTGTGCCAAAGGAAGCTTGTCATCCCTGCAGATAAGCTGAAAGGGCAGTATCGCTCATGCTGGCATAGCTGTGTAGACACACTGGCTCTTCCTCTCAGGTCACCTTGGTTGACTGCTTGGCTGGGACATAACGTGCTAAACTAGAGCTTAAATTAAAAGTTATAAACAGTAAGATCCTGGGCTGGGGGTGTAGCTGAGGGGAGGCACATTAAAGAGAGAGCAATGAGGAGCTTCCAGTGCTATGGTGAGATTCCACTATTGGGAACAGAGCTGCTTTGCAAGTGCACTCCAGTGAAGCCATTATACATCTCTGAAGGAATGGCCTCCTGTTTGTATTTTCTCTTTTTGAAGTAGCAATGAAAATCAAGAAGTACAGGGAGGTGCAGCTGTAATTTTGTATCAGTGAACAGGTCAAAGGACTGCTTGTCACATACCAGGTGACACAATCAAGAGCAGACATCACTGAACCCTCAGAGAGTACGGGGTTATCAAAAGTGGAAAAGGTTGGTTTGCTCAATTGCCCGATATACCATAATTATTTTTACCTTTTTAGTCATTTTGTAAGATTCTAATTCACTGGCATTTAATATGCTTCTACTGTACAACCACCATTACTTTCCATTTCCTAAACTTTTTCATCCTCCCAATTAAAACTCTAAACCTCTGACATAACAATTCTCTATTCTCTCTGTGGGGAACGGGAAGCTCTGACTGACTGAAGTCCTGAGAGGATATGTGCTACTGACATAAGCTGGCCACGTCAAAGACTGCGGAGCTCAGACCCACAGAGGCATGGCAAGGCCTTCCCCTTGGGGTGAGGTTCAGAGGCCTAGTAAGGCCTCCCTTGGATGAGAGAAGTGCAAGTATTGACAGCATGTTAAGAATAAGTCATCACGTCCCCTCCCACCCAATGTCTGTGGCCTGAAAACTGCTCCTACAGAGAATGTTCCTGCTGGGGTTAGCTAATCTCATTCGCTCAATGCAGCCATATGCCATGAACCCTGTCTCTCTGTTTACCTGTATGCCATAACCCCATCTCCTTCTTCCGCTGTATACAATAACCCCACTTCTCTGTTCAATTGCATAATGCACTAGGCTTCCAGGGTGCTGCAGTTTCTCCAGCTAAGAGTCCAGACCACCTAGTTTTCTGTCTGTCTCTGTCTGTGTCTGTCTTTTCTTCACTCACTCACTATCTCTGTCAGGTCTATTCCTAGAGCCATCTGGATGTGGAATCTCTCATCTTCTCAGTTTCTGCGTACAGCATTCTCCTTTCTATTGTAGTGCTGCACTTGAATCAATCATACAGTGCTGGGTTTACCTGGCACTATCATACATCATCCAGGTTATAGCAAATGTGAGAGTGTGTGCGTGTGTGTGTGCGTGTGTGTGCGCGTGCGCGCGTATGCATATGCACATGTGTGTGACTATGAGCTTGTGTGGAGGCAAGAGGAAGATATAAAGTACCTTGCATGCTTGAACACCTTTTGCTTTAGTCCCCTGGGACAATACATAATAATATTCAGTTTCTCACTGAACCTTATTTTATTTTAGTTCCCAAGTCTCATGTAGTCCTGACTGGCCTGGAACTCACAGAGATCTGCCTGTCTCTGTCCCAAGAGTAGAACTAAAGGCACGTGCCACAATACATGGCTCTAAAGATTTTTATGTGTCTGTATGAGCCATACATGTGCAGGTTCCTATGGAGGCCAGAGGATGGTGTCAGGTCCTTTGGAGCTGGAGTTCAGGCTGTCGTGAGATACCCAAGGTAGGTGCTGGAATGCAGAACTCAGGCCCTCTAGAAGAGCAGTGTGTGCTCTTAACTGCTGTGCCATCTCTCCAGTGCCCCTCTTCAGCTATAAATTCGTTAACCACAGGGACCACCTTCTTCATAGCTGCACACACTGTAGGCAGTGGGCAGTATGGGTTTAGACACACAGGCGTCTTGAATCTAATCCTGCCTTCATCGTAGTAGTTGTGTAGCTTTGCCTAAGTCACCTATCTTTGTTGCCTTGTTTGTAAAATGGAGCCCACAACATTACCCACATACATTTCAGGGCCTCGGTCTTAACATATGAGGAATTTAGAATCATCTTAGCACCTAGAAAACTGCTCAAAATGTTATCTACTGGTCAAAGAAATAAAATTTGGTATCTAGTGTTTGAGCACAGTGAGGCCACAGTAAATGTTTATCAAAAGATGCCTGGCTAGGGCAAAATACAGTCTAGATTCAGGATGAGAGGCTGTTCCTAAGGGACTTTCTAAAACTCAGGTTTCTAGCTTTGTCTAGCCCCAAACTGGAACAAACCAGCTGTCTCTTGAAAGGCTTGTAAGGAGGGATGCAGGCAACCTGGGTCACTGCTGACACCTGAACTGGAGTGAAGAAGCCAGTTACTACAGAGGACAGATATACTGAGCAGTTTATCTACATGGAATCCTAACAAGCAAGGTTAGGTGCCACGTCAGTGCTGTCCACAGCATGGGTGGGGCTGGACTGATCCCTGAGTGACTGCAACGAAGAGAGGTCTCCTAGGGGATGAAGGTGGCTACATGTGTGCACAGATTTGTCACAGCTCTCCAATCTGCATGGTTATAAGAGATGCTCTTTAATACACATGAGCATGCACATATGCACACACGTGTGGAGGCTGCAGGAACGGCATAGCAGCACCTTCCTTTGGTGCTCAAGATGGTTTCTGAACATTCACTTAATTGTTTTTAGACTTATTTTGGGTGTGTAGGTGCTCAGGCTGCATGCGCCAATGTGCATCATGCGCATTCCTGGTGCCCATGCAGATGAGATCCTCCTGGAACTGGTGTGACAGAGAGTGGTGACTCCCAGTGTGGGTGCTGGGAACCGAGTGTGGGTCCGCTGTAAGACTGCAACTGTACTCTTCATCACTGAGCCACCTCTCCAGCCAAATCATAAACATTCCAACTCTTTGAGCCCCTCCAGTAGAACTTTTATTGGTATGAAACAAGAATGAGATATAATCAGCCCGGCTTTAAGGCTTTGGGAGTTGGAAAGGGTATGTGCCCTTCAGAAGATTCCAATTTGGCTCCGTGTTCCAGGAACAAAGGGAGGGTCAGGAAGGAAGGGGCCTGCCCATCCAATCAGGGGCTTCCTGTCATGGTGTCTGTGGAAACTATGGTCTTCATTTGGGCCAAAGAAAGACTTGCCAGGAAATGGCAGCTAGGGTTCGAAGTTGCTCCCTGGCTTGGGTAAATTATGAAGTGGGGGACCTGAGGAAGCAAATTTGGTTATTTTTAATAAGGGGGGAACTTACATTTCTCCCCAGAGCCAAATTTCTAATTACAAAACTTTTAAACAAGTTGTGTGTGTCAATAAAAGGATGTAAAACAATGGAGGACAATCAGGACAAGGCCAGATTCTCCCTGCCCGGGACCTCATGTGGCTTTGGGGTGGCCTTCAGTCTCTGCTCCAACCTTTCCTCTTTGTAAAGGAACCCTACCTCCTAGAGTTGGCAGCTCTAGTTCCTGTTGGGCCCTAACACTACCCCAGAACTTCTGTGTTGGTTTGTTAGTGTGATGCCAAGATCTCCTGGGCCTCCTGGTCACCCCTCTATCTCTCCAGTACCTAGCTGGTGAGTGTCCATTAGATATAGGCATTGAGAATACTGGTCATGCTCTCTCCCACCCAAACTACCCTTGTTCAGGTTCCCTCCTCTCCAATCCAGTCCTCAACCCCTAAAGTATTCCTAACTCCTCAAAACTGTGAGTTTTGAAACCCCACAAAACCCTGAGCACTCTGAGGACAACGTTTCCAGAGCAGTCTCCATGACTAGCCTGTGCCTCACCACTGGGTCTTTTCTAGTAGACTCCTACTGAACCCCACCTCTCCACCCTAGAAAGCACCTGGGGCTCTCTGTAGTGTGTCGGAGGTTCCTGTCCTTTCTAGTCTCCATACCTTTGCCTGTACTTTCCTTCTGCCTACATTGACTGGCCTGTTCTCCATCTGACCACCCACAGGCCCTCCCTCCATACAGCACAATGGGACTCCTCCTGCATCCTCCCTTATAGGTCTGTTCTCTGCTTCAGGCTTGGGAGTGCCTCCTGGCCCAGGTACTCACTAGTGTACACCATAGCAAGCTGGAGAGCAGGCAAGGTCTTAACCATGTTTGTTACTCAAGCCCACTGCAGTTGCTTCACACCATCTAAGTCAAGTTCCCTTTGACATGCCTTTCCTTTTGCAGACTACTTAGTCTGTAGTGGTGTGTTTATTTGGTGATCAGAAGATGTAAATTCAAGGCTGGAGGGATGACTTAGTGGTTAATAGCACTTGTTCTCTTCCAGAGGACGTGTCTTTTATTCTTCTTCTTTTTTTTAATCTTTATTAACTCGAGTATTTATTTACATTTCGATTGTTATTCCCCTTCCCGGTTTCTGGGCCAACATCCCCCTAACCCCTCCATCTCCCCTTCTATATGGGCTTCCCCTCCCCATCCTCCCCCCATTACCACCCTCCCCCCAACAATCACGTTCACTGGGGGTTCAGTCTTGGCAGGACCCAGGGCTTCCCCTTCCACTGGTGCTCTTACTAGGCTATTCATTGCTACCTATGAGGTTGGAGCCCAGAGTCAGTCCATGTAGTCTTTGGGTAGTGGCTTAGTGCCTGGGTGTCTTTTATTCTTAACACCCACAATGTACAGCTCCCCTCCCCTTTCTGCCCAACACTACAGACCCAGGATCTACTATTGAACATAAGAGGTGTTTAACAAATATATCTTATTTCTCAAAAAATGTAAAAATGGAACTATCAAATGATCTGCTAATCCAATTTCTGAGTATTTAGAGGAAAGACCTGAAATTGAGACAGATAGATTGTACTTCTGTGTTAAATGTAGTATTATTTTTGAGCCAAGCTGTGGAACATAAGTGCCCATGCATGGGTGAATATATGAGGAGGATGTGGTATAGTCTTAATGCAGAGTTATCAATCAGCTTTGTAGCATGTGGCAATGTGACAACATGGATGGATTAGGAACATTATGATAAATGAAATAAGACTGTAGACAATGCATATGCTATGTGATCCTACTATGAGATATTGAAACAGTCAAACTCACAGACTCATAGAGGGGAATGCTAGCTGCTAGGGCCTGAGTAAGAGGGGCCAACAGGCAGAGTGACTCAGCTATGCCAGATGAATGAGTCCTAGAGATTGGTTCAACTCCACAGCACCCAGAATTAATTCCACACTGGATGTAAACATTTGGTAAGAGGGGCTAGTAAGATGGTTCAGTGTGTAAAGTCACTTGTCACCAGGCCTGACAATTTGGGTTTGATCCCTGGAATCTATTTGGTGGAAGAGAGAACTAATTCTTATGTTTTTGTCTTCTGACTTCCACATTCATGCTGTGGTCTGTATGCAAGCCACCACCACTCAGACATACAAATACTTTTGTTTGTTTTCACTAGATGTGGGTGGGAGATGGAAAGAAAATTATAAGGAGACTAGATTGCCTGTCTCTTACCACAATAAAACAAAAAACAAAATAAAATACATTTGGTTTGGCCAAATGGGTTGATTTGAACAAGTATCAGTTTTTGGCAATTTAAAAAATAAAGTCACTTAAATAGTTCTTTAAAAAAGAGGCTATTTCTAACTACAGGAAGTATATACCATCTAAAAATAAGCATCAACTATCTGGGTCCACTCAGGCATCCTAACCATATTTTAAAAAGAGGCACTTGAGTACACAATAACAGACACTTTGTTAGACTTTTGTGGGGAGTCTTTGCATTGTTTCCAGGCTGAGTTTACTTTACAACTAGCAAAATATTTTTCTGAACATTTCATTGTTGTTGAGAGCAAAATGACAGCTAAAAATACGCAATGGATGCACATGTTTACCAGTTCTCGCTCCATTCCTGCCTGAGAGCTTCCTAGAGAATCCTCTCAGCAGTCCCTGTCACACTCCTACAGGGTGCTCTCATTTCCCCTGACCTACAGACAGGAATGGCCTAGAGAGGTCATCTCTGGTCCCCAGAGTACACAGCATTTTCACAGAGCACCAGGAGCCAAACCCAGGTATTCTAGCCACAGCATCTGTGCCTTTACCCGCTGTGTAGCACCAGAGGGATGCTGGGAGGTGAAACTTTACTGAGGGTGCTGTTCCTTTCCTTCTGTAGTGTTTTCAGTAGGGGAAAGATTCAATTTCCAGCGCTTTTCAGATAATAGGCTGCACTGGTGTACCTTCCGCCACCCTCGAGGAAGTAGCACCCCTGCAGCTCTGCAGCCCTGCCCCCACTCCAGTTTCAGAGCAGGGACAAATGGTGGTGCTAAGATGACAGGTGGCTCTGTTCCATTTTCCTCTCTGCACAGTGTTAGGGTGAGGGTGGTGCTGAGGGGTAGTGATTCTGCACTGACACTGAACCCTAGTTTCAGTAGGACTTAGGGAGCACACATGCTGTGATAAATAACTGTCAGCACAGAGGGGCCCCTGAAAAGAGTTATTTTGTGGAGGTTCAATGTGAGTTTTTCTCAAAGATCTCAGTGGTTATCTCTTGGGGAACACAACTAGCTAGAACAAGATCCCTGAGCTCAGGAGCAGTCCCTGCCTCAGCACATCTGGCCTGAAGGGAATTTGGCTAAAATTTAGATTCAAACCAGGTCCAGTTAAGTTCGGTCCTGGGCTTCCTGCTGTTTACCTTGTTTTCCTTCCCATCCTTCTCCCTCTGGGATTCTGTCCAGAATCCTGTAAATCAGATTGTCTATGCATGCTTCCTTGTAAAATAAACAAGCCAACCTCATAGCCTGTCCTTCTGTCCTGTGTGAGGAGACAAGAGACCAGAGAAAGTTATATCAAAACTAACATGTCAAGGCTGGTGATATACTCAGAACCCACATGGTGGAAGGAGAAAATGGACCCCCAAAGGTTGTCTTCTGACCTTCACACAAGTGCCATGCCCGGTGGGCCCACAGAATGCACAATCAGAATAAATAAAGCTAAAACAATCAACACATAAAAGAAGCCAGTTAGCAGAGAAAGACTAGGACCACTAGCTTACCTGGGCTTTATGTAACAACAAAGCATGTGTTAAAAAAGCCTCTATATACAAATATGGGAGAAACAGGTGCTATTTAAATGTCCTATAAAGGTCATGGAGGTTAAACTTTACACCCTCTGAGAATACTTTCCATTTCTTAAAAAACTGTCTCTGTTCTTATTTCTAACCAGTCCTTTCTTCCTGGGACACAGAGCCTGGAATTGTTTACCCCTTGCTCCCAGATAGTAGCCGAACTCAGGAAGATCGTAAGGATAATGGCAGAGAAGACTTGTGGGAGTATGTCCAGACTTCACCTCACAGGGTCAGTCCATCAGCAGTGAACAGGGGAAGGTTCTAGGTGAGTCCTAGCCCACTAAATTCCACTGCTTCTCGTAGTGTGACCAAATGAAAGGGAAAATTGTTTCCTATCTTACCTTCCATCTTGGATTGAAAGTCACCCAAGAAGCAGCCACATAAAGAGGGCTGGGGAAAGGCAGGATGCCATCTGACACGGAGGCCCTTTTCTAGAGAGGGAAGTTGTTGAGGACCTACCAACGACACACACAAGTCTTGTCACTTGTCCCAGCTAACTATTCCCTGTTGCCAGGCCTCAGTTTTCACATCTACAAGATAAGTCTGTTGATCACCAAGGAATCTTTTGAATCTTAAGGCTTCTAGCTGTTTATATGGTTCTGGACAGGAGGCTATGAAAAGCCAAATGCTTGGGAAACACAGTTCAGCTTCTTAGCATCGATTGAAAACAGACATCCAGTAGTTACAGGATCAGCTTAATAGGTAGGCTACAGGGGCAGTCTTATTTTCCATTTCTCATTTTTTGGGGTTTGTGTACATCAGACAAGAAAATCTTAAACAATGCATTTATAAATCAGAAAGAGTCAGCCTGGCAAGCATTACCTAAATTTTCTTAAGGCAAAATGCCAATATCATCAGGCTCCACCCAAATGTGATAAGGCCAAACACTGACAAATAAGGCTTTGACCTTGATAATAAATCTTGTCATTCCCTGGTTCAGAGGGGCAAAAAGACAATTCTTCAAACCATAGTTTTCTGAAGAGAAATGGTATACCAAGGTGATGGGCTCAAGAAAGGACTTGAAAACAACTCCTGACTCCAAGAACCCAAGCCCACCCTGCCCTTACTTTGACTCACCCAGCACTGCCTAAGTGTTCTGAGTGTGGGACAGCAGCCAGACATGACGACTAGCTCCGGCAACTAAGTTATGGCTTGCCAAACCATTACTCAGAGATTTTCTGAGTTTAAGTTACAAATGGAAAGACAGATCCAATCAGCAGAGACCATGTGAGTCTACAATGGGCTCTTAAAGAAAGACTCCCTTACTTTACCAAGAACAATCCATATATTATAGCTATAGTTACCAACAGCACTTCAAATAGTCAAATAGAGCCTGTGTTGTGGTGCCAGAACAGGCCAGAACAGGCAGATCTCGAGAAGTTTAAGGTCAGCCTGGTTATACAGTGAGGCTGTTTCAAAACAGAAATGAAAAAAAAAAAAAATGGAAAAAAAAAAAAAAAAACAAACCAAGAGGTGTTTGGATCCAGGTGAAATGTGTGAGATGGGAATTTCTCCAGGAAGCTGCCATGATACAAGTGAGGAATATTACCAGGTAGAGAAAAAGGACCACGGGAGAAAAACCTAGAATTGTGACATGAACTGGGCTGTCACACCTCTTTCCTGACGACTTGTGGCAGGCCTCCCAATTCTAGCCTTGCTGTACTCTCTGGCTTTCCCTAGCTCTACTATGAATACAAATATCCGATTTACTCATTCTGTTGTTTTGTTTTTTCCCTTCCGTTCTCTGAAGAACATTGAGAACCTGGGTCTAACCATAGCTCTATATAAGCAGTGGCCACCATGCCCACTATTTACCATGCTTTAAGCTAAGTGACGTATACAGGTTCCTTCCTTCATCACCAACTCTGGGATCTGAGCTCAGGTCAGCCTCTTCCACATCCTTGGTGAGCTTGCTGCATCACAGGACCTGCACCGCAGGTGCCTGAACAACAGCCCTGCTATCCTCAGCTCTTCCACACCCACAGGCTTCTGGATGGCAGAGGAGCCTACACACGTGACGTGAACTCTGAAGTCAATCTTTCTCTGTGCTTCAAGGCTATTGAGAATAGCTAACATTTACAGAGCACCCGTGTATTCACTCGGACTATCCAATAAAGTTTTTTTCCTATTCTGTGGAAGGGACAAGGAGGCTTGAAGCAGCAGAGTATCTTCCCAGTGTGTGGCAGCGACTGGGAAGTGGAAAGATGCTACAGGAAGCATTTCTCAGTGTGCTGCTTCTCTCCAATCTAGCACCCTGCATTTGTAGTCATCCCACTCCCCGGGACGAGCACAGAGACTATTATGGAAGGTTTTTGGTTTTCCACATGTAACAGTAGGATTGAGACAATCTGAAAAGGCCCCATTACACTAGGGAGGTTATCAAACATCTGAAAGTACTGATATGAGAAATCCCTATTTAAATTCATTAGAGGTTGTAAGAACCCTACCTTGAGAGTGCTTAGAGCACTCCACATGGAATGACAGGAAAGGTAGAGGACAGATGATTCAGACCACAACTCCTTTCCCCTGGTCACCTGGTGACCTCTGCAGGGTAAGATGACCTTTGCTCTCATTGGAGGTTTTCCCCTGAGAGACACAGGTTAGCCTCAGAGCCTAGTGCAGTGCTATCCCAGGCAGCCTTTTCCTAGAGAAAGAAGAGGCTCCAGGTGATAGAGCTCTAAGTCTAGGAGAGCCATCAAACTTGCCAGCATTTTATCCTTTCATCTGTTTGGGGTGAAAGGGTTAGAGGGGTCTGACTCAGAAGTAGTGGCCTAATGCTGCTCCCAAATCCTCAAAGTGGCACTCTTTTATGTCAGAATCCCTGAGAAGCTGACTCTGGTCACCACTAGATTCCTTGAACTGGGTACCAGGAGGCAGTGGCGACTGTGCCTTAGCCTGGAATTCATCACTTCAGTGTGCCATGTGTTGCTTATGGCAAAAATTAGGGAGCAGAAAGGACAGGACTGGATACAAGAAGACATAGAGACATTGGGTATGAAGCAAAGAGAAACACAATCAACAACAGAAATTGACCAGTAGTCTGCAGGAAAAATGTCTGGATGTTCATATGCAATTCTGAGTAAACAAGAGGTTTAAAAGATATCCTTTTAATGGCTTCCCACTACTCCCAAAGCAAAATCCATGTGCTTCTTCTCTAGGCCTTTGGCACACACCCGTAGACCCTCCTGGCCTCCTCGTCCACTATTCTTGGCTACGTAACAGTGCACCAAGTGCTCAGAGCCAATGCAGCATCTTCTCCTGCAGAGCCTTTCTCAACTCTGTCAAGCAAATTCTCTATTCTTTTTTGTTGGTTCTAGCAACCAAATCAAAAGCATACCAGGCAAATACTTTACCTGTAAGTATCATACATCCCTGGCCTTACCTGCCATTCTATATGTCCAGCCTATATGTCTCCTCAGAGACCACCCTTGCCTAGACAACTATAGTAGGAATACCACTCGATATGGTATACCAAGACTCCCTTTTTAATCTTCTGTTTCAACTTAAATTTGGTCTGTATTTTGGCTCATTCTTGACCTCCACAGTATTTTTGTATAAAGTCAGTCTTACTACTGTGAAATCTAAAGCAACAGGCATGCACAGAACACCTGGCACAGTGCGGAACATGACAACCAATGTCGGAAGATCTCCTTCCCCTTCTTTCTACTGCCTCTGATAATGAGAACTGCAGGGTGGTAGCAGTTTTTCCAAAAATTGCCATAAAAATCTCTGAAAAAAAAAAGGATTTAGTTACTTTCTGGAGAGTGTTTAAGTTAGAGTTTCTATTGCTCTGATAAAAACCCATGACCAAAAGCAACTTGGGGAGGAAAGGGTTTATTTCAGCTCGTAGTTCCACACCACAGTCCATTATGGAAGGAAGTCTGGGCAGAAACTCAAACAGGGCAGGAACCTGGAGGCAGGAGGTAATGTATAGGGCATGGAGTAGTACTGCTTTCTGGCTTGTTCTGCCTGCTTTCTTCAAAGTATCAAAGGGTACCACCTGCCAAAGGGTAGCATCATCTACAGTGAGATGGGCTCCTTCACCTTACAGGTAAATCTTACAAAGGCATTTCCTTAAATAAGATTCCTTCTTCCCAGATGACCCTAGCTTGTGTCAAGCTGACATAAAAACTAGCCAGCATGAAGAGGAAAACATCAATTATGTTGCTTTCCAAGGCTGCCTTCTCGAGGAATTAGACTGGTGAACTACACTGTCCCGGTCTGTGTATAAGTCTTACAGTTAGTTAGAGAACCAATTAGACTGGTGAACTACACTGTCCCGGTCTGTGTATAAGTCTTACAGTTAGAGAACCAATTAGACTGGTGAACTACACTGTCCCAGTCTGTGTATAAGTCTTACAGTTAGTTAGAAAACCAATTTGGTCTACACTGTCCCGTCTGTTTAAGTTTAAGTTAGACCAATGGGCACGAGTTCCACTTGGCTTCTCTTTATGGTTTAAACAACTCATTTTAAACACACTCTTTTCTGTGGTAGTTTAGTTGACTAGCAGTTCTTAGTCGGGGCTGGGGTCCCTCATGAGATCAGATGGCAGCAGGGACTAGACTTACCTGACTGCTCAAGTAAGTGGTCTGGAGATATGTGGTGCCTTCATTCATGTGTGAGCCAAACCATCCATCTGAGTGGCTAGTTAGCTGAGCCTGAGCCTCTCCAGGGAATGGGTGTGGGCCTTCCCACCCATAGTGCCTCAGGGCACAGCGTTGGCTTCTTCCAAGCAAACAGTCCAAGAGATCCAGGTGAAACCTGCAGGGTTTCCTATGGCTTAGACTAGGGACGTCAACATGAAATATCCCTTCTACTAAATTCTACTGATCAAAAAGTGAGATTAAAGGGGCAGATCAACCAAATTCAAGGTGAGGAGACTGTACACAGATGTGAGTCTTGGAGGCATAGTTCAGGGTATGGTGGCGAGTGGAGGCATCAATGGAGAATAGCTCGTTGCACAGTTATGTTCAAATTGCTTAGCTTCTCTGTGCCTCAATTAGCCCTTCTCTTCTGTATAAGGGGACAACTGCTCCCACCCCAAAGAACTCAATGCTGCACTATGCAAGTATTAGCTCATGCTTATGAGGGTAAGAGGCATATTTCAATTAATTTGTTTCCCAATATCTACGGAAACATTTGTGAAATGTTTTAGGATTATCAGTTGTTTTCTTCATAAACTAAGAAAAAAATAGATATTTTTCCCCCAAATGAAAAGTCTAGGCTTTAAGTTTGGGGAAAAAAGCAATCATTCCTCATGATCAATTGTGCATTTAAAATGTTAGTAAAATCTCTGCCAGGCCTGGCAAGTGCTTTCTGAGTAACAGTGTGATGTGTTCACATTCAGATCAGAAGCAGCAATGCTAGTGCTGTGGAATTTCCCATGGCATCGGTGAAAAGGAGACACAAATGTGTTTGTCAGCAAACTTCTCCAAAGCAAACAGAAATCAGGATTTCCTGTTGGAGGCCTGAGTGGCAAATAATACCCAGCATTTCACAGCCCTAGCTGACTGGCCTTAGCCCAGCCAGAAAACAATCTGAGAATAAATCATCAGGGTCAGCCCCAGCCAAGGGGACTGACACTGTTCCCTTAATGCCAAAGCCAAAGTTAGAGGTCACTAAACTCAGCTCTGAAAGTATGAACGGCTTCATGATCTGAGTATGCAGACACACATTCTACAGGGTCCTCTTTCACGATACCGCCCACTTCTCAATCCTCACCATTCAAGTAACCTGCAAGACAGTAATCACGTCTCTGGCCAGGTGTGTGCCCACTGGCTATTTACCCATGCTCCAGCACACACATCACTCCCCCAGCTCCCCAAAGCCCTCAGTTCCCACACTTTAGTTCCCGCCCTCTCTTTGTAGTCTAGAAGAGATAACAGTAAGGACATCCCGGTCATTGTGCCTTGCCTATACTCCAGACAGATGCTGTGGTAAGAGCTTCATATCAACATCTCCCTTTGTCTTCACCCAGGTCTGTCTATAATAACTGAGCTTGTCTATTTATCCTGTTGCTAGGTAAAGAGAGTCCTGTAGATAGACTAATAGGTCAATTGACTACAACTCAAGTCCCCAAATGAACTCTCACATCTACAGATGAAAGTTCAGTAGCTCCTCAAAGATTAACTATTAGTCAGGCCATCTTGTGGTACACTCCTTTAATCCCAGCACTTGAGGGGGAAGAGTTGGGTGGATTTCTGTAAACTGGTAGGCTAGCATGGTCTACTTAGCAAGTTATAGGCCAACTAAGACTACATACATTTAAAAAAGTTTTTTGCCAACTTGATATGATCGAGGGTCATCTGGGAAGAGGAAACCTAGGTTGAGAGGAATAGCCCATCAGAGCGGCCAGTGGACAATCCCAGAGGGCATGCTCTTGAATGTGGCAGGACCCAGTGTACTGTGAGTGATGCCAGCCCTGGTTATTTGGACCTGGGTTAATTTAAAGGTAGGTTAAACAGAGGACTGCTCACTGGCCTCTGCATCAACTCCTGCCTTGAGCTCCTACCTTGACTTCCCTTGATAAACTGTTACTGGGACATGCAACCCTTCCCTCCCTAAGCTGATTTTGGTCACATTCTTCATCACAGCAATAGAAAGCAAACTAAGACATGCATAGTGCTGATTTCAGGAACTTTAATCCTTGATTGAGCCAAAGAAAATAATTTGATTTTATGTTTATATTGATTATTATAAAAATAATCTCAGAACAAAATGAGTATGTAGCATTTTAAATTAACAAATGAATATATGACATTTGAACATTTTCAAATAATTTCTTTTGATTTTATTTATATGTTTGCACACATGTATACAGGTACCTGCAGAGGCCACAAGAGGGTGTCAGATCCCCTGGAGCTGGAAATACAGGCAGTTGTGAGTTGCTGGGAACCAAACTTTAGACTATCCTCTAAACACTATGTGGGATAGATCTGATTAATGTGGATAGCCAAAATGTGTAGTCTTGACCTGACTCAACTCTGCAGGACCAGCTCCTTCTCGGAACTTAGATCTTGGCTAAATGGTTATCTTCATAGATACTTGTACAATCCCAATATAGCCAGCCCACCTCACTGGCTCCTCATTGAACATGTCTCCTATCACCTCCTCAGTACTCAATGCCTATTCATATCAATGAATAATTTACCTGTTACTTTTGTCTGTCTCACTGTAACACAAAATCCACCAGGGCATGACTGTGTCCAGTGTGTTTTCTCAGTTAAGTATCTGCTGAGTGAACCCTGTAGTGAGCGTGTACTCTTACACCCACCGTCCTGCACTATACCATGCACATGCACTACACCTGAGGTCAGCTGGGCCCAAGCTTCACACACAGCAAGCAGCACGGAAGCCTAGGTAAAGGCTGTGGTTGCAGCACCTTGCTCCGGGCCTTTTTGTCGTCTAGGCAGACTCTTTCGCCTTTGTGTATGCGTGTATTTTCCCTTAAATCCTTCTCCTTCCCAAAACCCAAGAGGGGAAGTCACTCTTATCTGGATATCTCTAAATGTTCTCTCTCTTTTCCTGGGCAGCCATCAAAATCCGGTCTTTTGTATTTAAAGTTCAAAAACTTGTCAAGTAGATATGCTTGTACTTCCCTGATTATGGTCTGTTTTTGTCTTTTCTATTTTTTTTTCCTTTTTGTGCCCTTATTAATCACAGCTTGGACTTCCATGCCCTTTTCCAGCTCCGGCAATTCTTTTGTGATATTAAGTTTGGGAACCTCAGGTTTCTGGGCAGTCTCTTGAAACTGCCTGTTCACAGGGTTTGACAACATTCAGGTGCCAAACTCAAAGGTATCTGTTTGTGAATGTGCAGATGCTAATGAACGGTTCTGAAGTTCACTGCTGTCATAGGAAGGCAGTTAAATTCTCCCCGTCTCAAATACTACCACTGTGTTGCTTTTATTAGCAGGGCATTTTCTCCCCTTTTATTTTATTTTTTTCCATCTTGCCAGTTTTAGTAGTCACTGGTTTTAAGGAACAGACTGGGAATAACAGATCCAATGCTTTCTTTGGAAACAGAAATTCAGTTTTCATTTGAGGTATGAGCCCTGGGAGAGCAAGTAGATTTGATAGAAGAGTTAAGCCAAGAGGTCATTTTTCTCTTTAGATTTCTTTGCATTTTTGTTGCTGCTGCTGTTTTGTTTTATTCTGTTTTAAGACAGGGTCTCCTTCTGTAGCCCAGGCTAGCCCACTTCAAACTCTTGCTTCCTGAGTGCTGGGGTGTGGGCCACCATGTCAGTCTAGTCAAAGGTTTAATGTCACTTAGTTTTTTGTTTGTACCCAGGCTGACTTCAAACTTACTATGTATCCCAGGTCACCCTCAAACTTGCTAAACCTGCCTCAGTCTACCAAGTACAGGGATTAGAGACATGAGCCATCATGTCTGTATTTTTTGCAGGAAGGAAGGGAAAAACTCTTCTATTTCTGTTGCCATAATCAGTTTTTAGAGGCTATACAAACTCAGTTTTGGAATCCACAGGAATAGTTATATACAGCTAAAACAGTACTTCAATGCCACTGTGCTAAAGACATGGCTGAGGGCACTGACTGCCATGTTACCATTTTTCTCTGCTTTGCTGAGACACAGATACTAAGGTTGGAGCTAGATTTGAAGGGCTTTGTCCCAAATAGCTAGAACACACTGGTTTTCATGCCGAGTCTAGAAATAAATCCAAGCTGATGTTTAGGTTCTGCATGAAATAAACAGCAGTCTAGGAAGCAAACAGCCTGAGAGCCAGAGAGATAACAGACTAGGAATAAAAACAAGGATGTGCATGTGGATAAATATGCTAGCTCGTCTCGCCACACTATGTTAACAATCTGGGTGCTGTCGTCAGAGCCAAGAAGCTGCTGAGAGTGAACTAGGTCAGAATTTACCCACCCATTTCTGAAAAATACTTTGGAAAAAAATCTGAGGAATCCATAACACATTCTTTTATTGGAAAGAACATTTGTGGGACTTATATGTAGCTGCTATTTGATCTCAACAAATGATTTTAAATATATCAGAATGTTTTTATTCCAGATTGATAAGTATTCAATTCTTCATACCAGCCAAGGAAAGTATAATTCAGTAAAGAAACCTAATTACTTGTCCCTAAAGGTTTTCTGCTATGATTAAACTAAAATATATCTGAAGGATCTCCACGTGGAGTGGTATAAAAGAGTTATTCCAAAACCCAATACCTAATTAGTTTCATCCATGCATTTCTGTTGACTCTAGACCATAGAACACTCCAATAGGAGGCAAGAGGCAAGAGTACAATGTCCTAACTTCCAGGGTCATTGCTCAAGTCTGTCAGATTCTACAGAGGTATCTGTTTGTAAAGGATGCTTCTAACCTAAGAGTGGGTTGGACATGCTTTGCATCAACCCAACACTAAAATAAACAAGGAGTCACTCAGAAACCTCACAAGTTTCTTCTCATTGTGTAGAGCTACAGGCAAGGGGACACACGTGACTGAACCCCAAGTTCAACAGTACCCTTTTCTGCTTTTATCACCTAAGTATCTGACTCCTTCCTGAATATGTATAACGGGTATGAGGCTGCCTGATCTCTAAATCTCTGGACCCTGGACCTCATTACTCTGGGTGATGTGCTTGAGGGTGGCCAGTATGACACATGAAGCTACCAGCTCTCCATTTCAGGTCCATCCTGTGTGCCTCACCGTCTGCCTGATCCCAGGCTAATGGCAGACGCTGGGTTTGCAGGAGTGAGTCAGTAAATTGTCCTGGGGGTGCTCAGCAGTCAGCATACACACACATACAGTCCTCCTCCCATAGTTACCACTCCTTCCCAGCAGGCTCTCCACAGACTCCCCTCAGGCAGAAAAGTGGGCTGGCTTCTACACATCTTAGGCTGTCAGCTAATGCTGGACACAGTCACTCCTCTGTGCCTGTTCTCCAAATGTGACCCCGTCAGTGATTTTTACCCTGCTCTTCAGGTATCACACATCTGCCTGGCAGCTGGGAAAATTCTCATGGCTGCTTCCTAGAGGTGGGTGGGTGAGGAGTCTTTGGTTTTGTTTGTTCAAAGTTATGTTCAGGTTTAAACTAGATAATAAATCCTAAATGACTAGCAGCGTTTATAGTGACATACAGCAAGGGTCTAGTATACCATGGCTGTTACATTATTACAAATACACACTTCAAGCAGGCACCTCTGTAACATAAGAGACAAAGTCACAGGCTTGTTGAGGGTTAAACAAGAAGAAAAATGGAGAGTAAAGATTGTCACACACCAGCACCCCCTTCCCTTTATGGGCTTTGAAGGGAGTCAAGCACTTACCAATAAAGTCAGCAGAGAATGTTTTTATGCCCATGCAGTCACAGTTGGTAAGTACTGCATTGGCCAATGCTGACCTTAATTGCTAGCAAAGGCAGGGCTGTTGTCTTAGCTAGACAGAAGGACAGAAGAACAGAAGGACAGTCTGAGCACATGTGAGATGTGTACAGTTGTTGAAGATGAAGCAGATTTAAGGCACTATATATTCTTTATAGTTAATATAGTGACTATGTTAGCAGAGTGACTCCAATCACCAACTATGTCCCCAACACCAAAGGCTTGGGACCCCTGGCTATAGTCCACAGTACTGCTGTTTAGGTCACAAGGTCCTTTCCCACCAGTTGCTGTGTCCCTAAAAATGTCAGGGACCAGCTGGCAGGCTTGAGCCATATGTGCTATTTCTGTGCATAGGATGTGAGTGTACACACAGTAAATCAGACCAGGATGTGAGTCAGATCACGTCAAGTGTTGAAAGAAACTGATCTTCAAAGCATACTAGAAGCATTACACCAAGCTTCATCAGCACCATGAAGCAGCTATAGTTTGAAAGATACGTAATTACTACACAAAAGAGAAACTGTAGGAAAATGGAAGGTGAACACTGTCAAAGGCTTGCCATTGGGGAAGAAAGGTAGAAGCCACACTCTAGAAGCCCTAAAATTTTGTGGTAAAAAGATTTATTAGGGTCGCATATTTCTCCAGGATATTAAGTCAGACATGTAGAAGCAGTAAACTGGGATAGCCCAGAAAATCTGTAGAATTTGCCTTTTTCCCTCCAAACAAAACATTTTACCAGCCTTTCAGATTAATGGTGGAACTAGTGTGTGTGCACTCAATCCCACATGACCATGCATGTGGCTGTCAGAAGATAATGTTGGCTATCATTTCTCAGGTGCTATCTACCTTGTTTCCTAAGCCAGGGTCTCACTGGCCTGAGACATATAAGACCCTATCTCAAAGAAAACCAAAATCATCTCTGGGTACTGAGCTATGAAGATCCAACAAAACAAACAAAAACCCTGTAGAGCTTTCTGTAAGAATGAGTGTTCATACTATCACAACCACATTGTTAATTAAATAAAATGCATATGTTCCTTTCAAGTTTCTGTGGAGACAATTATGGCAAAATATCAGTTGTAGAACGTGTTTGGTCAATGCATTTCTGTTAGAAATTATGTGTTTAGATGTATAGGAAAAACTGTTCTGACCCTGTGAGTTTCTTTACACCCTTACTCACTCGAATTCTTTACAATAGCTATTATTTTTTATAACAGAAAACAACAACAAGGATCTTCATGAGAGAAGACCAGTGTAAGCCTGTTTTTTGTTTTTTCTTCTCTCTCTAATCATCATGTTCTGTGAAGACTCTGGTAGTTAATGACACCGATAGTGTCCCTGTAAGAACAGTAAAGAACCACAGGATGAGCCCTGGGAAGGCCTTAGCTGAGGCAGACCCCGCTCTCTGTGGGTTCACAGAAGGAAGGAGGGGCACAGCCGCACTGCCACAGAGGCCTTTTCAATGCTAGCAAACAGCTTGTATGGAATGAGCAACACACTTTTGCCTTCTGGACTGTGACAAGGTCACTGCTGGTCACACTCATGGCTGACTCCAGACTGGCTGCCACTTAGGCTGGGCATGCATGGTTTCCCTGGCATGCTGTGCAAAGAGCTGGGAAGCTATTAGCAGGAAGTGACAGCAGCAGAGCACAGCAGAAGCATGCTTTTCTTCTGAGGGCAGTGTGGGGAGTAGGTTTGTTTGCCCTGTCTCACAACCATAACCTCAGGATCCAACCTGAACTCTTCTGGCCAGGCATTTCTCCTCTATGTCGCTCTGTCCTAGGATTTGTCCTATGACCCTTTTCTCTGGAAATGGAGTCAGAAGGCAGCTGTATACCTGTTGCAACCAGTGCCCAGGTCTGGAAGTACCCATGGTCTTGTCTGCTAAAGGTTATGGGACCCATGTCATTGTCCAAGCACTTTCTGATCTTCTGATAGCCAGGCTCTTTCCACATCAGAATTTCCTTTGAGTAATTCTTACTCATCCTTCAGATCCTGGTTCAGATGTCACTGCCCCAGGGCTGCCTCTTTCCATGCTCCTGTGCTAGGCCAGGCTCCCTCATGCCTTGATATTGGGCTGCAGTTCCTGGTGTTTCACCCAGCCCCTATTTAGCTCTATGACAACATGAAGGGTGTTTGCTTCATTTCTACTTCCTCAAGGACAGGAACCATGCCTGCTTCTACTGTGTTCCCATCACAGGACAGAGTCTGCCTAGTAAAAGCTTCCATAGGGCAAGATGATTCAGGGGCTCTGGAGGTAAAATCCACACCAGTGGGAGGAATATCATGTGTCCAGGTGAACAGTTACCAAGGGGTATTCCCCTCTTAAATGCTGGGTACTAGCTAAAATGGCAGAACCTATGATACCTCTTCACTTGCTTCTTGGGGCTTCTTTGGCTGCCTAGGACACTGTAGGAGGCCCTGGGCTGTGACTGTCCTGGAGGAGGGAAAGATGGGGCAGGAGGAGAAATGCTCTGCTCACAGTTGAGGGGCCTCAGACAGCTCTGGAGAGGGTGGGAGGGGCAGCTGGGGCACTGACCTCGGCTGATGCGCTGCTTTTCCCCAGACAGGATGCCAGGACTGTCGATGATGCTGATGCTCTTCAGAACCTGGTTGGGCAGCTGTGAGCACATGAATCTGGAAGAGACAGAACAAAGTTGGGGCCAGAAACTGGACCGGACCTTTCAGAAGTCTCTGTGAGCTCTCCTCTCACTGATGTCTGTAAAGAGAAGCTAGACAGAGGCTAAGGATGCCTGTGAAGTGGGCTGTAAAGCAGGGACTTGGAAGAAATTGAAGGTAACTTTTACTGGGCCACAGAATAGATGCCACTCCACAGACAGGTGTGGAAGGTGGGCTGCAGCCCATTTCTACTTGCCACTTGATCCCTTACGTTAATTGTGGCTTATTTATCAAACACTTGGGTGTTTTACAAAGACTGACTACTTTGATCCCTAAATTAACATCCTTCTTTGAATCTCACAAAGGTAAAGTAGCTGAGACACTCACAGTTGAGCCTTAAACTCAGTCTAATTCCTAGCCCCATGTCTCCTGTCCCACCTCCTTGTCTAAGTTTTGTTGCCTCCTTCAGGGTGCACTTCTCCTAGGCTAGAATATCTGAGTCTGTCCTATCCTGCTCACTGCTCTGCAGACAGCTAGAGGTCCTGGGTTGGTTATCCCTTTCTGATGCCCCGATGACCCAGCATGTAGTCCAAAGACCTGTGCTTCAAGCTCAGCAAAGATCAGTACCTCTGGGTAATCATCCCTCAGCTGCTTAGGAATCCTAAGGGAGCTCTGAGAATAGGAGAGGAGATGCAGTCAACAGAGGTCCTGACTGACCATCTTCAAGCCTCTTGCTCACTACTACCTCCTCCTTCTGATCAGCCCCTCCTCCCTCTGACCATGGTCCCTGTTACTATGCTTCTAGTTATCTGCCCAACAAGTAGGAAGCAGAGTGGGTTGGAAGGAAATTTTTGACTTGTGCTCTAGCAGACTTGGGCTTAGAATCTGCCTTTGTCAGTAATTTTCTCTGAGACCTTAGATAAAGGCCTTTCCCTGTGGACCTCAGTTTCCTTCTATGTAAAGGGAGACAACTAAACTAGAATCTGCCCTGTCCTTGGGAGCTTTCCCATTGTGAGGCAATGAGTAATAGCAGGAAGTACCTTTTTACTTCCACCCCAGGCAAAGAGCCTGGTTTGGATCTTTGTTAGGTCTGTGTATGTTTTAAGGGGGAAACAGAGTGCCTCTCCTCTTCCTGTTTAAAAGTGCCTAACTTCTGTATCTGTGTGGGCTGAGGCTTGAAAATACTTGGGAACAGCTCAGTTCTTCCATTCAGTGGACGTGGTAGGGATTACTCAGAAAGTAAGAATGCTGGGAATGCAGGACAAGGCGGCCTCACAGCCACCACAGCTGTGACCAGAGCAGCCTGTGGGCAGGGGAGGACGCTCAGGCCCAAGGTGCCATCACTGACATTCATGAGAACTGTCCTTTAAGGGACTCAGGACTAGATAGTCACACATTCTTTCCTGTACTTCCAAATCAGTCCAAGAGATGGAGGCCAGGCAACTCTGAAGCACAGAGCAGTGATGACATCGTGGGGTCTTGCAGCAATGCTTGGCTGCAGGAGGCGCCAAGCTCGTATCTCCTACATCAGATTAGTAGACCTCGATGCATAACGCTGAAAGCCTCCACAGTGTCACAAATAAAGCCGAGTATACGTAAGAGAAACCTTTCACTCATTTCTTCTCTGGCCCCTCTCATACCCTAGGCCCAACCACGCAGTATGAGCAGAGCAGGGATGGGAGCCACTAATCACTGCTTGTCAAGTTCTCAGAGAGAAATTGACTATTAATATTCTGCTCTCTAGACCTGGGGGAGGAACAGAGCGCTGAGCATGGCTTGGTGAACTCTGTGTCTTGTCAGTCTATCTGGAGACAGCTGGCAATGTTAAACATGCCATACCTTTATAAAACTCTTTTACACAAACTGTTCCCACAGGAAGGGTGATGTTTCTCAAAACCACAAGTTCATACTCAGTATCAATTTTTCTAAAACACAAAATCCCTAGATTTTAGTGAGACACTAACAGAGGGACTTAATATTCCTACACTGCTCACCCCTGGAATGACAGCAAGAACATGTCAACAGGTCAGCGTGTGAGCCACAGAGCAAGAGGCCTACTGTTGAGCTATCTATACACAGCAGCAAGGACAAATGCCACAAAAGGAGACTAGCAGGGCTCCAGGGCACCAGAGAAGGGGCTGTTGAGGCCGTGTGCAGGACTGGACTCCATTCCATCAAGGAAACTGTATGGGTGGGGTAGGGGCAGGAGGGCAGAGAGTAAAGCAGACACTGGGTACTGAGGGGGCCACAGCAGGCATTGCAAGGTTAAGTCTACACAATTAGGCAAATTCTACTGTGACCAGGAACTCCTAAAGTTATCCTGGCAATCACCACATACTTTTCCAATCTGCGAAAGGAAGGTGAAAGGCAAGATTTGCCATGCCCCTCACAGGAACACTTCCAAGCAGAGATTTGCTGTCCCAAGATGGTTGTCTGCTGTTCCCTGGAGTGACTGAATCAGTGCAGACACCTGGCCTCCTCTACTTCACACAAAATACTGATGTGCTGCAGAGATCCAGGGCCTCTCTTGGCTCCCACAGGTCCCTCCCACCGACCTGATGAACTTTGTTTCCCAAGGTAAAAGAGGAAAATGACCAAGATCTTCCCTGAAGCCTAACTCTTATCTCCACGTTGAGGGAAAGTCATGAGTAGCAAAGGGCAGAGGATAAAGTGATGACATCATAAGGTCTCATGCAGGTCACAAGTTCTGCCTCACAGAAACACAAGGCAGTAAGAGCAGTAGGTTATTTAAAATTGACCACAAAAGCTAACGTTCTAAGTTAATGATTAATGTTTGAAAGATAAAGTTGGGCTGGTAAGATAGCTCAATTGATAAAGGTGCTTGTAGCCATTTCTAACGACCTGAGTTCAATCCCCTACACCTACATGGTAGGTAAAAGGATTCCCATAGGTTGTTCTGTGACTTCCACTCATTCACAGTAGCACACATTCCCTCTCCTGCCAACTAAATAATTATTTAAAAAAAAGGATTAGAAAACTAAATCTGTAGGCTGAGCATTGTGGCTCATACCTGCTATCCAAGCATCTGGGAGACTCAGGAGGTTGACTGAGGACAATCGGGAAGCAGGACTATCTTCAGCTACATAGTGAGTTTGAGGCCAGTCTGGGCTACATGTGACCCCCAGCCCCCCAACATAAAGCAAACAAACAAAACCTAGACTTGTAAAGTAATTGGCCAGCACCTTCATACTGATTTTGATTTTTCAATGGAACAGCAAGGCTTACTGCAATTAGGATGATACAACACCAGTACTGACCAATCCCCCAACCTCATGTCAGGCCTGCTCTACTTTATATGTTCATGGTTAAATCCTTGCCGCAATTGGAGAGGCCTTACAAAAGGGCAAACTGGGGCTTGGAAGGGTCACATGCTCTCACTTGCCATAGTCCACCGGTGACAAGGGACAGAGCTGAGATACAAGCTGGCAGTCCGGGGTGAGTCTTAATACATGGCTACGACTATCACTGCATAAGTGGAATTACTGCTGAGTCTCTATCACACTCAAGGTAACATCTTGAAACAGAACTGATGCACCACTGCCCTGGGCTTCCATGAGCATATTCCTAACGGTATGGAGGGCTGGAGAGTTCTGAACAAGAGACAGATGTGTACTGTGAGCACTCTCTCTCGCATTGGTCTCTAAGCCTCTCTAAGCAACTCTACCAGGTTTGTCACTCAGCTCCAGTCAGAACGGTAAGGGAGGATGGAGCAGGTTCTAAGTACTTCCTTTAATCTACTTAACTTTATCGACAAATATAAAGGTTACATGATATAAGTAGAAAATCTACCAAAGAACCCAGACAACTAAATTATCTCACAGCCCTGCTACAAATGACTGATGTAACTTTCTAGTGCCAGGGAGAAGTGGCATTCACATTTAGACTACATAAATGCCTCTCTCTTGACTGCCATGGAGGGAAGCCAGAAGCAATATGCCACTTCAGAAGGATCTGCCCAAACCCAGAGAAAAAGTACATTTTCCAAAACACCAGAACCAAAATCATAAAAAGCAACTGTCAACTAGAAACAATGGTTTGGCATGTGGAGATAAGAGCATGTGGTAGGGGTTGGGGGTTTAGCTCAGCGGTAGAGCGCTTGCCTAGCGAGCGCAAGGCCCTGGGTTCGGTCCCCAGCTCCGAAAAAAAGAAAATAGAAAAAAAAAAAAAAAAAAGAGCATGTGGTAGTTAAGAGCACCTGCCAAAGGACTCAGGTTTGAATCCCAGAACCCATAAGACAGCTATAACTCTAGTTCCAGAGGATCTGAAGACCTCTTCTGGACTCTGCTGGCACCAGGCACAAATGTGGCACACAAACACACATACAGGCAAAATGTCCATATATATATAAAATAAAAATCAATCAAACAGGGGTTGGGGATTTAGCTCAGTGGTAGAGCGCTTGCCTAGCAAGCGCAAGGCCCTGGGTTCGGTCCCCAGCTCTGAAAAAAAAGAAAAAAGAAAAAAAAATCAATCAAACAACAAACAAATAAACAACAATCTGGGCAGTGGTGGTGCATGCCTTTAATCCCAGTAAGTGACAGAAAAACTAAAAGAATTAATTTTTTTGTGAAAAACAGTCATTAAAATTATACTAGACACTAAATCTAAAACTACTATGAGGCTATCTTGTAGTTTAAAAATACTGCCATTTTTAGAAAAGTAAGCTGAGGGAAACCTATAGCATCTAATTTATAGCAGACTGCCAGAGAATGTCAGGCACTCTGGAATGTCCTGACACTTCTGGAACTGACTGGAGACACTGGTGTCTTTCAGCACTCACGTGCAGGGTGCTATGGGCAGCGGCTATTCGTCCTCTGTGAGGTGAACTGCCTCCTGATACATGCTGGGTAGAAAGTCCACGGCACAGCTCCAAAACGGGGTGCAGTAAGACTTCTCTCAGATGAAGCAGCTTGGTGGAGGGAGGTTGAAACACTGATTGTTAAAGCCTCATTTCCATCAAACTCTTGTTCTAGACTCAACTCTTCCTTGTATTGTTCAAGTACGCTGCTTCCTAATTCAAACCTGCCTTTTCAGAAACTCATCTCCGTTTCACTGAAATGCACCACTGACTCAGTCTCTAAACAATCAGCCTAGGGGACTCAGGTCCCTGAGGTTTGTGTAATGGCGAAGGTACTGTCATCCTATAGGCACCACCTGCCTTTAAGCATCCTAAGAGGTTCTTACCTCTTTTAAAGATACCCTTGGGAGCACTGGCTAAGGCCATGAGAGGCCCCTGTCATCAAGACTTGGGAAGAAAGTTCTACCCAGAAAATAACTGGTTTTCCTTCCTATTACATTTGACCTAGTTTCCAGAAAAAGTGTGTCATGCTAAGAGTTCTTGCCTTAGACTCTAATTCCAGAGAGCTGCTACAATCAATCAATCAATCTCTCTCTCTCTCTCTCTCTCTCGCGCGCGCGCGCGCGCGCGCGCACACACACACACACACACACACACACACACACACACACACACACACACACTTGAATGCCCGACCTTAACGGATGCTCTCTCATGCACTGTGTGAGACGGTTGCTTTGTCCTGCAGATACCGCTCAATTGGGCTGTCAGCATTGTAGCTTTCCATAAGGCACATTCCTCATTGCTGGGGCACAGGGTGGCAAAGGGTGGGGAGAGGGAAACCTGAATTTTGCCTCTTCCGGACTACCGGACTACGGTTTCTTCAACAAATTGATTCTTTGCTTCTAGTTTTCTTACTGGGGAATTGGCCATTGTATTCTGTTAATCCCATACTACAGTGCTGATAAAGTTATGCAAACTATTACCTTTGGAGGTAGTATCTTCTCCATTATCTTCACTGCATGGCTATCCTGAAGTTAAATGGGGGCAGCAGATAGAGTTTAAACATTGCATCATGGCCAGCTCAGCACTGTGGTCTCCAGGACTCAGGCCTGGTTTCTAATCCTTATACTGCCCCTAAGCTGAGTGCCCCCAAAGACATGATCTTACCCTCACTGCTCACCAGTTCCTGATCACTGCAGCCACATCATGCATCTTCATAAGGACTTAAAATTAGTATTTCTCAGCTTTCCATGTTGCATATA
Source organism: Rattus rattus (assembly GCF_011064425.1). NCBI lineage: Eukaryota > Metazoa > Chordata > Mammalia > Rodentia > Muridae > Rattus > Rattus rattus. The sequence goes on from NC_046158.1 coordinate 98,285,764, forward strand.
CAAGAATGTGAGGAGCAGTGCGGGACATATATTGTGTAGCTGTTTTTTGTTTTTCTATTTTCCTGGACTCAATATGTGACTGTACATGCATGGGTTATTTTCAGCACATTTTAAATTCTAAGACAATAAAGTCTGCCATTTAAAATCTCTATGCTTTTCTTCCATACTCATCTACTCTGAGTTTGAGATCTAAAACATGTTATTTCAGGAAAGTAAGTCATTTGAGAAAGTAAAACAAACCAATAACCATTCTTCCTGTGTATTCCCTTATAAGTATGGACTCTGCTAAATGAGAATTAAAAAAAGTCAGCTTATTTTTCTTTAAAGTTTTTTTGGGAAAAGAAAAAAAAATCACACACACAAAAGGCAAGGGCAATGAATGTCAGGATTCTACAGCAACCTTCTAGGAGGAAGGCTGCTGTGCCTGGGCCTCTCTGGGCCAGCAATGGAACAAGTCTACCTGTTGCTTGCCCCATGTGCATCCAGAAAACTCCTGATTGCTCTGTGTGTGTGTGTGTGTGTGTGTGTGTGTGTGTGTGTGTGTGTGTGTGTGTGTGCATGTGTGTGTCTTGTCTCAGTTTCCTTGGACTTGGTTCATTTATTTTGTCCTGAGCCCCTCAAGACCTTGGGTTCTTTCCCTGGGTCCTGGGTTTAACTAGTGTACTAGAAGTTGTCACGGCTCTGGAGGTAAGGCACAGCCCGTCCTGAAGAAGAGAATGTGCAGGGGAAGCCATCTAGATGGTGTTCTGTAAATCACTGTGGGCAACAAGAATAAGCTTCTGCATGACTCCATGTATATGCTCCGCACACTTCTGCCTGACCCAACGCCAGTTCTCTTGCTACCCATCAACGTGCTCTCACTGGTTTGCAACAGAAGCATTTGAAAACCTTTAAAGGGGTTCTACGTGGAGAAGGAAACTTCGAGGCTACCTGGGCTCTCAGTACAGCCACTGTCCAAGTGTTTATTCCAGAGTCCTCATGAATGGAGCCTTCCAGGCTCTGACAGGAGGCAGAGGAAGGGGCTGCTCTTATTTTTAGAAACATCTAGAAAGGAGAAGTGATCTCAGGTCTTCTGCTGAGCCTCAGTGCCAGCCCTACTTCCTCTTCCTAAGCAGCTGGAGTTGGCCCTCCACTCCACAGCTGATGGCTGGCCCCCATTCTCTAAACTCAGAATCAGAAAAGAAGAAAAAGGGGTGTGGAAGAATGGCAGGAAAGAAGAGGAAAGAGTTTTACAAAAGCAAACACACACACACATACACAGACAGACAGACAGACAGACAGACACACACACACACACACACACACACCCCAAAAGCAGAAAATGACAAATAGCATTACCTCAAACTAAAAAGTCTCTGCACAGAAGGGAAATAATCAACAGAATGAAAAACAATCTATATAATGGGGAAAATGGTCATCAAAGTGTTAATTATCTAGACTATATAACAAACTCAAAAGTAAAGACAGCAACTCCTAAAGAACCAATTATTCAATAAAAAATGGCCAAATGATCTCAAAAGAAATAAAAATGTCAGTTAGAGACATGAAAAAAATGCTCAGCACCGTTAACGCTCAGGGAAATAAAAATCAAAACTACAGTGAGCTCCCACCTTGCTCCAGTCAGAATGGGTATTACTTAAAAGGCTGGCAATGTTGTGGAGGAGAAACGTATCTTTAGGCACTGTGGTGATGTGGGTGGGGCAGTCACTATGGGAAACGTATAGTATCCTCAAATAACTAAGCCCCACCTATCACTTGCTAGCTCATCCCTGTGTAGTAATATACACCTGAAGAAATGGAACTGGATGCACAGGAGATGCTCGCAGAGCTATGCTTACCGTGGCACTATTCACAGCTGAAATATGAAAGCTGCTCAGGTGCCCATCAACAGAAGACGAAATAAGAATATACGGCAGTCAGTCCTGGGGTACAGTTGCAATTTTAGCTACTAGAAGATAGAGGCAGGATGACCTCAAGTTCAAGGCCTGCCTCATCTACAGAGTGAGCTCAAGGCCAGCCTGGGCAAGACCCCTGACATAACCTCCAAAAGAAAAAAAAGTAGAAAGGGGACTGAGGATATAGCTCAGTGGTAGAACACATGAGAAGCCCTGTGTTTAATCCCTAGCCACAGTACAAAAGAAAGAAAATATGATATATACATTTGCAACAGAGTATTATTTGACTGTGAAAAGAAAATCCTGTCATTTGTAACAAAATGGAATCAGAGGGTTTCATGTTAAGTGAAATAAGCCAGATACAAAAAGAAAAGAATTGCATGTTCTCTTTCATATATATTAGAACTAAACTAACTAAAACAATTTAAAAAATAAAGTAAAGAAAAATTCTTGAGTAAGGGGAAAAAGAAGGAAAGATGGCAAGGAGGGAGGGAGGGAAGGAGGGCACAGTGGAGCAGAAAGGTCAGGACCTCACCCTATAGAGGAATTAAAGCAGAGCATCTGCCATCTGCTCTCCCTGCCCCACCAACACCTCAGCTGCACTGGGAAGTCTGCTGAAGACAACAGGGCTTGGGGCACAGAGAGAACACACCGCCAATCAAGGCAGAGCAGCCCATGTGTATCTATATCTAGAACACAACAGCCATGTATATAAGCTCACTTTTGGATTTGCCCTATCTCAGCTGTGCCCTGCTCCAGGGAATAAGGAAGGAGCTCAAAGCTTAGGAATGAAAAGTTAAAGAAACACTCAGGAAGGTGAGGCAACCTGTCCTGAATAAAAGACCAAATCTGGATGTCAGGGGACCTAAAGTCTTCTCTGGGCTAAACTTCCTGAGCATGGAAAGCCCTGCATGCCATACCAGAGAGGTGGCTGTCCCACAGCTACTTAACACTACTAGTGACAGAAATTGACACCTTTATCTACTTCTGTGCCAATCACATTATTAGTCATTTGTCCTCATATTGAGGAGCTATAATGTCCATTCTTGGGCCTTCCCTATGCTTAGCAACCCCCGCTTCCACACGCGCGTGCACAGACATGCACACACTTTTCTCTTCCAGGACAGACATGCTCTGTCTTGTCTGGACCCCGTGATTGATAGGTGATAGTTTGACCAGAGGACAGCTTGCTGCTCCTTACCTGTTCAGGAAAGCATTTCCAAAGCGACTGAGCTTTCGGAATGGCTTTTTGGGATCCACAACTAAAGCATTCCCAGGGGTACTTCCCTCAGTCTCCCCATACATCACAGCAATGAAGGAATCTGTGGTTGGCTCTGGACCAATTCTCATGCCTGGGAAATCTTGCTCCAGTAAGTATCTGGAAAAGAAAAGGAAACAGCATGATGTTACAAACAAGAAATCAGAGAGCTGCCTAGGACTATCCAACTTGGACACAATTGTTAAAAATCTTGGAGGATCAGAGGTTCAAGGCCATCCTTTATTATATACAAGTTTGAAGCCAACTTAAGTTACATGAGACCCTGTCTCGAAAAATAAAACAACCCCAAACCAAAAGTAGACATCTGCAGTCCCACTGACATAAAAGGTGCCACCTTAGGAGAGGCATTACCCAGTTACCTCATCATTCCTATACGTTCTGGACTACTGCTGAATTTATGCCCCCTTAGCAAAGTGTCCCTGGCCTGCATGGGTAGCACCTTCTCTATGGTTCCCAGGCACCTGGTGTAAGTTGCCATCACCATGTGTCTGCAGGTGTTCTGGGAACAACCAGGGAATGAACCAGGGTCAAGGGGAGAAACTGAATGCGTTTCTGCGGCTCTCGACTCCAACACGAAACCATCTTTGTTTCTATAAATCCTGACTAGTCAAATATAGCCTGTGATATTTCTGGGAATAGAGAGAAAGAACTGAAAGTCAAATGTCAAACACAGCTTTGTCATCATTGTGAGGAGAAGTGAAACTTCTTTCTTATGTAAACAAAATGAAAATTAAGCAATGTGTAGGCATTATCCTAAACCTTTTCTTTCTGTCATTGCTACTTTTAACTTTACCCAAAGTTTTTACATTTCTGTGAAACTGCAGAGACCCAGAATAGGTGCATTGTTTTAAGATGTCCTGTAAGCTGAGAGTAATCATGAAAAAAATCTGGTAACAACTGCTAGCGTTTACTGAAAGACATAAAGCCTTGAACATGTACCATGCCTTATATATGCACTATGCCTTATGGATGCACCGTGTCTTATGTATGCATGCACTATACCTTACGAATGGACAATACCATATGCATGCATCGTGTCCTTTATAGGCACACTACCTTATGCATGCACTGTGCCTTACGCATGCATGTACTATACCTTATGCACACACTATTATTTCATTCAGTTCCTACAACATTCTCAGCTGAGTGATAATATTATCTTTATTTTTCAGGTAGGAAAACAGGTATCAGAGAGGCCAAGCAACTTGCCTAATGTTACACAGTGAGTGGGTGAGTGAAAACGGAATGCAAGCAGTCAGATTCTCAGATGCACACCGTCTTCCGAACTTTACACTTGGCCTGGCACTGTGCTTTCTCAGATAAGGAAGGACATTCAGGATCCCCACTCCAGGATGTAAACCTGGGATTAGGACTTTCTATTTCCTTTAATGTGAAAGGAAAGGGGCTCACCAGATTGTCTTCCCACACAGCTCCCTAGATTCCCCAAAGCATAGGCACATTGCCTCATTCTCCTTGAAAAAAAAAAGCTGAAGCAAGAACATGCTATTGATTCAAAATATGTCCATATTTAATGTTTTTCAAAATATGAAATTTTTTTCTTGTCAAAGTCTTAGTGTACCTAAGAACAGTCAATAGCTTTAGGAGTAGAATTGTTCACATTAGTTAATTCTTACAAACTTCCATACAAATCAGACAAGAGCTCTGATGACCACACACTAAGACCAGTATGTATCTCACACACTAACTAGTGTGTAATGCAGCCCTTCTGGAACCTCAAGTCTACTCATTCAACAGCAAAGCCAGAGCTGAAAGCCAGGTTGCACCGTGGCAATGTCTGGTGTGACTTTCACACCCCTCAGCCTGGATGAGGCTAGGCAGAGAGAACTAGAGACAGCTGTGCAAATGGCAAACTAAGCATTAGAAATAGCTGCTAGGGTTGCAGGATTCCTGGGGGTACACACAGTTTCCAACTCACAAAAGGGTCACGTCCAAGTACCATTCTGACACTTGAAGGCAATAAGGTCAATGTTTACTGGGGGTCTCACTGTCCCATCAGCTTTGGGGGAGGGGACCTCAGAGCTGAGCTCTATCTCCATAGGATGTGACCATCTCAGTGCCTTCAGTAGGCCTCGTCAGGAGAGACCTCCAGGTTCCACAGCAGAGTAGGTGAGGAGGGACCTGAGGTGGGAACACAGAGATGCTATAGCTATACTGGGAAGACCTGGGGCTGTTTAAGTCAGATATTCACTGCCAAGAGGTGTCCAAACTCCAATCTGACGTTTAATTGACTTGAAATCACAGCAAATCTTATGGACTGTGGAATTAAATAGGATGTTCAAGGAAAACTCAACTGATGAACTTGTTTAAAGGAGAGCAGGTGTTTCTGTCTTTTGAGTTTATACAGTAATAGAAGCCAAAGTTTCCTCAGCAGCAACCCTGCCAGGAAGAATGTTAACAAGTCCTTATTTTTGAGTTGGAAATAGGAACTACCTTGAATAAGGTACCCCCAGCTGTAACCTTGATGAAGCGATCAGGCTCTGGCTTTCAAACACAGGCAAGAAAAAGGGAGGATTACTGTACTGCTTTCTTAGGATATAAAATTGTTCAGTGGTACTCTCCTATAGGTACTAAAATTATCCACACTCAACGTTCAGTTTCATATCAATGAAGTTCCAACGAAAAGACACAGTATATAGTAAAGTTTAAAAACCTTCCATATACTTGATGCTGGTAAGGGTCATGAAATCTTTCTCTTTGTGTAGCGGCAGGAATAGCTGGTTCGAAGGCACTCACACACTTCTTCACATAACAGGCACTTGCAATGAGTCACCCTTGTGGAGCAGCTCTCCTACCTAGTGTACAGGTCATCTATGGGCCTGTTTTCTCTCCCAGGTGAATGGATACTCAATCATACATCATACTGATGGGCAGGCAGTAACATATCTTTGTAGAAAAAGAATCAACCAAGATACAAATGTCTGTCTAAATGTGCAGCCTGGGAGGAGAGGGGGAGTGGACCCTGAGGGAAGGGACAGTGGACCCTGAGGTGACATACACAGGCACTTTAACCTCACAGACCACAGGGTAAGGCTGAGCTAGGAGTCTGGAAACCTCAGAGGATTTACCAAAGCTGGCGTTCCAGGGACTCTGAGGTCTTATCTGTGGTAACAACAGTTGAAAGGAACACAAGAGGCAACAGGAAAACTATAGAAAAGAATCCACCATGGTACAGAGCAGAGCAGCCCACTCCACAGACATCCTGTGCCTTAAAGCCTTGATGACTGTCCTTGGCACCGCCTTGCTCCCTTTCCTGTGTTCTCAGAAAGGCCTGCCAATTCTAGTGATGATTGCTCCAAGGTCTTGAGTCAAGCCACCAACAAATGGAAGAAGGTACAGACATTTGAATCATATGTGGTTGGGCGGAAGTGGTGAGGGTGGATGGGAGACCTGACCTCTGTGTCCTGGTCTGATGACGTCATTGCATGTAGACAGTGTTTTTTCTTTCATTGCGTAGGCTAGAGGAGGAAAATTAATTTTAAAGGAAGAATATCATTTGTGACAAAGGGAAGGAATAAAAACCCTTAGGACAATGAAAAGTCCTTTACTGTAACCCAAGTCCTTCACTGTATTTTCTCAAAGATGGGCTTAAGAAAAAAAAAAGACATTATTTAGCATTTTAAAAAAAAATGTTATTTACCCCATCTGCCAGCTATGGTTATTGTTCCTTCGGTATTTCTTATGCATTTTCTCTGGGTTGTACTTCACACTTATTTTGTTAGTAATACACTCTACCTGACACTGGGGGACTTGTTTATGCCTTTACATAGATAGCCTCCACTGGTAAATATCTTATGGGTAAGCACTACTTTCCTCCCCACTTTACAGGTGAATAAACTATGGGTCGAATAGGTTAACTGAGCTAAATCAGAATTAGAGAGGCTGAGTCACCACCAATGGAAGCATTTACAGGAACATACTCTATGAGTCACAAGGAATGTTCAAATGGAAGATCGTATTAATCAGGTATTCAATAAGTTATATATACTAAAAATATTCCACACATATTTGAGATGTTGCTTAAGCATAACTTTGACATTCTGAAGCTAAAATCTACAGATAAAAGCTTATGAAAACAAAGCATTTAAAGAAACATTCATATACACACTGGCATCTGTGCAGTTTCAATTCAGTATTATGCTTCAAACACATCTTAAAAGTCATTTGTTTAAGTGTGTGTGTGTGTGTGTGTGTATGTGCCACATGTGTGAGTGGAGGCCAGAAGACTTTTGGGAATTGGTTCTATCCTATGATGTAGGTTCTAGGAATTGAACGCAGGTCATCAGGCTTGGTAGCAAGCACCTTTCCTCACTGGGTGATCTTGTTAGCCCACCAAAACACTCTTAAAATGAGAATTAATTTGAGGGCTGGAGAGATGGCTCAGTGGTAAAGAACACTTACTGTTTCTGCATGCCTGAGGTTTTGTTCATAGTACCCTCATAGTGGCTCACAACTGTCTGCTGGGGAATACAATACCCTTTTCTGGCCTTCAAGGGTATCTATCAGACATGCAAGGTATACATGAATACTCAGAGGCAAACCATACACATAAAATAACAACAACAACAAAAATCTTTAGAAGGAGAATTAAACTAACTCAAATAGTTGCCTCGATCCTTTGACTCTTAATACAGTTTATTTGTTTATCTGGAGTAATTAAGATTACACCCAAACCTTAAACATACCAGGCAAGTAAGTACTCGACCACTGTAGCACATGCCGGGCCTACTAATGTGGAGGTCTCTGCAAATGCCATGGCCGGCAGAGGAACGATCCCAAGAGGCAAGAAGCAAATTTGGTTCAAAAGTACTCAGTAGCTGGTGTTGGTTCAAACTTCTAGAGTTTATTAAATCGAGCAGTTTATTATAGCCGGTATTTAAGCACAACACAATTTCAGAAGAAAAGTCTCTTGACAGTTAACTCAGTCTCGTGTGTACAACAAAGCTTAAGCATGTTTACACTGGACTCTGTGCAAGTACATAATGGCCTCTTCCAAAAGGTAGGCTCTGCTGACTTAGAGACAATGCTCAAGCCAGGGAAAAGGGCTGAGGGAGTAGGGATGGCCTGGCCCTAAGATAGCAGGGAAGTTACCTAGGTGTAGTAGAGTCCAGGTGACATCTCTCATGAGGCTAGGTTTTATTGACTGTCAAGCATACTCAAGATCTAGGGGGAGAGTCTGGGATAAACAAACAACAGTCTGGGTGAAGCCTGGCTCTCAGCTAGCAAAGATCATCAGGTTATAAAGCACATCCATTCCAGCATTCTGGGTGGAAAACAGGTAAGTACCTTCCTTTCAGAGACAAGCTTGTGTGCTTAACTCTCTTGTGAGCACAGGGCCTCATTCCCTCTACGTGCTGTAAGTCATGTAGTGTGAAAGAAACATAATAGGAAATACAATCGTGAGATCAGTGGAGACATTTCATTTTTAATTCAGGAGAACAAGTCTTAAGACAATTCAATTTATAATAAACATTTGGATTCTCATGGTTTGATTGCTAATATTTGACTCATTATTTCACAAGGAAAGGGATTGGAAAGAAAAACTCCTTCCACTCTGACTTGCCTTGAACTTGAAATTATTTTGCTTTGTGTTTGAGATCAGGTCTCACTATGTAGCCAGACTAGGTTCTGCTTTACAGAGTCCTACTGGTTCATCCTCCTGGTGCTAAAATACCAGGTGGGCCTCACCATTCCACCTTAGAAATAGTGTTTGTTTGTTTGTGTTTGTTTGTTTGTTTGTTTGTTTGAATTCATGTGTATAGGTGTTTTGCCTGAAAGTGTGTCTGTGTACCACTTGAGTGCTTGGTTCCAAGGAGGCCAGAGTGCAAGGAGGCATTGATTCCCTAAAGTGGAGTTACAGACAGGTATGAACTGCCATGTGGGTGCTGAGAACTGGACAAGCAGGCAGTGTTCTTAACCAATGAGCCATCTCTCCAGCACCATGGCTATTGTTATTATTTTAAAATATTTCCATCCAGTATTTTTTCTGTGGATATAATTTTTCTTCTAAAATTATAAACTGTCAAAACAACTTTATGTCTACATTTTTTCACCATTCATCTCTATGCCATTTCTCTATGCCATTAAAAAGACTTTTGACATGATTTTTAAAGGCTGTATAATTTTTCTTTTGTTTTGTTTATTTGAGACAGAGTTTAATTCTGGGGCTCAGGCTGGCCTCTCACAGTAATCTTGCTGTCTCAGCCCCCAGGTGCTAGGATTTCACACATAAGCCATCACTCTCTGCTTAATGGCTATAAGCGTTCTAAGGTAGTCAACTTAGTCTGGCATTTCCTAGCTGCTAGGCAGCCAGAGAGTTTTCATACTCAGGTCAGGGAAGCAGTTCAGTGGTACAGTAGGTACTTAGCATGTATGAGGCCTGGACTTAGTCCCCAACACACAAATCAGTCTGTAAATCAATCAATAAATTTGATCTCCACTATAATTTTATTTATTTTTATGGTTTTAAACTTCTGTTTTATTATTGCTTTCTGTTTTATTTAGTTTTTGGGATGAGGCAGGGTCACTATATCCCTGGCTGTTCTGGAACTTGCTAAATAGATCAGGCTGCCCTTGAACAAACAAGAGATCTGTCTGCCTCTGCTCCCCAGTGCTGGGATTAAAGGTATGTGTCACCATGCTGGGCGAAACTGTCTTTCTTAAGCATATTATCCTAAGGTTGCTTATTTAGGTGACATTATTTTAGAAATTGCTGTGCTGCAATGGAATGGACATTAACCTGTTTAGCCAAAAGACTGGAATTTGCTGGGTGAAATCTTACCCCTCTGATGATTCTTTGAGCTCAGAGGAATTCAAACTACTTGATGTTGAACTGAGCTTTGAACAACTGCTATCAACACAGTATCACCACCTGTGCCTTCCTTCTGTGCTTTCAGGATGGCAGAGAAATCTCTTGGAATCAAATCAATTTTTCACAGCCAGCACTGTTCATTTTCTCCAGTTTTTCATTCAATCACACAATGAACATTCATTATTTTTTTTTCCTTTTTTTCGGAGCTGGGGACCGAACCCAGGGCCTTGGGCTTACTAGGCAAACGCTCTACCACTGAGCTAAATCCCCAACCCCGAACATTCATTATTTTTGATGTTATGATTTATAACATAAGTCTGACAGACTTTCCTTAGGCTATAAATTCTTTGACCTTTGCGTACCATAATTCTTCATGAGGGCTTTGAAAAATATAGAATTTTCTAAAAATTTTTGATACTTTTTCTATGAATACTGATATTCTCTAATAAGTGCATTCTACAGAGCATAAGTATAAAGGAACAAGTAGTATTTACTAAAACATATATATTAGAGAGAAAGTCTCACTATGTAACTGTAGCTTGCTGGAACTTTCTATGCATACCAGACTGGCCTCAAACTTATAGAGATCCACATGGCTCTGCCTCTGGAGTGTTGGGATTAAAGATGTATGTTACCACACTCAGCTAAATAAAATTCTTTAAAACTTAATAATGGAAAAAAACTCTTCATGTAAAAAAAATCTCTTCATGTACTTAATTTAGTAAAATAACAAAGGAAATATCACTACAGTGAGTTTTGACAGTAGTGTACCATTCTCAGTTCAATAAGACATGAATGACAAAAGGAGTCAATGTAATTACAAGTGCAATGGATAGTTATGGGTCAGGAAGACTCAGGCCAGTCTACTCAGAAGATGTTGGAATTCTCCCTCAGCCAAATGACCAGAGTAAACCCAAAACCTCAGCAGCTATCTTATGTACTAGAGATAGGGACCATAAATAACATAAAGGAAAAAATCTTTACAAGAGCAGCAGCAGCTGAAGCACCTAAGGACATTCATACGACGATAATTCCTCAGAGATTCACAAGGATATTCCTAAGAGCTGCAGAGGCTGGAGAAGTAAAGCAGCCACCTTTGCAGACAGAGGAGGGAAGGTCGCAGCCAAAGCAGTGTTGTCTCTGCTTGGGAACAGCAGAGACAAAAATCTCACTTAGGTGATCAAATCCAGTTCTCATACAAAGGATGCCAGTTATATTTCTCAAGGAAGCACCTAGCGATGTGATTTTAAAGTTCTTCTCAATGAGAAATAGAAAATGACAACAGTTGTTTGGAAAATAAGGAGACTCAGAAGGTTCTGGAGTTACCATTTGTAAAAACTGTTTCAGTGTGGGATGGTGCTGGCCTAAGAATCATGAATATAACAAGAAAGAGAAAGGTCCCAATAGACCTAATATTAAATAACAGCCTATGAGGAAGCTCACTTAGTGCAAGGAAGAGCTAGCATTCTTTAACAGGAGTGCTAAAAATCACCAAAGACAAAAGCGACTAAAAGCACCAAGACAAGCTTTACTTTAAAATGGACTATGTATATGTAAATACGTGTGTGTGTGTGTGTGTGTGTGTGTGTGTGTGTGTGTGTATTATGCCTGACAGTAAATATATAAAATTTTAAATCAAACCTATTTAAGAAGAAAATACACAGCTACTGAGATGTCTCAGGATGTGGGCAAGGGAACTTCCCCGAAAGTCTGAGAAACTAAGCTTAGAACTCACATAGTGAAAGTGCAGAACCAACTTCTCTAAGTAGTACTCCATCACCTTTTACCTTGGCATGTGTGCACACCCTCCACACCCCCAGGACACATAAAACAAATAATGCAAAAAACAAATGCAAATATTTAAAAAATAGAAAAAATTAGTAATGATCTCTCAAGTAATTATAAACAAAGATTCTTCATAAATATATAAAAATAGAAAATTTTATATTTGATTATAAACATTAAATACATTTGCATGCAAATTCTCATTAAAATGTAAAAGCAAACTTCTAACTGAAAAACACAATAATTATAACTAAGTATTTACAAGATAAATTGGGGAAATATCCAGCATGAGAAAGATGACACTAGAAATGGAAATTGGGCAAAGTTCACAGAATTCACAAAGAAACAGATAGTAAATATTTCATATGCTCAACATTACCAACTGTTTAAAAAGCAAATTTAAAAAGGTTTTCCTATCAAATTTACTGGTAGCTTAGTAAAGCTCATTTCTGGTAGGAGCTTAAATTGAAGTAACCCATGGACACTGGTAGATATGGTTAGTAATACACAGAACCATAGGAAAGAGTGCAGTGTCTTTGCCTGTATACATAGTTGTCTGTCTCTGTCTCTGTCTCTGTCTCTCTCTCTCTCTCTTGTGTGTGTGTGTGTGTGTGTGTGTGTGTGTGTGTGTGTAAACAGGTGCACATATGTGCCTGTGTGCACATGCTTATGGAGACCAGAGGACAACCCTGGATGGCATTCCTCAAGGACTAGCCATATTTAGTTTTGAAGTCGTTTCTCTCAAGGGCTTAGAGCTCATTGAGAGAGCTGGCTGGCCCCAGAGCTCCACCTGTCTCTGCTCCTCTAAACCCTAGGATTACAAATGCATGACTGCATGCCTGACATTTTTATGTGGTTTCTGGAGATTGAACTCAGGACCTCATGCTTGCGTGGAAAGCACTTTAGAGCCGGAGCTATCTGCCTAGTGTTTTGTTTTGAATGCAGTACTTATGCTCAGGCTAGTCTAAGAAATAAAGTCTTCTATCAGGAGCATTCATCATAGTGTTATGCACAAAAGTGCAAGATTAAAATCAAATGCTTCAAGCTGTGCTGTATAATGAGACAACCATTCAAGGTACATGAGATGGGGGCAGGACTTAAGTGTCTTCCTCTATTGCTCCTCATCTTACTGCTAGAGACAGAGTCTCTCACTGAACCAGAAGCTTCCCACTTAGTCATACCTGTCTCCACTCTACACAGCTGGGTTACCAGTACCCAAGAGCTACCCAACCTTTTATGTGGGTGCTAGGGATTTGAACTCAGGCACTTATGCTGACAGGAACAAGTGTGCTCACCCACTGAGACATCTTCCCAGCCTCTGAAATTACTTTTGAAGATTATTTAATGATTATGGAAATGTTCAACATTAAGTGGGGGAAAACATTGCTTTGCTGAGTTGTATTTACCATGCATTCTCCAGTAGGATTTCTATGTCTTCATCTGAGTCTGCTAAAAATGTGATCAAATGATGCTGGAAACAGGTGGAGAGTTCATGGGAGCCAGTCTCCCTCTGCTGGATCAAGGCTGAGCTTCTTAAGGCTTGATGGTTCAACTGTCGAGATTCCATTGGCTGGCCCTTAAGATATCAGTAGTTCTCAAATGTTCTCTGGATAGGGCTACAGAAGAACCAGAGGAAGCCTCTGGCCACCACATTCCAACTGAGGATACCTCACATGGGACCTGAGATCTTTATTTTGAAGCTAATTCAGATATACAGCCAGACTTAGGAACTGACACTTTCTTGTTCACAGTCCCAAAGTTTGAAATGTATATTAAATGTCATTAGAAGTAATCATCTAAATGAGAATTTTTTAATTTAAAAAAAAATCTCTTCTTGAGTTAAGGTTACAGCTCGACATTAGATTACCTGTTCGTCACATACAGCACCCTTCATTCAAATCTCAGTACTACAAAACCAAACCCACTGTCATCACCACAAAGGTTCTCTTTCCACCAACATTTGTCGTGATACTTGGCCACTTGCAAGCAGATAATACAATGGGTGGACAGCTACTGGCTGTGCTGAATAAAGTCACAAATGTCGCACACTAACCTGTCCCACAGCCCTCCCACTCTTCTTCAAGCCCTAGTTTTACTTTGTTCTCAATCACCAGTTGCTCTTTCTCTACAACCTGCCCTCTCTAACCACTTATAACTGTTGAGGTCATGCTTCTTTAAGCAAGCCAGTACAATGTCTCTGACTTGTCCCCTCCAGTGCCCCAAGGCTGAGGATTTTCTATATTTGATCCCGTCCACCACTGGCTTCCACTATCGTCACTTTCTGACGCAGCTTTTGCCATGGTCACTCTGGCTCCAGATGGCTGATCTACCTACAAGCTCTGATTTGATCCTTCCCGCTCCAAAATACCTGGTTCTTTGTGCCCTCCCCTCTTGGCTTCTGTAAGGTTATGCTTATTTATTTTGCCTGTCCAGCACCCCTCTCCCCTTTTCTAATAACAGCATCCAGAGGCATCACCTTTCCCTACTCTTTAGCCATATAGGGGCTGACAACCCCATTCTGTGTGCTTTGTCCTCTATCTCTCCAGGAATAGTATACGACCAAATAAAGTCCATGGCATTCAAGTCAGAGACTTGCTGACAATGCTGTAGCTCACTGTTTCTACCTTCTTTCCCTGCTAAATACTATATATACATATAAGTTGTGCGTGCATGTGTGGGGGGGGCACGGAGGAAGAGAGGGAGAGAGGGGGGAAAGTAAAAGGGAGAGAGGAGGGGAGAGAGAGAGGGGAAGGAGGAGAGAGGGAAAGAGGGAAAGAGGAAAAGAAGAGAGGGGGGTCTTATTTAGCCCAGGCTGGCTTCAAACTTGCTATGGCAGATAATGATGACCTTGAACTTCTCTTCTCTCTATCTCCCAAGTTCTGGAATTACAAGTATGTATCATTACACCTCCTTTATGTGGTACTAGGGATGAAACCCAGGGCCTTTGCATGCTAGAAAAGCACTCCATCTATTGATCACAGCCCCTGAATAGTATATTTAAAACAGCATTTTTAAAGTTTTAATACAGAGTAATGTTAAGCACTAATTCTTCTTTTACGTATGAGTGTTTTGTCTTTAAGAAGTTGAATATATCATGTGCATATAGTGCCCGTGGAAGCTAGAAAAGCATGTCAGATGGCCTATAGCTGGGCCGCAGATGGCTGTGAAGCCCCTGTGAATACAGGGCACCAACCCGGCCACTCTGCAATAGCAGCTACCATTCTCAACCGTCGAGCAGAGGAGTCTCTCCAGCCCTTACTAAGCACTCACTATGAAAATGTTCATCAAACACTAATTTTATCAACTTGAGTATTATGAATGATGAATGTTTATTGGCTGACAAGATATACAAGGGGAAATAAAAACATAGGATTCCACAGTAGCTATCTGTATTCTCTCTGCCTCACACTTACTCTTTAGTCCCTTTGGGGTTTTTTTGTGGGTTTTTGTTGTTGTTGCTGTTGCTTTTTGCCCCCTTAGCTAATTTCTACCTTGTTTTCTTTCTGGACTCACACATTTTTATTTTTAATTAGCACACAAAGATGCACAAATTACTTGATGGGCACTAATTACAGAATTATGGAAATCAAAATTACAGGCTGCTTGATTTTGGAAGAATGCTTTTATTGATTTGTTTTTATTTTTCAATTCTAGTGATTAAGTCTAAGATCCTGTGGATGCTAGGCAAGCACTTCACTGCTGAGCTACAACCCAACCCCAAGTAGAATACAACTACCATACTAGAAAATGTACTCTAGTTCTAAATGTTCTAAAGAGTAGATCCATGTTTGATTTACCCTCAAAGTTCTATAATCAGTACCACTACCCAATTTCAGAGCACTTTTATCACTTCAGAAAGAGCCTGCATACCCATGACAATCGCTGGTCATTGCTTTTGCATACAGGAACCCAGCTGTCCCAGTGTCACCTGGTGAGGAACCTAGTCTTTTTCCACTGAACTGTCATTGGTATCTTATCAAATATCAGCTGATCACAGATATGAAGGTTTATTTGGGGGCTCTCAGGACTGTCCACTGATCTGTCCTTCTGCTAGTGCCATGCTGCACTGTTCTCAGTAGTTACATGATAAATTCTAAATCAGAAAATGTGAGTCCTCCAAACTGTCCTTTTTCAGAGCTGCCATCTGTAATTCCAAGGTCCTAAGAATTATAGTTAGCTTGTCATTTACTGCCTCAAGCAAACAAAAAAAAACCAAAGATTTTAATGGAAATTAATTTGAATTTGACAACCAGTTTAGGTACACTGGTTAAGTGTGGTGGCGCATTGCTATAATCCTAGAATTCCAGAAGCAGTAGTAGGAGCATATCGTAAGTTTGAGGCCATCCTGGGCTATACAGTGGTCTAGGCCACCAAGTAATATACATTGAGACAGAAAGCAGTTCAAGAGTGCTACCATATGTTAAAATGGCCCCCAATCCACAGATACTGGGTGGTTTTCCATTTAGGCCTTCCTTAACTTCTTCCAGTGATACCTTTGATGTTCCAGGCAGAAGTCAGTCTTGCATTTCTTTTTGTTGGGCTTATTCCAAGGTGTCACTACTTCATCCTTTTTGGGTGCTCTCATAAACAGGTTAGTTTGCTTAATGTCACTTTGAGACTGTTTATTTCAGGTTTATACAAATGCAATAAATTTCTGTCTTTTGTCAAGATTTTTTAAATAAAAAGACCATGTGGTCTGCAAATGGCTTCACTCTTTTCCAATCTGGACAGAGCTTGTGTCTTTCCTGCTTTATTGCCCTGCTCTCTGGCCCTTCGAAGCCTACCTAGTTTCTTTGTTTCAGTTCTTGGGACTGAATCTAGGACTTCATACAAGCTAGGTAAGTACTACCACTGAGCTACACCCCACCCAGTCTACAGTTTCTGAAGTCACTTCTTTTCGCATTAGGATAAATTTTCTTGGGGAAACAAGTACAGGAGGAAAAGAGGAAGTAGAACCCTTAAGAGCAAAAGTTGCAATCTGCAGTTTTAATAGGTTTCTGGGGGGCCCCCCATGCTTCACAGTGGAATGATTCTGCTTTGCAGCAGCTGGGCCCAGTCATTTTTTCCCAGAGGAGCCTCTGAAGTCAATTTTTAAATAAATTTATTTTTAATTCTCTGTGTGTGTGTGTGTGTGTGTGTGTGTGTGTGCGTGCGTGCGCGCGCGCGCGCGGGCACGCACGTGCATGCACATGTAAATGCTGATGCCAGTGAGGTTCAGAGGAGGGCATTAGATTCCCTGGGGCTGATGTCACAGGTAGTTGTTAGCCACCTGACATGTGTATTAGGAACCAAACTCCAAATGTCTTCTGGACATTTGGGTCTTTTGGAAGAACAGGAAGTGTTCTTAACTGCTGAACTAACCCATGAAACTTTTTTCTTTTCAAACTTTAGACATAAACCTGGATAAGATGATACGATCACTTTCACTAATGCCAATCCCTTCTCCTTCTCTGGACAATTTTTCTTTGCTGGTCAGAGGTAGACGATTTAACAGTTCTTATTATATATCCTGTCTTCTGAGAAATGAAAATAACCAGACAATAGAGCTGTCAGCTGTTTTACCATTATCCTAAAGAGACTTTGACAAATATCCCTACCACATCTGAAGCCTCCTCTGGCCTTTTGATGCTACGATCAATAGGCAGTTCTACCAATCTGTTCTTTCCATTTAACTTCAACATCACTCTTATTCTGGACTTGGCCCCTCCTGTACAGGAGTGAGCACATTTTCTTGATACCCCGGGCTCCTCAGACACCCACCTAGGAGACCTTTCCATCAAGGAAAGGACACACTAAGCTGCCTCAGTTCTGATGAACATCCTGGGTCAGCGCATCTAATATGACTTCTATTTTCTCTAAAACAAGAGAGAAAAATAAAGGTTTTAGGAGTGAGACACATAATCATGAGTTATGTTGAATAGCTTACAATGAAGAAAAATGTTTCCCTCCATGATTCTGTGGCTCCTGTGTTAGTCAGATGGCAAAGAATAAGCAACTTTATAGACAAGCCCCTTCCGCAGGTTTGTGTGACCACTTAGTGCTTGCAGCTAGAAGCAAAGTGCCCAGGTCCCTAGCCAGGCCCTAACTAAACAAGGTCCAAGAAGGTCAGCTCTCATGGCCATCTCCTTTGTTTACCTCTCTAAGTGTCAAGTCTCCAGGACAGTTGCCCCCTGTTTACTGCTCTCCTCCCAGAACAATCACTTCCTCCTGCTCCTCTCTAAAATCAATGTCAGATGCCACAAGTGCAGCTTCATCCAGCTTCCTGTCCACAGAGAGCTTCTTCTAACCCCCAGGTCCACGTTGGGCCCTTTGTGGAACAACAAGCCACTAGGCCCAAACTCCCAGCCAAGGTGACTCCTCCCTGGCTGTAGCTCCTATTGAGTTCCAGCTCTAAAAAGGGTTAATTGAGAAGTGTAGCCATGAGTCAAATCTCAGAATCTGTCTTTTAACACCCTTCCACAAGTGTCTTCTAAAAACTGAAGCATGGAAGAATGAGAGTGTAAAAAAATAGTATGAGGTGGGGAAGGAGGACTGATACATCATCCTGCGAATTGCACTGTACTCTCCTACCTCAGGCCTGTTTACGAGCCAGGCTATGAACAGAGGAACACACTGTCTTTAGGCTAGGTTGGTACAGAAAGAAGAAAGGCTCCCTTATCACGCACAGATACTGTGAGGGCCACGGCAAAGACACACAGGAGGAAATGGTGGAACCTGCCACCAATCCATTTTAACAATGTTATACTCTTATTGCTCTAAGGGTAAAAGTTCTCTCCTCACACTTGTAATACTCTCCTGATAATTCCTACTGCCAAGACCTTAGTGTACCATCTGTTTGCCATTTACTTTGTTTTTGTTTCTTAGGGATTTTTGCTGTTCTTACTGCTGTTGTTTTGAAGACTGGGTCTTCTGTTGTCTAGTCCAGGCTATCCTAGATTGCCTTACGTAGCCCAGGCTGGCTGGAAGGCACAGTGCCCATGATCCAGCTTCTCCAATCCTGGCATTACAGGCAAGCATCATCACAATTAGCCCCTTGCCATCTTTCAAGGAGCCAGTTACTGTAATGTATCTAGGTTCACTCCTGAGGTAGCATATTCTACACTGTTTTCAGCTCATTAAACAGCATCAAATGAAACAATTCCAGCATTGTTTCCCCCCTCTCTTTGTTCACATTTCAAAAACTACAGTGTATTTTCTTTGTTGAGTTCATTCACACTGTATCCACAGGACCTGGCTTTAACATATTTCTTGTAGTAACAACCTTTCTATTTGTTCATAGGAGGGAAAAAAAAAAGAGGTCAAATTTAACAGAAATGGCATGTACCCCAGACAGATGCAGTTTTCTGAACACCTGTTGAATATCAAGTGATGGCGAGTGTTCTGATTCCAAAACTCTGGATCCAAATCTTAAATGTTCAGTCACTTTGCTTCGACCAATAGGGGTCTGAACTCAGAAAAAAACAAAACAAAACAAAACAAAACAAAAACAAAAACGAATCTTCCCAAAGATAGGGAAATAGACGCCTTATTTAAAAAGCAGCCCGTTTCATTGTAAATTATTTCTCATCGAGTTACTTCAGAGGAAGCTATATGATTGGAACTGCAGGGCAAGCCGGTTATTGCTTCTGGAGACAGAGCGACTGTGACAAATATTTTCAGTTTGTCAAGGGTGAAGAAATGGAAACTAACAAACAGTAACTTGACACTCCCCTTCATTCCACAGGCTGGTGAGGCAGCTACACAGTAGGCTAACTTCCTATAGATAATAAAGCTGAAGGTAGCAGCCGTTGTGGCGGAACGTGGCACCTAAGGGCTTGGCAGTACTCCCACTGTGGCATTCACTCATTCCTTCGTTCACTCATTCATTCATCATCACTGTGCTGGAAGGTTACCTCTCCACCTAGGAGACGCATACCTTTATTATCACTTTCAGCCCCAGGCTGCGCTAATGATGAGTCTTGACCTCTCTCCCTTTCCTGCACTCCCAGGCCAGGGTGACAGGCTCAAGGAAGGCCTTGGCAACAGCAAGGAAGGGGCTCGCAATGCGCTGGGGGCCGTACTCAGGGGAGCCTTGCGCAACGGGAACCGGTTAGGGCCGAGGGAGGCGACTGGCCACCAAGCTCCGAGTGTAGCCTGAGGGCAGGCCGTGCCCTAGCGGAGGGGGAGCGTGCGGGCAAGGCAGGTTACCTGATGAAGGTGGTCTTGCCCGTGCTGTACTGGCCCACCAGCAGGATCATGGGCTTGTTTTCGAAGTCGGCGTCCTCCAGCGCTGGCGAGTGGAACTCGTGGAAGCGGTACGCCTCTTCCAGCGGCAGCACCTTGCGCTGGTAGAGTGAGCGCAGGCCGCCCGTCACCGTCTGCACCGCGTCCATACCGCCCGAGCGCTCGCGCCCGCCCGCCTGCCGCCCCATCCAGCTGAACATGCCGCCGCCCGACAACTTGCCGCCACCGCGCTTCAGTCAGAACCCTAGAACCGCGTCGCTCGCTCTAGGCGCCCGAGGAGCTCTTGCCACCGCCCGCTCCCGGGCCCGCCCCCTGCCGCAACGACCAATCATCAGTCGCTGCGTCACGGGAGCGCGCTCATTATTCAGAAGCGATCTCAGGTCCTTCCTCATTGGGCGTCTGCCAAGCCCATGGGTGGAGGCTCTAGCCAATGGAAAGGCGTGCCTTGAATTATTGATGACCGCATCGGTCTAGAGGGTTGGGCATGGAGAGGGTGTAGTCCAGGCGGGGTGACACAGGCTCGTCTACCCCTGTACATCCTTCTGTCCAGGTGGCGTTGGCTTCCGGGCAAGTCTGAGCTGGCAAGAACGAACCACCAGAGGCCGTCCTCCTGGAACTCGACTCATCCCAAGCCTTTGGACGTGGATACTGGGGACAGAAAACTCCGAAAGTTGACAGACAGGTTCCTTTCCCGGGGCAGGTGTGCCCTGTTTACTGTCGAAGATACTCAGGCTCACCGATATAATTGGCAAAATTTGAAGAAGAGAAAGTGAACTTCAACTATTTGCGTAGACATTTCTCCTGCCTCCACTCAATTCTGGATCACGTAAAGGCCTCTTTCTCCTAGACACTGGTAGAAATCACCTATGTATCCTAAGCGAGAAACAGTGTTGGCTCATTTTCAGTGTGGCCAATGAGGCCAGCTGCAAAGGAATAACCCGAGGCTTGTTAAAATACAGATCTCTAGTTCTTGCTACAGACCTACCAAATAAAATGTTGAAAGATGCAGCTCAACAAATGCCTGCAGATGATTCTCGTCTGCATAAAGTCTGAAGAAAGATCATTTATGAATTATTTCTTTAACTTGGGGGAAATGCAGAGCTGATTCAGCAAGTAGTTGTAAAATTGCTTTTTAAAGATCGCTCAGATGTTGCCAATGCAGTGAAAGGGTGTTTATGACAGCTTTGTTCATCACTAGAACTTGGAAACAATCAAGATGGCCTTCAGTAGGCAAATGAATAAGCCATGTATATCCAGACAGAAAGCTGCTGTCTCTAGGAGGTCAATTTATTAGTGAGGTTTCTGGCTTCAAGAACAAGCTAGAACCATGCTAGAAACAACAATTGGACATTCAAGAAGAAATCTGCATGCCTTGGAATAGCACCAAAACTAAGAAATGTTTAGAGCTAAATCTAAATCGAACGTACCAGATCTATATGCTGAGAATCAAAATATATTTCTAAGAGAAATGGAGGCCTAAATATACTGCCCATACCATATTCATGGACCAGAAGACTCAACAGTAAGATACAAAACGTTCCCCAATTCATTCAATGCAATCTTCAGCAGGTTTTTGTTTTAGCCAAAATTAACAAAATGATTCTAAATTTTAGATGGTGGATGTGAAGGTCCCAACAAAAATCAAACCATGTAAAATATAACAAACATGGAACTCTTATATTGCCTAGTTTCAAGACTAATAAAGCTACGAAAATCAAGACCAGGTGGTGTTAATTCAAACATTATCTAATAAACATAGACTAATGACATTTCAGCAATAAGCAACGAGCTTCTGTAAGTTTATCTTGACTTACGACATCACATTTTAGTTTGTGTGAGTCCACTCCATGATGTTCACCCAATGACTGCAATGCATCTCAGGACGCATCATCAAGTGATGAACGAATACCGATGGAACAAGGTCCACAAAGAGGCCTACGCATACGTGGTCAACTGATTTTTGACAAAATAGATAATTTAGTAAATAACACAAAATGTATTTGTTTTTCCTTTTGGAGCTAAGTAAGTCTCATGCAGTCAAGCTGGCCTCAAACTCACTAGATACCTGAGAAGGACCCGAATTCTTCTGCCCCCATCTCCCAAGTGCTGGGATTACAGGGGTATGCCACCAAGACTAGCTAAGCAAATCCTTTGTATAAACAGTTTAGAATGTTAGAAACTTAGCATGCATGAAGCAGTGAGTTCTATCTGCACTACCAACACCAACAACAAACTCGATCCACATATAGTTCTAGTTATACAGAAACGTGAATAACAGATGGTTGTAAGCCACCAAGTGGGTGCTGGGAATTGAACCCAGGTACCCCTGAAAGAGTAACCAATGCTCTTAATTACTGAGCCATCTCTGTAGACCCACAAATTATGTGTTTTCAATGCATGCAGTTGATTATATGTCAACCATCCCATAATGAGCTGAGAAAAAGTCATATACTTTTTGACTTGAGAATTTCACTCTGAAGAAACTATCCTGGGGTTCTTTACCTGGAGGAATAATGAATATAAAACTCTATCTGAGAATATGGTTATTATCACTTAGAATACTGTAAAGCTGCAACTAGCTGTCTCCCCACAAACTAAAAAACTGGTGGTTTCCTAGTCAGTTACTGAACATTGTGTCATATAATAAGGATGTTAATGACCTGAAAAAAATCAAAGTATTTTGGATTTGGATTGAAGCTCAGTGGTGGAGTGTTTGCTGAGCATGCATGAAGCTCTGGGATTCATGACCACCTGGGCTATACGAAACTCTGTCTAAAAAATAAAAAAATAAAATAACCAGGGACTGAAAAGACGACTCAGTGATTAAGAGCACTGACTGTCCTGCAGAGACTCCTGGTTTGGTTCCTAGCACTCAGATGGTGGCTCATAACCACCTGTAACTGCAGTTCCTGGGGATTTGATGCCCTCTTCTGGCCACGAAGGGCATTGCATGTATGTGGTTTCTAGAAATACCCACAGGATACCCATACACGTAAAAAATATATATTTAAATTGAAAAGATAGATTAGAGAAGCAAACGCACATACAATTAAAGAAGACTGAATAGTGGCTCCTCAGGAAAATATGAGTAGAATTACCATGTGATCCAGTAAATATACATATAATTATTTATAATATATAGTTAATGTAAATAAACTTCTAAAGGAATGTAAAGCAGGGTCTCAAGGAGGCATTTGCACATCAGTGATCACAGCAGCACTATTTACATTTGCCAAGAGGCAAAAACATTTTGAATGTTCACCTCTGGTTAGCATGGAGCGGTGGTTGAGATTATTTAGCACTGCATAGGAAGGAAATCTTGCCACACGGGGCAGTGCAGGTGAATCTTTAAAGATACTCTGTGGTGAAGAAGCCAGCCACAGAGAGGTGACTGTCTTTCTTAGGGATACCACTTTCCTAGGGATTTCTAAAGCAGTCAGGTTCACAGACAGGAAGTCAAGTTACAGTGTTGGTTACTAGAAGTTTCAGGGAGGAGGAAACAGGGTGCAGTCCAATGGGTATAGAGTTTCCATTTTGCTAACTGGAAAAGCTACAGAGAGCGGTTGTGCAATAATGGGAAATGCTCACATTTGCTGAGCTGTGTGCCTGCTTAGAAATGACTAAGATGATGACTTTTCTGTTGTATGGTATTGTGTAGTGTTTTGTTTTTTTTTGTTTTTTTTTTTGTGGATGGAGGGTATTTATTTATTTATTCTCCATCTTTATTAAATTGGGTATTTCTTATTTACATTTAATTATTATTCCCTTTCCCAGTTTCCAGGCCAACATCCCCCTAACCTCTTTCCCTCCCCTTCTATATGGGTGTTCCCCTCCCCATCCTCCCCCCATTACTGCCCTCCCCCCAACAATCCTGTTCAATGGGGATCCAGCCTTGGCAGGGCCAAGGGCTTCCCCTTCCACTGGTGCACTTACTAGGCTATTCATTGCTACCTATGCAGTTGGAGCCCAGAGTCAGTCCATGTATAGTCTTTGGGTAGTGGCTTAGTCCCTGGAAGCTCTGGTTGGTTAGCACTGTTGTTCATGTGGGGTCTCGAGCCCCTTCAAGCTCTTGCAGTCCTTGCTCTGATTCCTTCAACGGGGGTCCCGTTCTCAGATCAGTGGTTTGCTGCTGGCATTCGCCTATGTATTTGCCATATTCTGGCTGTGTCTCTCAAGAGAGATAAACATCCGGTTCCTGTCAGCCTGCACTTCTTTGCTTCATCCATCTTATCTAGTTTGGTGGCTGTATATGTATGGGCCACATGTGGGGCAGGCTCTGAATGGGCGTTCCTTAAATCTCTTTTTTAAACTTTTGCCTCCCTATCCCCCTCCTAAAGGTTTCTTGTTCCCCCCCTTTTAAAGAAGGCATCTGCATTTTCGTCATCCTTCTTGAGTTTCATGTGTTCTGTGCATCTTGGTTAATTCAAGCATTTGGGCTAATATCCACTTTTCAATGAGTGCATACCATGTATGTTTTTCTGTGATTGGGTTACCTCACTGAGGATGATATTTTCCAGTTCCATTCATTTGCCTATGATTTTCATGAAGTCATTGTTTTTGATAGCTGAGTAGTATTCCATTGTGTAGATGTAAAACATTTTCTGTATCCATTCCTCTGTTGAAGGGCATCTGGGTTCTTTCCAGCTTCTGGCTATTATAAATAAGGCTGCTATGAACATAGTGGAGCACGTGTCTTTTTTTATATGTTGGGGCATCTTTTGGGTATATGCCCAAGAGAGGTATAGCTGGGTCCTCAGGTAGTTCAATGTCCAATTTTCTGAGGAACCTCCAGACTGATTTCAGGTGGTTGTACCAGTCTGCAATCCCAGGAGGAGTTTCCTCTTTCTCCACATCCTCACCAGCATCTGCTGTTACGGAGTTTTGATCTTAGCCGATTAAAGGGGAGCTTGCAGCAGTGCTCAGATGGGCTTGCTGCTGCATTTCTCACCTGCTCCTGGAGTCTGCGCCAACTCACCCCCCAACCCCAAGGGCAGTTAGGGTCAGGCAGAGAGCTGTCCAGGGCACAGGCAAGTGAGGAGAAGGAGGAATGGCCTTGAGAGGTTCTTGGAATCCTACTCCCTGGGTTTTCTCTCCAGAGCAACTGGTGAGCATCACTGAAGTAAGCCAGGTGGTCACTGTTGCTCCAGTGCTTCAGGGGCTTCTTATCGTATTTGAAGGCCTCCTGATGCCACATGGAAGAGGTAGTTATCCCTGTGTCATTCCCAACTGGCCTCTTTCCTACCTGCCGCCAAGCTCTTCAGAAAGGCTGAGCTCCCTGTCACGTTTTGCTCTTGGGATGGGCCTCTGAACTAAGGATTCTTTCCTGCTGCATCTTCACAGGGCTGCTGCTCGATTTAGGGTTTACTCAGATGCTCCTGTCAGCTAGCCCGCCACCTCCTCCACACTCTGAAAGAACCGAGGGTGACGATTCGCTTCCTTGCTTTGTTACTCTTCTATCTTCATGGCCCGTGGTTCCAAGGCTCAAGTTTGCTCGCGGGGTGTTGCCTATGAGCTCTCCGCGGCCTCAGCAACCAGGAAGATCTGCGCCGCCCTTTCCGGGAGGTTCCGTGCACCAGGGTTCCAGATAGCTTTTGTTGTTTTCCTCTGGGATCAGTACTGTGTGCAGCGTGCAGTCTCTTCTGGTTTCCCAGGCGTGTCTGCCTCTCTGAAGGTTTAGCTCTCCCTCCCATGGGATTTGGGTGCAGAGAACTGTTTATCCGGTCGGTCCCTTCAGGTGCGGTGTCTCCTTGTTTTGTTTTTGAAGAGGGTCTTAGTTTAATTTTATATGTATGGGCGTTTTCTTCTTATGTTTGTCTGTGTACACATGCAAAGAGGCCAGAAGAGGGGTTCAATCCTCCTCCTAGAACTGGAACTACAGATGAGTGTGAACCGCCATTGGGTGTTGGTGTTGGGAATTGAACCTGGTCCTCTGGAATATGACCAGTGCTCCTAACTGCTGAGCCATCTCTTTAGCCCTTGATAGGTGGTTGTTGTTGTTGTTTAATCACACTTTTGTTTTTAAGTGGATTTTTGTATGAAAATTTTTAAAATACCCAAGACAAAAATTGAAGTAATAAACTCCCAAATTGTAATACTCCCGAAGTGTGGGAAAAGATCGCCTTAGTTTTCTCCTTATGGGCCTTAGAATTTTTCAAACTTCACAGAATAATCACATTTTTGTTTTACAAGCAGGAAAGAGAAGTAAGGAAGAAAGACAAATGAATGGCCTTTAGGCCTTCAAAGAGGAGAGGAAGTCTGGCGGTGCCTCCCCACCACCCCCACCCCCACCCCCAGGCTGGACTGTCTGTCCTTCCCTCCTGCCTTCTGCTTCCTGCAGCTGTATTCTTAATCTCGCCAAGTCCCTGACTGAGAGGAGGGGTGACTAGTCACCACCTTACATCCATTTACAAACAGTGGTACTCCTTTGGTTTGCTACCCCCACTAAGCAGTTCCAATTCCACCTAACTTTTCATTTGAAGCCAAGTTCTTCTTCTTCTTTTTTTTTAACAAGCGAATCCTATGACTTGCAGTTCTGCAGCAAGTTTCATTATGTGTCCAGAAATTTGCTGCACTATATAATCCTGGAGAAAAAAAAAAGCCTGATAATAAGATTCACAATTCTCCTTTACTGTATAGAAGTTTTAACATAATTCTTTGAAAAATTAATTATACAGTGTTGTTTAGCATAATAATCATTGTATAAAATTGTGCCTTTTGGGAAGCTGGCTCTGCCCACCAACTGCCTTGAGATGGCATGGGCACTGTTGACACCTGCAGCAGGCAGGTGAGCTGGCCCCAAGGTCATGAGAATGGGAGAGCTGAAGCACTCTGGGGAGCCCGCCCTGCACCTAGTAGAGCTGGACCTGGTGGCATGGGCACGGGTATGCACAGTCAAGAGTGGGAGAGCCGGCCCCGCTCCTTGCTGGGGCACTGGGTGAGCTAGCCAGGGCAGTGCTGGAGCTGCTCCTGGTGGTTTTGGATGCAGGAGAGCTGGCGGACTGACCAATTCAGCTACCACCCAGATCCAGATCCAGAACTTTGAGTTGGCCCACACTAGCATCTACCCCCTCTGTACTGGCTGGTTTTGTGTGTCAACTTGACACAAGCTGAAATTATCACAGAGAACGAAGCCTCAGTTGAGAAAATACCCCCATGAGATCCAGCTATAAGGCATTTTCTCAACTAGTGATCAAGGGGGGAAAGGCCAGTCCATTGTGAGTGGTGCTGTCCCTGGGCTGGTGGTCCTGGGTTCTATAAGAGAGCAAGCTGAGCAAGTCAGGGGAAGCAAACCAGTAAGTAACATCCCTCCATGGCCTCTGCATCAGCTCCTGCTTCCTGGCCTGCTTGAGTTCCAGTCCTAACTTCCTTTGGGGATGAACAGCAATGTGGAAGTGTAAACTGAATAAACCCTTTCCTCCCCAACTTGGTTCTTGGTCATGATGTTTTGTGCAGGAATAGAAACCCTGACAAAGACAACTTCTCTGAACTACCAGAGCACATGAAGGGACTGGTCTGCAGATCTATAGCTGCAGGATCTCCATGACACAGGGCAACAACAGGAAATCCAAGAGAAGTCCCAGTGAGAATCCAGTATCAATTGTGTAGCAAAAGCCAGAGGCCTCAAACCAGACCTCACTGCAATGAGTCATTATGAGTCATTGCAATGAACATTTGCAAGTAAAGAAGTATGTGACACTGTGACACAAAGCAGCTTCTACCAGATAGTTTGGGTGGGGTGGGAGGTTGTTTGGTTGGTCTTTCCTTCTTTCTTTCCTTCTTCCTTTTGTGGGAGAGGTTGCAAGGGTGGATGGTATACAAAGGGACAGGGAGGTAAGTGGTATTGGAGTTCATGACAGGAAATTTACAAAGAACCAATAAAAAGTTAAGCAAAATCGTGCCTTTCATTGTATTTTGTACATGTGGGGTATCATGTGTACATGTTCATGTGGATACACGTGCACACGTATGCATGTGCGTGCACAGGCCAGAAGTTGATGTCGTGCCCTCCTCTATTGCCTTCCACCTTACTTTTTGAGACGAGGTCTTTCACCTGACCTGGAACCCACTGATGCAGCTAGGCTGGCTGGCACCCATCACCACACTGAAACTACAATGGTGCACTGAAGCACCTGGCTTTCCTGTGTCTGCTAGGGATCCAATCTCAGGCCCCCATGCCTGCAGGCTCTTTATTGACTGTGTCAAGTCTCTAGCCCCTCATCTGACATTTCCCCACCATATATCATGACCTGGGTCACATTCATCCTCTTACTGCCCTTTGGCCTCTCCTCTCCTCTCATCTGGACTCTTTGCTCTACCCAAACACTCCTTATTTTGTCTCTGTATTTCCTTTTAAACCTAGATTCTGCATATGAGAGATAGTGTAGTATTTGCCAAAGCCTGGCTAGTTTTAATAGTTGTCGTTGTTATGGTTCTTCGAGAGAGGGTTTCTCTTTGTGGCTCTTCTAGAACTCACTCTGTAGACCAGGCTGACCTCAAACTCAGAGATCCGCCTGCCTGTCTCTGCCTCCCAAGTGCTGGGACTAAAGACATGCACCGTTGCTGCCTAGTTCTAGCATCCTTATGGGAGGGTTGCTCTCGGGTTAGTCTTGGGCTGTGCACAGTGGCTGGTGTAGACACCCATTAAGTGCAACACCGTACACTGCAGACTGGTGTAGAGGCCTGTGAGGAGTGAGCCTGCGAAGGAAGCCTCACTGCTCTCACACCCCCTCTGCTTTCCCACATCACTGAGGTCACTTGAGATACAGCAGTAGGACCCGGGTGTCGGGATGTCTAGTAGGTCCCTCAGGGAAGACTTCTTCAGCAAGATGACTCTGACCTGGTATGTGGGCACATGGCCTTCTAGATAAAAAACTATATTTTTCAGGCTCCCCGAAGGCAAATGTGGTCATGAGACTAAATTCTAGTCAGTTATGTGAGCCCAAGATTTCCAGAGAGTCTTTTTAATAGGAAGAAAACTTGATTTTTAAATTTTTTTAGGTTTTTGAGACAAAGGTTTCTCTGTGTAGCCTGGCTGTCCTGGAACTCACTCTGTAGACCAGGGTAGCCTCAAACTCAGGGATCTGCCTGACTCTGCCTCCTGAGTGCTGGGATTAAAGGTGTGCACCACCCCGACTGGCTCTAGATTTACAATTTCTTCTCTTTCCTGGTGTGGAATAATGTGTATTGCTGGAGTTCCAGGGCTCTCTCTGGACCTCTAGGCCAAGAACTGTACAGGGGACAGCAAAGCAAAGCCAGCAGAAGTCCCCCCAACCCCCACTCTGTGGCGAGACCGTAGGCTGCACCCTGAGGACTTGGTTAGACCCATCACTTTCAAAGACAGAAATGCAATTCCAAACTAAAAGCTTGTTGCCAGAAACAGGCCATGCTACACCTGGAACATGATGTCTGCTTAGTAGATGAGGACAAAGGTCCTGTTGGAATGTTACAGGCTAGGATTAAAACCTTGGTGCATGGTTTTTGACATGCCTCTTATTTGGGGGTGAATTCTTTGTTCCCTGGAGCCTGGTCTATTTTGTGAGTGGAGCCATCAATTAAAAAAGTAAGCGAAAAAAAGAGGCCATGAATCTGAAAGAGAGCAAGGAAGGGGAAGGGGGGTGAAAAACAGTTAAGGGAAATGATGTTGCTATATTGCAAAAAACAAAACAAAACAGATTAACTAACAAAGTTAAAGTTATATTAAAGTTATTTGTTTATTTACATAATTGTGTATGTGCGTGCGTGCGTGCGTGCGTGCGTGCGTGTGTGCGTGCGTGCATGCGTGTGTGTGTGTGTGTGTGTGTGTGTGTGTGTGTGATGTCATGGGGCCATGACATACAACGTGGAGGTCAGAAGACAACTTTGCAGAGTCAGCTTTCTCTCTCTTTACCCTTGGTGGGTTCCAGAGATTGAATTCAGGTGGTCAGGGCCTTATGACAAGCGCTTTCCCCACTGAACCATCTCGCTGGCCCAAGGAGCCATCTTGAAGTGGGTTCTTCTGCCTTGTTTTTAGCCACGAGCCATTGTACTCTCCAGAGCTATACGTGTTGTTTGTGCCAAGGTCTCACATCCAGAGTGGAGAGCTCTCCTTGACCTGCTTGGTCCTTGATCCAACAGGCTCTGACACTAATCACACCGTGGTTATTTATGTCCTTATACTCAGACGCAGAGGTGGCTGGGAAAGGCTGGGTGTGGTGGCACATGCCCGTAATCACAGTACTTGGGAGCCTGAGGCAGAAGAACTGCTATGGGTTTAAGGGCAACCTGGGCTACATTGTGAATTCTAGGCTAGGCTATAAGGTTACAAAGCTAGAGGCTGTCTGGAGAACCAGAGCAGCTGGAACACCTGGTAATTCTTGCTCTTTAAATAAAGGTTTAGTTATCTTCCAAAGAAAAGTTTATATGAAGACAGGCTGGGCCTAATTTTTGTAACTTCATAGACCAAAAATCCCACGGCCCCTTTATCTCCCCTTCTGCCCAGAAGAGAGGATTTTGGGTGGAGCTCAGGTAGTGATGGTGGCCAAAAGACAATCCTGAGGATGGCAGATAAAGTTGGAAGAGGCCCTGAACTCTGAGAAACTAAGAATTTTAGCTTTGTTTGAGTGGCTTAATTTTAGATCTTTAGGTTTTATAGTAAAACCATGCTAGCAGATACAGACTTAAAAAGCCTCTGCTTAGAACAAGAGTTGTCTCTGCTGGCACTAGAATGTTGAGTTGACGGAGAAGCAGCAACCATTAAGTCCTGGGGTATAGCCGGGGTATAGACTGCTAAGAAGAGAGTGGGTATGCAGTGGGGAGAGGGGCAGAGATACGGGACCTCTTAGACGATCAACATCTAGGAGAGTGAGGAGGAGTAGCTGAGAAGGGGCTCCATCTTCCTGGGCAGAAACCAGGAGGGAAGGTATCATTAGCCTGGCCTCTTTGCTTCTGCCTTTTGCAGGAGCTGTACCCTTGTGTCCAGAGGCTGTGAGGATCAGTTTCCTTGTAGACCTCGCATAAGGTGTTCGTGGCGGGTGGGAGGGAAGGTCCTTGGAGCTTAGTCACTGGTTGGCCCCCTCTTGTGTCTCAGTACCTGCGATAGTAACGTGTCCCAAATTATTTGCAAGTTGAACTGATCAACAAGGAAGCTGTGGGCAGCGAGGGGTTCAGAAAGCAGAGATAGGTGATGCCAGGTACTAGGGCCCGGGAGAGCTGTGGGCGCACAACTCGGCCACTGTGCAGAGGAAAGTCTTTCCCTAACCCTGACCCTGGTTTCCCCACAACTGAGGCAGGATAGGAGGAAAGGCAAAGGTTTGGAGACTTGAGATAGGAGAGACAGTCCCCACCCAAGCCTCGAGTTGAAGCTTCTAATTAGCAACAGTAGGAGAATTCCAACACAATTAACAAGTGCTTAAGGCCTTTCTCTCTCCCTTGCCCCAAACCTGCAATTTTCTAGGAATCTCAGCATAAATCCCACTTGCAAAGCAAAGATACACACTCAACTCCTTGTTCAACCCTGGTGGCTTCTGGGTTTTTGTTTTCCCTCTTAAAAGAAGAAAAAGAAAAAGAAACAAAACATGTTAGTGTGCACGCACGTGCTCAAGAGTTTGTGTAAATGTGTGGGTGTGCCACAAATCACACCTGCACACCGTCATGAGGGTTCTGCGATTGAACTCAGTGGCCAGAGTTGTATGAGTTTGTTTTGTTTTGTTTTGTTTTGTTTTGTTTGTTTTGTTTTGTTTTGTTTTGTTTTACTTAAGGTTACCTATTGAGTCATCTTGTTGAGCTGGTTTCTGGTTTTACCTTATCAGATTATAATTTTATCCACTGCATCTCTGAGTGCAAGAGTGCAATCTACCTCGTGTCTCAGCTCTCTTATCAAAAGAAGGTGGGGAGAAGGAAAAAGACCTTAACAGTCTTTTGAGATGGAACTTGAGAACAAATAAAATGTAGGGCTAGTGCTAAGATGTAAGTTGCTTACTCTCCCTTGAGGAGTCTATGCTCACTCACACTGGGGGAGGGGGGAGATCTTATTCTCCCTGCTCCCCCTTAGGAAGAACATGCTCCCATTGGATGCGTCCTTTTGTCCTTTTTCCCCCTGGACTCCTCTCTCTCTCTCTCTCTCTCTCTCTCTCTCTCTCTCTCTCTCTCTCTCTCTCTCTCCTATTTAAGTCTATATCAAAATCTCCTTAATAAAAATGCCAACTTTGCTTCACAGTTCCAGGTTATCCTGAAACTCTTTCTGTGTTGAAGCTCAGAATCCCAATTTGACCCTAACCGATGTTCACAAAGCTTAGGGGACTCCTCAGGATGCTGAGAGTGACTGCGTGACTCTGTCTGACGCAACCCAACTTCCTGGGAAGCAAATGGTTTGCAATCTGCTGTGCACAAAGCATGCACTCGCTGCTGATGCAGGCTGTCTTTACCTTCCTTCCATTCTTCCTGCCAAGCACAGGGACTGGAAGCAGCCTGGCCTGCCCCAAGTAGTGCTCCACTAGCTGATGACAACTTCATAAAAACAGGGAGTCCTCACCACAAGCAGTGACCACCCCTGTAGCAGTCAACAAAGCACCCTGAAGAGAAATGTGTGGACCAGGCCTCCTCTACCCCTAGTAGCTACTAGAGAGAAGAAGGACCAGAGGAGTGTAGTGTGGGGTTGGGGGCAGAGGTGAGAGTTAGGAGCAAGGATGGGGGTCAGGTGTGCTTTGTAGCACCAGAAATGAAACCAGATGAACCAATATTCGCCTTCATAACCACTTTATTCTGTGCTCAAATGGTACAGTGCTCTTATAAACTTTGTATGCTATGGTGAGTCCAAGACATGGCTGCCTTTGCCTTGCAAAATGCAGGTTCTGTTCTGGCTCTCTCTGATAATTCAGAGCCTGTTCCCTGCATGAGGGAAACAAAAGCAGCCAGCTACTTGGAGGGCTAGAGGAAGTACTGGACATCCCGCTCACAACAGCAGCACCTGGGCAGGGGTCAGTTTTGCAGGCTCAGAAGCCCAGCTTAGTAACGGCTCAAAGGAGTCTGTGGACTCATGCTCCCCAAGCTGGTAGGAGAGAGTAATAAATCCATTCTTCCCCAATGTTATCCACATAGGAGTCAAATCCCCTCACCAGATGTGACTGACAGGTAAGTCTGGAGAAGAGAGAGGGACACTGGTCTTTTTACAGTATGGGTTCCTGCCAGTGTGGCTGGGTCTGAGTTCATAGTCAGCCCCAATCATACTTCAAGTAGCAACGATGGAAGCAGGAGCCCATTTGAAACAAACAAAACTGTTGGGTACTACTCATCTTTCAACAACCAGGACTGTGGAGGGATCATGTCCTCCAGGCTTGTTGGGTCCACAAAGGCCACATCCCTAACTGCCCTTCTGCTTTTCCCTGCTCACTGCAGGGGCCCCCTTCTATCCTTTAGTGAAGCCTGGAGTCTGAGTGTCTGGGTGCTCAGGGCTTCCCCTCAGATTCTCCTCTAAAGCTGAGGTCTTTGTCAGAATCCAAACTCACCATTCTGAGGTCATCTTTCCTAACCTTATTCTCTGAGTCACTGTATAAGGGCTTAGATTAACAAGTCATAGTGTTTCTGTGATAAATAAGAGGAATCATACTTATAAATAAATAACCCCATCTGCAAGCCAGAGAGACGCCAGCGATCATTAATGGCACTGGGAAGTGTCGTGTACCCGGTGCTGCTTGCCCACAGCCTGCCCAGGCCTCCCTGGATGGCATCCTGGATCCTCACTCTGTGAGCTTCTGCTGCGTTGTCCACAGTGCCTGGTTTCACTGGAGCTGAGGCTTAGACCTAGTCCTGGTCAAGCTCACATGATCTCTAGCCCAGGGCTCTGGTAGCTGAAGAGGCACTAGTGACATGGGTTAGTCACCTGTTTGGCTTTGCCGTGTCAGAGGTCAGGCTTTCCCCTAATATTCTCTTCATCGTAGTAAAAAATAAAAATAAATCACAAAATATTATCGACAACAAAAATTCCACGGATGCAATGAATTACCTTAAATTTACAAAGCATTTTCTAGAGAAACTTAAAGCAGTTTTTGGTCTTCCTGGACATTTCTCTAGGCTGGCCATGGGAGGAAGAAAAGGAGAGGAGGGGAGGGGAGGCGTAGGGGAGCTTTGCCTCCAGCTGGAAGGGTGAGTGAGGTCTCTTGGGAACTAGCCACTCTCTGTGCACACACAGTCACATTCTATACTTGAGACCATGTGCGAGTCTGTGACCATGGTACCTTCCTTGCCAGAAAGTGGAGAGAAACTCCAGGGGTATAAAACCCAATAGACTCTTCTTTTCTCTCTCTCTCCTTTGTTCATTTGTAACATTTTACTAGAAAGCCCAGGCCAAGCTGCTGCACCCCCCAGCCAGAGAGCAGGGCCAGCCAGCTGTGTGAGGTCTGCTTTGAGGGGTGATGCTTCTGACAATAGAAGCAGACACAAGATGGATAGGACTCCCTCGGGCCTAGGAGGGACACTGGCTCTTCATGCGTTTCTTCTCCATTGCTAGTCTCACGGCCTGAATGAGCTTGTCTTTGTTATTGAGGATGTTATACTCTGAGAGCTTCACCAGCTTGTCGAAGGCGGCCTCTGTGTATGTCAGCTCCTTGGTGGCATAGGGAGACTTTGGTCCATAGATGTTCAGCTGGCCCAGTTCTAGCTCCTCAGGACTTCGCTCTACACCTTGGGGTGGGAGGATTCGCTATAGATACTTATGGTAGATTGCAAGGACTTGTTTGCACACATAGACAAACTTGCATGCATGCACTCTCACATGTGTGCACACACACAAACACAAACACACTCACAGGCACACAACCCCCCCCCAAAGTTCCTCAGGGCAGAGGCACAATTCACCCATTTCAAGATTCCACATAGCTGGGTATCATAAAATGGTCAAATGACTAAGAGCAGAGACCATGTTGCTGATTTCATGGATAAAGATGGATGTGGGGACTGGGGCTTACCTGGAGCCTTGTACTTCTGGAAGGTGTCATTGATGAGTGGGAAGTAGACCACGATGGGTGCATCGGGCTCCTGGGGATTCTCCATCACATAGCACTCCTTGAGACTTTTGTCGTCCTCCTGGATGGAGTAGTTGGGGAAGGGGATATTCTGCTCCGTGCAGTACTCGCAGGTTTGTTTCAGGGGCTGTAACGGCATGGGAGAGCAGTGAGCGCTGTAAGCCTGGGGATGGCTAAACCACACAGTTCCTGGTCCTGTTTCCCTGATTTTCCCAGCTAACACTGGTCCCAACCTGCTTTGCCACTGTGCGGAATTTTTAGGAAAAAAAGCCAACTCAGGTCAAAAGGCCCAGGCAGTAGGCTAGTGCCTAGCCAGCTGAGAGCTCCTTCTATGAGTTTTTAAAACCCAGAAGCCCTGCTCCTGCTGCTTTACCCAAAGACAGACCAGGGAGACAGCAGTGGCATTCTGGGAGATTAACAGACTCTGGGCCTGGTCCCCTGCAGTCCTGACTGTCCAAGGGCTGGGCTTTGAAAAGGTGCCTTTAAAGTCATGAAGAGTCCCATACCTGACTTACTTGCACGTGCCTCCAGCTAGCTACTTAATCTTTGTTCCCACCTCTGACCTAGGGATAACATTAGCTGTGTCACCTACACAAAGAACTGGTGCAAGGACCAGGCAGGATCCCGAGTAGGGAAGCAGCCGTTGTTTATTTACAAACCCAGGTCAGGATTGTTGCTTTCATTTTTGTCAGCTGTCTGTAATTCCTTTCTTCTCCCGGCGTTAGGCTGGGATTATATATCTCTCTATATAATATATTATATAATTATCTATAGTATCTATATCTACATCTACATATATCAAAATCAACCAAAAAAAAATCCCAAACAAACAAAACAAAAGCCCAGGACTTTCCCTTAAAGATGAAATAACAACAACAACAACAATAGGACAGGGCTGGAGAGATGGCTCAGTGGTTAAGAGCACTGACTGCTTTTCCAGAGGTCCTGAGTTCAAATCCCAGCAATCACATGGTGGCTCACAACCATCTGTAATGAGATCTGATGCCCTCTTCTGGTGTGTCTGAAGACAGTTACAGTGTACACATATACATATTATATATATATTATATATAATATATAATAATTATATATATATATATCAACACCACCACCATTGGTCACTTGTGTGATCATATGGAGGCCCTGTGATTACATGGCCTGGGATTAGTTTGAAAATAAGATATTATAAACTAATCATGATTATTTTTCAGCTGAAAAATGACCAAGTGCCTCAGATGCTCAAAAGCGATAATAAAATTGCCATTTATGGAGTCCATGCAAACCCCAAGTTCCAGCCTGTGAGAGCCAGCGATGCTGTGCTCCTTTCACGCAGTCTCAGAGTGTGCTAGCAGAGCGCATCCTCCCCTGTTGCAGCAGTTCAGGCCTCTGAGGTGGTGGCACTGACTTATGACAGCTCAGAAGCCACTGGGGCTGGGGCTGTCTCTGAAGTACTTGCCTTTGTCTGGGATCCTGAGCAGTAATTGAGATGGATGATAAGGTCGACTTTTCTCTCTGGCCTAAGGAGGGGCGCATAGCTGGAGTTGACAAAGAATGCAGTGTCCAGCAGGTTCAGGTGTTTTGTAAACTGTGTCAGCTGGTTTGGGAAGGTGTCCAGTACTGTGTCTGAAAAGTCAAGCCTTCTAGTTAGCATCCTACCAGATGCCCCCGATGCTGGCTATGGGTGGTGTGGAGGTACCGGTACACACCGAGTGCCCTGCCTGGAGTTTTCTTTCTTCACACTGGGCCTCTAGTCTCCCATGTTCTCCCTAGGACACTGAATCCTACTTCTCTGGGAAGGCT
Source organism: Rattus rattus (assembly GCF_011064425.1). Classification (NCBI taxonomy): domain Eukaryota; kingdom Metazoa; phylum Chordata; class Mammalia; order Rodentia; family Muridae; genus Rattus; species Rattus rattus. Next base: position 98,322,571 of record NC_046158.1, read on the forward strand.
AGTGGATACCAGCATGCTCTTGAGGCCTTAGCAAGTCTTCTCTCGGTTATGCACACAAATTCACTCTGACTCACCCATAGAGCTTGTGGAGAAGAAAGGGTTAAGGGGAATTTATAAACTAGGGATACCCAGGGACCCAGAGCTATCAGCCCATTTTTCACCAGATAGCAAGGACGAGAATAACAGTCCAGGCTGAAGGACTTTGCAGGCTGTGGCCAAATAAGACGTCAAAGAACATTTCCATGTAGTAGAATAGGAAGAGTGTTAGCTCTAGTCCCTAATGCCTTCTCAAGGAGGTACACAGAATTAAAACTATGGGAGTGTGATCTAAGGCTTGGGGCTGTGAGACTGAGCTGGGCTTTGTTTGCTCAACTGCAGTGGGGGCACCGCTCACAGTGAAAGGTGCTCCCAAAAGATATTGTCAAAAGAGATCACATCTCTCCACTTGCACAATGGGGCCAACTTTTGCAGCTAAAACTGCTGGGAAGATTCTGTGGTTACAGTATATTACCTAATTAATGCCTGCATTGCCCCCTGCTGGCAAAGCCGTATGCATTCACGCTCTCAGTCATAAATGGAAGAGTGTCATGCCCCGCCCCCACCCACTCACCCCCTTGCACAAGCTGGCTGTGTTCTGCCTATTATCATGACCAGAGGAGACCATCTTTCTCTATGACAACTTCAATGCCTACTTTCCTTCCTCCCAACAGAGCCAGCCTGGGTTAAGGTACCTTTCCACATACAGAACTGTTTGTTCTGTAAGTAGTCGGTGTGCAGCTGCAACCCGTACAGGAAGTTGTGGAACTCAGACACCAAGGGCCTGTGTGTGAGGATTTCTCGGAAGGTGTTGGACAGCCATGTGGCTGGGATCACTACTGTGGTCTCCAAGGGGTTAGCATCACATCTGGGGATTTCAGGCAGGAGGGGATCGTCTTCTGTAGGGAGAAGGGATGGAGGGCAGGTTACAAAAGTTGGGGTAGCACTTGGTTGCTTGAGACGGGGTGGGGGGCAGGAGGAGAAAGGGAAGGAAGGAAGGCCCCACAGAGGATGGTGAGCCCAGAAGTGTGGTTTTTCTCTGTGCTCACAGATTCCCTAGGCTTGTCAGCTCTCTGGATACCAGAGACATCCTTCTGGCCTTGGCTCAAGTACCACCTGTAACCACCCTGCCCCCAGTGAGGCTTTAGGCCAACTGCCTTCCCATGTCTGGGTCACTGGGGTGATGTGGAAACCCCGACAGGCAATCAGCCCATAGTTCATGATCCATACCCACTATATTCATTACCCAAGAGGGGAGCCAGGGTGTTACCCACCGATGTCATGCAGTTTCTCCCTGGTCCACCTATAGAAAAACTCCTCCGAGGTGTGGGACAAATTCCAAGCATCAAGCAGGTTCAGGGAAAAGATGCTACTCCACAACCCTAGAGAAGCAGAGAGGTCGTGAGCAACTCTCCCCAGACTCCCTGCCCACCCACCCCGAATCTCACCGGTCTGACCTTAGACCCATGCCTACTGTAGGCCTGGGTGTTTTGGGGGGGGGATTTCTGTCTCCCACAGGACAGTTCTATGCAGTGACTGATGGTACCAATCCTCAGCTCTTTTCTCCCCTCCCTCAGTGCAGGGAGCAGGGGTGCTTACGGCACAGCTACAGTGGAGAATGACAACTGAAAGTGTAGGCTTTAGGTTCAAGCCCAGCTCTGATCTTGCATCAGTCTATGTGGAGAAAGCACTTAAGACAGTGTCTGGCATATAGTAAGTCTTGATACACATAAGGCTAGCTCTTACTTTTTAATGAAAAATTTATATAAAAATACTACAAAGATACATTAAAGATTTAATAATAATAGTAATAATAATAATAATAATAATAATAATAATAATAATAATAATAATAACAGATATGGGAACTCAACCTGTAATCCCAGTAGGGAGGCTGAAGCAAGAGGGCTGACATGAATTTGAAACCAGCGTAGGACATTTATAAAGTCCTGGGCTACAGAGTCAGACTCTATCGCAACAAACAAATACTAAAGATGATATTCTTTTTTTTTTTTTTTTTTTTTTTTTGGTTGGGGACCGAACCCAGGGCCTTGCGCTTTCTAGGCAAGTGCTCTACCCCTGACCTAAATCCCCAACCCCAAGATGATATTCTTTATTCAAATTTCTCACATGGAGTTGAGAAAACAGGTCCAGAGAAAGTAGGTAATTTAGGCAATCTCTGTGCAGTTAAATGCGAAGAATCAGAGTTCAATCTGAACTATAGGTTTCAGAACCACATGGTAGGAACTAGGCTCAGGGGAGAAGGAGGCACTGTGGGTTGTGGGCTTCTGTGTGGCGTTGGTAGAAGAAATGAGCCATGAGTTAGACTTTCTGGAATGGGTTGCTTTGGAGTAAGTGGCATATAGACATACAGACATCCTGTTTAAACAAAAGAGGTTTAAACAGCTGCCCTAGAAGCTGTAATGACAGGCTTATTTTCTGAGGTCATTTTTCTGCAGATGAGACTCTGAAGCAAAGAACAAAGACTGGCTGTCACAGTCCGTGGACCATGCACTCAATGACCTTGGCTTCTGAGGAACCAGAGAGCAAGGAACGGGGAGCTGGCCTAGGCTTTCCCAGCCAGCGGCTCTGTCCTTTCTGCTAGGGTCCTCTCTGCCTGCGATCTGAAGTGCAAGCAGGCAAACTGCTGCCCAGAGCCAGGCAGGGAGAAAGTGTGGGTGGTGATTTCCTATCTCAGCCTTCCAGATCCAGGATTCCAGATCTTCTGAGAAAATCCCAAACAGACCAGAGGAGACGAGGGTGCTGGGAGATTCCTGTAGGAACCCTTTACTGTTGTCTCCATGAGCCTAATGAAGATTAGGGCAGTCACAATCTGGAAGTAGGTTCTGGTTTAATGTAAAGCAGCAGATCCAGAAAGTTCAAGAGCTCAAGGCTAACCAAGGCAACCAGCAATGGGACTGGATTCTCCCTATTATTGGTTAGTCAGAGGCAGGCCTAGCCAGCACTGGGACTGAATATCTTAGGGAGTCACCTAGCATGTAGCACATCTCTGGCTCAGGAATCCTCTTCATCAGCCGCCCCATGAAGAACTCAGAGCCAAATAGCTCCGTGGGGATGAAGGCTCCGTACTTCTGCATGCCCACCTCGTAGGGGGAGAACTCGAACCATTCTGTACACAGGAGCAACATCAGTCTCAGGTTGAGGAACCATCCACACAACCTTCCCTCCACCCCACCGGTGCTGGCTCCAGGGCCATGGGGAGCTTGCAATTGCAAGCTGCAATTCCCCTGTGTGACACAAGGGGGCGTTTGCTGCTGGACAAAACAGCTCTACAAGTTGCTAAGCTCAAACTTTTGCTCCTCAAAGCTGAATAAACAGGGGCAAAAATGGACCCTTCCAGGTTTCCCTTTTGGGAAACCTAAAAAAAAAAATCTTACTGTCTCATTCTTCACAGTCTTCATTTCTCACTGACCTATCAGATAAGCCCCGGCAAGCTAGGGGACACTGCCCCTGATCGTCCCTACTTACAAGGGAGATTTCTTCATCTGTGGGGACACTGTTTCTTGATGTGGAGATCGGTAAAGTGTGTGTTGTACCCGCCGAGAAGGGGCCCCCTCTAAGTCGCTAGCCAGCAGTGTTACCTCTGAAATCCTGGTTGCTTACATCATCCTTGACATTGATAGTGAGGTAGATGGGCAGAGGGTTCTGTCCCCGGCACAGAGCAGCTCGCTGTTCTGACAGCTTGCATTCATTTTTCTGTTGGGACACCAGTGCTTAGGAGAGGTGGCTGACAAGCAGTCGGTGAAGAACGAGAGAACAATCGGAACCCTTAACAGCTATTTCCAGGCTTCAGGTCCCCCCAGGTGACTGGCATTGGCTGCCTTAGCTTGAGCTGTCAACTCTTAAATGAATTTGGGAAATGTATAGCATTTTCTTGGGCAGTCTGGCAGCATAGGCCATAAGTAGGGTGGGGATGGCTCTGTAATTTAAGACTGTGTCCTGGGTTCTCATATCTCAGGAGCTAAGGGATATGGTGAAGGTAGGAGAAGTCACCACCGTTCCTTCTTATTGCTATTATTTCGCACTCATTACTGGAACCTGAGTGGCACCAGGAGTTTTTGTCTTATTATCTTGGTGTGTTGGGTTCTCTCGAAATATAAGAGGCAAATCTTTCTCCCCTCCTGTCCTGTCCTTTCCTGTCCTGTCCTTTCCTTTCCTTCCCTTTCCTCTCCTCTCCTCTCCTCTCCTCTCCTCTCCTTTCCTTTCCTTTCTCCTTTCTTTCTCCTTTCTTTCTCAACTGGAAGTTTAGAAACCCGAAACTAGGTGACAATCTAAGTAAACCCCAAGTCCCCAGAGTTCTGTGTGTCATCAATGAGGCAAATCCTGAAGATATGCCTGGGCCACCAACTGTGTCCCAAAGTGAATCAGCCAGCACTTGAGCATCCGTGGTTACCCTGTGCACAATGACTCCAGACCCTGGGAGGAATGGCAAACACTTGTGCTGCCTAACGACTCTCAGACCTCCTCAGAAGCAAAATAGGGTACTTATCACAACTGGACCCAGAGATCTGGACAACATAGAGTTAAGTGTCCTAGAATAAAGCCACAGACTCAGGAAAGAGCCCAGTTGGGTTAGGAGTGCTGGAAGGTAGTAGACTCCTGCCATAGCCAGAGTCGAAGAGCCGAGGCCTCCCACGGCTCGCTTCTCTCATCCTAGCCTAGTTCTCCAGTGCACTAGGGCCTCAGAATGCTCAGACTTCCAGCCTAGAAAGCTGTGGTGTCGTCTTCTCATTATGTGGGTTAATATTGATTGTTATTGCTAGAAGGTTTATGCCCGTTTTGATATTGCGTGCTTTTAATCCTATCATATGGGAGACAGAGGCAAATGGATCCAAGGCCCTCTTCTGACCTCTGTGGGCACAGATGGCGCACACACACACACACACACACACACACACACACACACACACACACACACACACACACACACACGGAGGTGAAACACTCATACACATAAAATAAATCTAAATAATTATATTTCAACTAAAAATTAAAGAGGAATAGTTTGGTAACACATGTATGTAATCCCAGCACTTAGGAGGAAACGAGAAAAACTATAAGCTCAAAGCCAGCTCCAATTATAATGTGAGTCCCAGGCTAGCCTGGGCTATACAATGTGAGACTTTATCTCAGAATATTAGCTCATTGTTGACTGCTCAAAATATCTTACTTCCTCTTCTTTTTATGTGTTTCATGTGTACGTATGTATGGTATGCACACATATATTTAATGTGTGTTTACATACATGTTGGTGTATGCATGTGTGTATGTGTGTGTGTGTATGTCTGTGTGCATTTGTGTATGTATGTGTGTGTGTGTATGTATGTGTGTGTGTGTATGTATGTGTGTATGTGTATATGTGTGTATGTATGTATGTATGTATGTATGTGTGTATGTGTATATGTGTGTATGTGTATATGTGTGTATGTGTATGTATGTATGTATGTATGTATGTGTGTATGTGTGTATGTGTATATGTGTGTGCATGTATGTATGTATGTGTGTATGTATGTGTGTATGTGTGTGTATGTAGATTCCAAGGCTGATATCAGATGACCTCCTCAATTACCTCTTACTTTATTTGCTGAGGAAGGGTCTCTTCCTGGATCAGGAACAACACAAAGGCCTTGCTGTGAACCCTTCTAGGCCACACAGCACTTGCATGCTCCTATTTGTCTCCTCCATGTGGGGTCAGACAGAAGCGTGATTGACAGCTCTCTAGCTGCCCAGCTTCCTTCCCACTTCATCTTGGCATGGCTTTCAGGAAATATGCTTCATGTATGCAGGGAGCACCCAGGCTTGCCCACCATGGGGGGTCTTAGTTCTCTCAAAGGGATGTGAAAGGTGGCCTCACCATCTTCATCACCCCGATATGTATTTGGACACCCCATGATTCTTCCAGCCAGAGGAGGACGTACATGCAGGTCTAACCTAATGTCTTTGGCCATGGAGGTTCAAGTTCTCTGATGAGGAAAGACTATGATTTGATATCAGTCAGGCAAGTGGGACCCAGGAAAGGCTTCAACACTCACCTTATCTCCCAGACTGTACTCGACCAGCTTGCCCCAAAAGTCTGTGAACGTGGTCTTGTAGCCCTCCTGGCTGTGTTGTCGGAGTTCCTCTTGCCATTTGCAGAGCTGATCTGGGTACAGTGCAGGCATCTTGTCTTTGACAACATGTCTCCGGGCCTCAAAGACAACAGGTTCCAGGTCTTTGGATGACCACTCAGGATCACTGTACAAGGTAGCCATTGTCCTGGTGAAAGACAAACACAGATGACAGAGCTACCCCGGCCCTGGTCTGAGCAGCTCTCTGTCCAGGACAGAGATGGGCAGATCATGGGATCATGGGGAGTCCCAAACCTGGCAGGAGAAGGGCCCAAAGGAAAGGGAACAAGGGAGGCCTATGGTGAGAGGTAGGCAAACACTGCTTCTCATTACTGATTGTTTCCCTCTCTTGAGTGCCTATCGTATGTCGTGCATATCACACTAGCTGAGATGAGAATTCTGCGCTCAGGTCTGCCTGGGTTCAAAACCAGGCTCTACCACTCACTTGCTGTGTGATCTTGGGGAAGCTACTTAACCACTCTTTGCCTCAGTTCCCCTAACTGAAGTGGTGAAGAATTGTGATTGATGTACCCAATTCATACAGTTCTTGTAAAAAGATTTTTTTTTTTTGGTTCTTTTTTTCGGAGCTGGGGACCGAACCCAGGGCCTTGTGCTTCCTAGGCAAGCGCTCTACCACTGAGCTAAATCCCCAACCCCATAAAAAGATTTTTTAAAAAGATCACAAAACTTATCATTGTATGAAACACCAGAGCTGTGATGAGGGAGAGCTGGAAACATTTGATTCCTGGATTGGCTGATTCCAGACTAGGACACTAATTAAAGTTTTATTTCCTGGGGCCCAGGGCTTAAGGGCATTGGCTGCTCTTCCAGAGGGCCCAGATTCAATTTCTAGTATCTATGTAACAGCTTGCAATTATCATTAACTCCAAATCGGGGGGATCCAATGCCCTCCTCTGGCCTCTGCAGGCACCAGGTATGCACGTGGTACACAGGCGTACATGCAGGTAAAACCCCCATACACATAAAATAATTTTTGAAAAGATTTATTTCCTCTCTTTGCTCTTCCTCTACTTCTTCTCCCTCCTCCTTCTTCCTCATTCTCCACTTCCTCTTTTCCTTTTTACCTTTATGTGGACTGTGGTGGATGGAGACAGCAAGGCTGGGCCTGAGGTCCCCTCTGGCTCCTGCCTGCCCCCACAGAAGTCCAGCAAGGCTCTGCTGAAGTGAGTTAACTTTATAATTACTTGGGAGCAGCCTTTGAACACAGGCCCTGGACTGAGTTCAAGGTCCGGTTTTGGGGCTGGTAAGACGCTTCATGCTTGCCAACAAGCATGACTACCTGAGTTTGATCCTGGGCATCCCCGTGGTAAGAGGAAAGAACCAAGTCCTGAAAGTTGTCCTCCACAAGCATGCGTGAGTATACACACAGACACATACTTAAAATAATTTTCTAAAAGAAAGCTTTAAAAACTCCAGTCATGAGCTGAATGACATTGATGAGCAATGGTCAACTCTCTGTTCTCCAGTTCAGTGATCCTTAGCTGGGTCTGGGTCTGACTCTGTTGGATCAAACCTCTGTCTGTCAACATAGCCCCTCTTTATTCTGTCCCAGTGGCAGGGGAATTTGTCTAAGGACACCCGATAATACAAACAAGTGCCTCCTTCCTTCCTAGGACTGGTTCCAAGAAAGATGGAAAATGGTGGGGTTTCTTCTACAGATAGTAGCCTGCCCTCCATAACATTTATTCGTTACTTTCATACTTTCGAAAAGTTTCCCCCAACCCATTGCTAATGTTTTATTTATTCTTCATTTATTGACAGGGCTTTCTGTAGACCAGGCTGGCTTCCAACTCAGTATGTAGCTGAGATTGGCCTAGAACTCCTGATCATCTTGCTTCTTTCTACCTGCCTCAGCTTTCTAACCGATGTTGTTTGTTTATTTTGTGTATTGAGTGCTGTATTTGCATGTACATCTGCCTGCCAGAAGAGGGCATCAGATCCCATTACAGATGGTTGTGAGCCACCATGTAGCTGCTGGGAATTGAACTCAGGACCTCTGGAACAGCCAGTGCTCTTAACCACTGGACCATCTCTCCAGCCTGCTAACCATTGTTTTAAAAGGGATGTTTTCCATGCTGTCCTCAATTCAGGGAACCTGTAAATGTTTTATTCTGGCATTCTGGCTGGGCCTGAGGTCCTCTCTGTCTTTTGCCTCTTACAGAGTAGTCCAACAGTGCCCCCTATCTCTGATGAAGCACGTTATCATTTTAAACCTATTTCATTATTATTACTTATTTTGTTTTTGTTTGAGATGGGGTCTTACTATGTAGCCCTTGCTAGTTTGGAACTTGGTAAGTAGACCAGGCTACTTGAATTCGCAAAGGTCCACCCACCTGTCTCTGACTCTTGAGTGCTGGGCCACCACGTTCACTATAATCATAATAATTTTAAAAATCATGTGGCGAATTGGATCCCCCTAAACTGGAGTTGCAGGCGCTTGTGAAGTTTCTGACATGGATGTTGAGAATTAGAGTTGGATCCTCTGCAAGAGCCGTATGTTCTTTTCATAGCTGAGCACCTTTCTAGTGATGTGAATTATTTTTATAGCTGTCTGGGAGTAGCCACTGAACATGGGCCCTGGATGGAGTTTAGATTTTAGGTCTATGATTCCTGACATGAGTGACCCGGGGCAAAACCTTGTGCTTCTCCGTCTGTAAACTAGCAGTGGAGAAGTTATGAGAACCTCCTTGCCTGCAGGCTCTTCATCTAGAAACCCAAACAACTGCAGGTTGAAATCATTCAGAAAATTCTTTCTGTTCACTGAACATCTATGGACTGTCATTATTCCTGAGATAAGAGAACATGTCTGCTTACACAGAAACTGCATTGGTGTTATAAGTAACCTAGCGAAGACTTAAGGAACTCCTTAGGAGTGTGTGTGGGACACTATGCAGATACCATGCCATGTATACAAGAAGCTTGAGTATCAGCTGAGGATAGCCCATGGATATCCTGCAACCAGTCCCTCTTGGGTATCAATGGTCAGCTATGCTTGGTGCAAAGGACAATGCATGAACTTGGCCTGTCTGATCCAAAGCCCCCAGCATCTGACGAGTAGATATGGAGCCAAGGGATTTCTCAGGACAGGGTCACATCCAGTCCCTCCAATGAGAGCTATGTCGAGTTCCATGGAAGGAAAAGACACAGCAGAGGGACTCAGGGTTCAGTCCCCAACACAGTCAGACATAGCTTTGGCTAAGAGGCTTCCAGTGGCCACAAGGAAATTTTAGTGAGCCCCTTCCACTATATAAAGTGTTAAAAGGTCTGAGTTATGACTGTGGTATATAAGGATAATTGTGTTGGTGACAGTCATTGGAACATTTTCATTAATCTACAAGCTTCTTTATTCCTTTTGAGTTAAATATTAATGAACAAATAACTTATTTTTGCCCCTACTGCTATGTCTTCTGTTAGGTTTGACCATGCCAGGCTTCCTTATAGGAGCCCAGTGCCCACCTTCCTTCCACCTCAGCAGAGTCAGCAGGAGCAGCCCTGTGAAAGCTCTGTTCGTTCCTTTCAGCTGCTTGAGGTGATCTGCCAGGGCAGAGACAGGGACAAAAGACAGCACTGAGGAACTACAGGGAGGCAAGTCAGAGCAACTGGGCTAGTTCTACCCATCATGAAAGACTGAGCCAAGCCCCGAAAGAGGGTGGCTGCATCCCATTAGGAAACACCAAGCTCATCCATCATTGCACACCATGTTTTCCTGGGCTGCTACCACAGCTCCAAGAACATAGCCAACAATGACCAATGTATACAGCAGCTCTGTGCTTAATACTGGGAGAGGCCATGACTATTGTTAAGCCCACTTTACAGATCCAGCAACCGAGTCTAAGGAATTAAAGTAAATGCCTCAAATCCCACAGATGTGCATGGTGGAGCTTTCTGGGCTTCATGAGTCACTTTTACTTAGGATGGCAAAGTTCATGGTTTCCCCAGATCCCAGGCCACACCTATTTGCTACTTCCTCTGGGCTTCTCCACCAGTGATGGTGTCCAGTTCCTTACCAGGTTGCACCTGACAAGCCGGTGAGGTAAACAGAACAGTCCAGAAGGTTCAGCTTCTGCAGCCCCAGCAAGTGGCCATACAAGGAGACCATAGACCTCGTGCCACCTCCTGTGGCCATGATGGCTATCATCGGTACCTGTAGGCACAGAAGCAGACTTCTGGAAAGGGTTCCTCCATAGATGAGGATATGGAGAGATCCCGGCTTAATATGAATGTGGGATACAGAGATCTGGTTAGGAGAAGGGAGGGGAAGGGGATGGTTTGAGGACTGCCTTTCCCAGAGCAGTGAGTAACTTAGTAGGATCCAGAAGGCCACCTTTGCTCTACACCAAGTTATGATATCAGTAGGGCTCAGTAAATCAGAGTCCTGGTTAAAGAGTTCTGAGTGCCCAACCCAGTTCTCTATTAATAAGCATCAAAACTGAGGCTGTGTGTATGTGAGTCATGGATGGTGACTGACAGACATCTATACCTGGCAATGATGTCAGGGCATTAGTCCATGGCCTGGTACATGGCACAAGCTCAGCCTATGCAACATTGTGAGAGCAAGAGAAAACCCACGATACTGATGGCAAGGGTGGTTAGCATAGGTTTAAGGAGTCCCTGGTGTGGTTCCCTAAAGATGAGATCGAAGAGGAAGTTTTGGGCCAACTTCCTGTCTCCATTTAGGAGGGATTGTGAAGTTTTTCCTGTAGCTGAGGCTCAGTCATGGCTCCTATCTCAGCCTCAGAAGCAAGGTGCTTGGGGGCTAACCTACTCCCCAGACTAACAGATGGAGGTGTAGGGACACTTTGGCTGCCTCCAGGGGAAGAGGCAACTGGCTCTGGGAATGAGAGGGGCTTCTCTTCAACTTCCCACAGTCATTTCTGGTGGGGATGGGTTCACGTGCAGAGTAGAGAAGAGAGAGGACAAGTGGGTGGGGGCTGGGGATTGGGTGCCTAAGAGGATAGAACTCAGTGTTTCCTGGCTGGGGCGAGAATGACGTCTCCATGTGGTCTCAGTAAGACAGCTTAGTCGTGTAAGGATCCCGAGTGTGCATGTGCGTGCACGTGCATGCAAGTGAGTGTTGGCAGGGTCCCCTACCCTGGTGAACACACAGTTGAATCACAGGTATCAGGGCCCTTGTCCTGGCACCAGGACCTTAGTAGTTGGAGCAAACACAGAAATCCAGGTGTTACCATAGTCAGAGCATAGTCATAGATAGAGCAGTTAGGAGAAGATGGAATTGGGGACCAATAGCCCAGAGTGACCCTCAGCCTGGGCCAGTGCCCTTGCTTGCCCACCTCATCCTCATGCAGGCCCTCCTCCAGTTGCAGCACTTGATTCAGTGCCTTGGTCACCTCCACCTTCCGCTTCTGCAGAAACTCCACCTCTTCCTGGCACAGGCTGAACCCGAGTCGCACATCCAGTGTGTTAGAGCTGTGGGAAAGGGAACCCTGTAGCCTCCGCCTTTAATCAGCGGGTGGAGAGCCAAGTCCTACCCGTATCTCTTCTGTGGCCTTATCTACTCTGATCTGCGAAATGCTCACCGGCCAGCACTACCTTCAGTACCTAATGAGCCACCAGGACTAACTCTCCAAAGCTGGCTCTCTGAAAGCTGGCACTTGTCTAAAGACTGCTACTTCTGCCACCTCAGCAGGATATAGGAAGTTCCAAAGAAGTTTCTCTCGGTACCTTCTCTCTCCCAAAGCTGGTATGAGTGACAAGGGCCTCTTAAACCCTTTGGTTAAACTCCCTGCACAGAACTATAGAGCATAGTCTCTTCTGAGCCCCACCAACTAGTCCTCTGCTCCTGTGAAGCTCCCTGCTCCTCCTGAGCCCTCCCTGCCCACAAAATCACAATTCTCCTGCGTGTTTGTGTGACTGACAAAGCCACTCACTCCCCTGATCTCGCTGTGCCATCTCCCAGGCAGAGGAGGCATGAGCTGCCGGTTATGCCTGATGCGGCTTCCCCCACCCCCTTTTTTAATCACATTCTCTGTCTGGAGCAAGTCCAGGCCTGGCATATAAGACCCTACCAGACCTACGCAAGCTCACCCCAAGCTCCCTATGGGAAAAGAGCCACCAGGTTCTTGGAGCCTGCTTTCTGAACCTTGGTTAGGGTCTTTATCTTCATAAGAACCACCCTCTTTTTTATTACCTGTATCCCTGAATCCTCTGAGCCCCCTCCCCTGGAATTCTGAGGGGGTCTCTGTTAGCTTGCTATCTTAGCTTACTAACAAAGCGGTGTATCCTAGAAGGCAGGGCCCGAGGTTCTCCCAACCCCTCTCTTCCTATGAGAACAAATAGTAACAGTAGCACTGGCGGGCATTTGCTGAGCTTCCGCCCACCATTTATATTCCTGGTGGGAATATTTTCCTGGTATTTCACATGCACTCATTTATGAGATTCAAAGAACAAGCTGAATTGCAGGTGGGAAAAACGAGACCCAGCAAGATTGAAGAGATGGCTTAATAGCCCTGGCTGTTCTTCTAGGGGACATAGATTCAATTCCCACCACCCACATGGCATCTTACAACAGTAACTTCAGTTCCAGGGGATATATCGCCCTCTTCTGGCCTAAACTAGCACTACACACAAGTGCTGCACAGGCTCATGTGCAGGAAAAACACTCATATGTGTAAAATAGAAATGATAATAAATTATAGTCACTTGATTTTCAACAAGGGTAAAAATTAGCAAGGGAAAAAACAGTCTTTTTGATAAGTGATCCAGGAGCAGTTGAATATCTGTATGTAAAATGTACAGTATGCAAAGTAAACTAAAAATCAATCACAACCTAGAGAGCTAAAACTAAAAATGTCTTAGAAGAAAACATGGGAGTAAAGTTTCGTGATTTTGGATTAACCAATACTTTTTTGATTCGGCATCAAAAATACAAGTGACAAGAGAGAAAATAGGCTTCCTCGAAGTTAAAAACCAAGGACACCATCAGTAAAACACGAAGAGGAGCTGGAAGCTACGTTTCAGCAGTTAGACCTGGGTTCAGTTCCCAGCACCTACCTTCACAGCCTTCTGTCACCCCAGCACCAGGACCCCCAATGCCCTCATCTGACCCCCACGGGCACTAGGCATGCATATGACATACATGTATACATGTAAACAGTCATACACAATATAAAATAACACACACGCAAAGAACATATAAAGACACCTCACAAAACAAGCCGAATATAAAATACTCAGATCCAGGATACACAAAGAACTTTTTTAAGTTAATAAAAGACAGAGCCCATTTAAAACATGGACAAAGGCTTAGGTAAACACATCTCCAAGAAGAAGATCTACTAATGGCTAATTAAGCCCAGAATAGATGCTCGACCTCATTAGTCATCGGAGAATGACAAGTGAATGACTGGGAGCTACCCCCTCACACCTACTCCTCTGAGTTAGGGGGAGCATAGAAGGGAGAAGGGGTACTTTACCAGGGTGAGGGCTTCATGTGTAACTCATAGTTCTCTCCCTGATAAGAAAAAGGTGAAACGCCTGTTAGAGATGACACAGAGAGCAAAGGGAGCCAAACAAAGAGGTGGAAACTTACCCTCCCTGGACCCAGCATGCATGCATGTTCACAGTACTGTGCACATACATGCACTCTCTCTCTCTCTCTCTCTCTCTCTCTCTCTCTCTCTCTCTCACACACACACACACACACACACACACACACACACACACACACACACACACGCGCGCGCGCGCGCACTCCCTTCCCACATCCTACTTCTGAACATGACATTACACCGTTTTCGCTCAGGCTCCACATGTTCCCGGGTTCCCACTGAGGCCTACAAGTCCACTCCATTTTGCCTCAAGACCCCACATGCTACCTTCCCCATATGTCTTTGGACTCTTCCCATCTCTCTGTTACAGGAGCTGAGCATCTCTGGGACCCCTGGCCAGACCCACGTGCTCACCACAGGCAGGGTCATCGGCTGGCCATCGGAAAGGCAATCGAGGGGCTGGCAGACTGTGTCATTCCTTTGTGCTTCACAGCAGCAAAGCTAGAAAGAAGGGTGGGCTCTGTGAGGAGCTGAGGGGCTCCTCTGCCAGCTCTCCCAGCCCAGTTCCCTTCTTCCTCCCTTCCAAGGGTGGCTGCCATGTACCCTATAGCTCCAGTGGCTCTTAGGTGCCTCTGCATAAAGCTGGGGCTGGGAGTATTTGGGGTAGTGGAAGCAGGCAGGATTGGGGCAGCAGGGCTCCAGACAGGGCCGGACACACTGGGTGTTCTCGAAGGAGTCTGTCACCATCACCAGAAGGTTTTTGTCTGAGAAAGAAGGTAAGATGTTATACCCATGGGAAGTTTCCTATCTCTGCTTCCCATTAGTTCAGCAAAAATCTTATTTTGACTCAGTGTCTAGGAAGACTTGTTCTTGCAAAGACCCTGGTGTGGTTCTCAGCACCCACATGGTGGTTCACACCTATTTATTACTCCAGTTCCAGGGGATCCAATGAGAGGCAAAACATTCATACACGTAAGATAAAATAAATACATTTCAGAATAAAAAGTAGTCCTGTCTTGATGTGCCAGGAGGAGTTTGCAATCCCTGGGCACTCATTAAAATGCTTCAGACAGGGCTCTGAAATCTGAATTTTAAAAATCTGTGAAGAATGTTGATAGATATACTCTCCAAAAAGCCCTTTAAGGTTCTGAGAGAGCTCTCAAGATTAGTCTTCTTGGTTCTGCTGTGCTAGAAGAGCCCCAAAAGTCACCAGCTCACTGCAGAGAAAATACAGCCATCAGACTCTCGGTTTGGGAGCAGAAAGCCCCCCAGCCCCCCTTTCTGGTCACATCTGTGGGGCCACACTGCTCTCCTGTGAACAGCTGGTAACCCAGCATAAGAGTGGTGGGTAGGGGGTGCACAGTGGCTTGTGTGGGGCTCTTCCAACTGGAAAATACCATGAGTTGGAAGCTGCTAGGAAGGTGTGGCTTGAGGACCCCTGCAGCTACGGTGCCTATCTGTCCCAAGTCTGCCTACTCAGCCACAGAGGGTAGCAGGCCTGAAGATTTCCACTTGGATCCCTGGAAGAACAAATCCTTCATAGAAATGGATGAAGAGGATAGGTGTCTGAGGACATGATTTTGAGTTTTGACTTTACTTCTCTAACCTGGGATAGTCCAGATAGGTTGAATTGGCCTGTTTCCCTGAGCTCCAAATTGACCTAGATCATTAGCCCCCACCTCTATACCTAAACCAGCCATTAGACAGAGCAAGGAAACTCACTTTTCTTCCTCTTCCTCGGCCTCCTGGATTCTGCATGAACCTCCAGGCAAGAGACTTGGCGAGACTGTGACAAAGCAAAGAGGGCGACTGGGACTCTAAGCTCAAGCCATCACCCTCCTCCCTTAGTGAGAGGGGAAGAGGCAAAGACCCAGATGTTGGTCAGTCATGGGGTTACGCTATGCATTCTGGGTTTGCTGTAGACAATTCTGAGCCCAGTCAAGGCATGGTGCCTCACTACAAGAGGGAGAAACACACCACAGTTTACTGGAAGTCATGTGCACAGGGGCTGGCCTGAAGCTGTGTTCAGCCTTGCGAATGAGAACTTGGGATAAAATAAATTTCCAAGAAGCAGAGGCCAGGTGAATGCCTTGTTCACACATTTCAAACACTCTGCTTTTAAAGGGAGAAGTTTGCTGGGATAGTGGGAACATTCAGTTAGAACAACTACGGTTTGTTTCCCCCACCCCCGAGACAGGGTCTTACTATGTAGACCAGGCTGGTCTTGAACTCATAGAGATCTGCTTGTCTCTACCTCCCGAGGGCAGGAATTAAAGGTGTGTGCCACCATACCTGGCCTATGAAATAATTTTGGTTCTGAAACCATGTTGTGACTACGTCTGGGAAAGAAGTGATCTTTGGGGGATGTAGAGTCTGGGCAAAGGTGATACCCTGGTACTTCCTGCCTTGATACAGAATCCCAGAGTGCAGGCCCACCATGCCTGGGTGCACCCTCATTGGGTTAACCATTTAGTCTAATTCTCCCTGGAGAAGCCCCAACTTGGGCCCAGCACCCTATCCCCTGAGAGCAGCAGCCACATGTAGCCTTTAAAACTTCTAGAACCCAGGAGGACATTACCACCAGCACGCCATTGGTGATGAGGGTCTCTGATGAGGAGACACTGAAAAACAAGAGAGAACCCCTGGTCAGTAATAACATTCTTAGCTGACCCCTTATGAGGGTGACAAAAACTATAAATCATTCCAGCCATAAAGTAGCATTTCCCATTTATCACAAGAAGTATCTGCTCGAGAAACTAGGTTTGAACCAGACTTGGCATCTTCTGTACCTCAGCATCTAAGGAGGAGAGGCAGGGGGATCAGAGCCCTAAGCCAGATTCTGTGACGCTGTTTCAACTCAGGTCTAGGTCTATGGGTTGTCGAGGAGGAAAGTGTTGTATGTTTAAAACAGGATGTCCGTGGAGAGATAGATTTATTGGGGAGAAGTGTTGTAAGACTGCCACCCCACATCTAGAACAGATACAAACACTTCGTACCAACAAAGCTCCTGTGCTTTAATTAATGTATACCTTTTACAAATAGGGTTGGATTTTACACATACAGTTCCAGAAGAGGCCAGAAGGGGGCATCAGATCCTCTGGAAATGGAGTTACAGATGGTTGTGAGATGGACATGATGCTAGGAATTGAACCCAAGACCTCTGGAAGAGCAGTGTTCTAAGCCACTGTGCAGTCAATCCACCCCCCAGATTTAGCTTTCGTTGCCTTCTCCTCTGGTTCTGGCCAATGGTTAGATTGTTTATTCTGATAGTTCTGGGTCAACGAGGATAAGACTTTTTCTGATCCCATACCACAGTGGTAGGAATTCTACCTGGAAGCTCCTGTTGGAAATACTGGGGACTGAAGCAAGCACTGAAGTGTTCTCTCTCTCTCTCTCTCTCTCTCTCTCTCTCTCTCTCTCTCTCTCTCTCTCTCTCTCTCTCTCTCTCTGTGTGTGTGTGTGTGTGTGTGTGAGAGAGAGAGAGAGAGAGAGAGAGAGAGAGAGTGTCAATATGGGATACCTTTGATTTATACAGTACTAAGAACTGGACCTAGGACTTTGTGCATTCTAGGCAAGCATTCTGCCAACTGAGCTAGATGCCCAAACCCATAAATCTTTAAAAGAATGCTTGCATCAATGAAACTAGAACAGTGGTGGAGCGGGGCACTTATACCCTTTACAAGCTCCTGCTTCATCAGTGCACAGATGGAGAAATGGAGAGATAAATGGAGGACATCATCCCCGTGCCAGCAGTGAGGGTGGACCATGGGAGGGCAGCACAAAGGCAGTTTCAGCTGTAAAGTCAAGGGTCTTAGCTGACAGGCAAGCCTGACACCTACTTACTTTTCTTCGAGCAGGAACTCCACTTCCAGTTCTTCCATGCCCTGAAGAGAGAGAAGAGGAAGGAGGCTACTGGTCATGTATGCACATCCAGGGACCTTTGGCCACCCCTGTAGACCAGCCATGCCTTGCACATACTTGGTCCTACAGCCACAGAGAAGGAACAGTGGTCCCAGCTCTTTTTACCCTCCTCACCACTCTTTGTCCCAGGTCTCCGACGTAAGGGGAATTCTGGTGTGGATGTGATGCCTGGCTCCAAGTGTGAGTTCATCTGTACCAGGATGATGGCTTTCTATTTCAACTCACTGTTTGCCTGTCTTCCTATGGGACTCAGGGCTTGGGCAAGGGCTCTGTGAGCTGGTGCCTTTAGAGAACTCAACTCTGCCCCCATGTTTCTTGGGTAACTGGAGGTGAATTATGGCTTCACTGGGCCTCAGTTTCCCCATCTGAATGTATAGAAAGAAAAGATAGAGGTGCTTGCTCTCTGATGTGTGTCCAAAGCCAAGGACAGCATCTTACCCACAAATATCACAGTATTTGTGGGATGATCGAATCTAGAGTAACCTAGTTTTCTCCAGTTCTGAACCTTGTTGACCTGCCCTCTCTACTCAAGGGTATTCCAGAAACAGGAGGTAAGAAAAGGGAACCTGACTGCTTGGAGGGTTATCACCATTGCATAGATGAAGAAAGAGACCATGAGGAGCATTAGGTAATTTTTATGCACGTGATAGCATTGAGATTCGAACCAGAAGCATTTCCTGTCTCAGCTTTCATATGTGCTCGGAGAAGGGGAACCATGCAGGAGACCATGGTAGTAAGTGACTATTCCCATGGGATCTGTGTCTCTGCACCCACCTCTGGGTTCAGCGGGAACTTCACGTGGGTTTTATTCCGAAGGCAGAGCTTGGAGAGGTCATAGAGGACTGTCAAGAGATGGTCATTTTGTGTCAATGTATCTTCATCACAGATGCTGAACTCTAGAACATTCTAGAAGAGAGGGGATAAAGAAATCGTGATTATCATGGTTGTGGCAACCCACTCCCAGATCAAGGGACATAACCTCAGTCTAGCAGAGAGGGTCACAGAGGCTTCTTCTGCTTAGATGTCAGAGACATGAATTCAGGGCAAAAGTGACTTTCCCTGCTCTCCAGCTCCCTGGAGGCTGCCATCCTCTGGCTCTTGATTTCGGGGGGGGGGGAGTGGTCCCTTTAAAAGCCTGAGGAGAGGGGTTGGAGATTTGGCTCAGTGGTAGAGCGCTTGCCTAGCAAGCTCAAGGCCCTGGGTTCGGTCCCCAGCTCTGAAAAAAAGAATAGAAAAAAAAAAAGCCTGAGGAGAGTAGAGAAGACTTTCATGTCACCTGGGGAAGGTCCTGCAAGGCATGGGGTACTTGGGAGCTGAAGGCAGCTAGAGAAGGCAGGCCAGGGAGATTAGCATTTTATACTCCAAGGGAAGAGCGCAGCAAAAGCTATTGCTGCTCCAGGGATTGGTCTGATTGCAAGTTTGGGATGAGTGTGTGAATTCTATCCTTTGGCTCATCAGCCCCTAGGAAGGTCCCACAGCAGTTCTTCAAGCGACAAGTGGCCTGTACTCAATGCCCTCAGGTAGTATGGACTAGTTTGTAGGGCTCCCAGACTCTGATCCTAAGAGGTGTGACTCAAGGCAAGGTTTACCTCTGAGATTTCTATCTAGTGGACGTAAATGTGGCTTTGGACATCTACAACTATATAGGATCTTGTAATTTCTAGAAAGCTGGACCTGAACAACCCGACAACCACAAAACAAAAAGAAAACTCAAATACTGAGTTCAAGATGCTACACTGCATTCACATGGAAATAGTCCTCCCTCACAAAACTCACACACACGATAAGAGGGTGGGCCTTGTATTTTAGCTCATTAAGATTGGTTCTCACTGTGTAGCTCAGGCCTACTTCAAATTTGCAATCCTCCTATCCCAGTCTCTTGATGTCAGATGTGGTGAAAAGGTTGTTATTGTTACTGGTTGTGTGTCATTGTTTGTTTTTCTATTATGGTCACAACCCTCTTAAAAAAAATAAAAGGACTCTTCATTAACTAGAACTCTAAATAGTTATCTGGAGTGTCAAGCTTTGACTTTCCTGGGATTGATGCCTTTATCAACAGCCAAATTTTGTCTCAAGGCTGTCACAACTCAAGATGCTCAAGGAGAATTCTACAAGAGATGTCACTAGGACTTAGACCCACCATATGTCTGAAGAAAAACAACACCGTGGCATAATGACTCAGTGCGTGTGAAAGCGTACGCCCGAGGAAATAAGAGTTAAAAGAAAGCACTAAAGCAATTAATGGATTTAAGAGGAAAGCCTCTGGCTGAAATTAGATCAGGTTGGACCTGGTTAATTAGAATGGCTTTCCTTCCCATGTATTCTCATGCAGGGAGAATACTCTGGAAGGTGCTGGAAATATAATCTGTCTCGAAGCAAGCGATAGTTAGGGCCAGCAACAATTAGGAGAACGGAGGAAGTTAGAAGGTAGAAGGATTAGCAGACTCAGAGAGGAACACACAGAGGAAGAAGGAAGCAGCGGGGGCTGGAGAAATGGCTCAGTGGTTGAGAGCACTGACTGCTCTTCCAGAGGTCCTGAGTTCAAATCCCAGCAACCACATGGTGGCTCACAACCATCTGTAATGGGGTCTGATGCCCTCTTCTGGTGTGTCTGAAGACAGCTACAGTGTACTTATATATAATAAATAAATCCTTTTTAAAAAAAAAAAAAAAGAAGGAAGCAGCGGGTGAGTTGGAAGACAGGTTAGTTGGACAAGTAGGAAGACAAATGAACAGCCTTAAGACAGATGAACACACACACACACACACACACACACACACACACACACACACACACACGGCTGAGCGAGGAGCAGACAGGTGGGCAGGCACACGGGTATGGTCCTCTGTGGCTTACCTTTACTCGAGTCTGGATCTGAAAGGTAAAGCTTTCATTCCACTCTGGGTGTGGGCAGTTGGAGATGGTTCTGGTCCTCAGCTTCTTCTGAGAGGCAGTAGGCAGCCAGAGGGTCACAAAGCAATCTGTCTGACTCACTGTCCAAGAAGGACAGTGGGATAGAAGAAGAGAGGAAATTGTGGAGTCAACAGAGAGCCTCAGACAAATGTCTTCTAGAGCAATGTCAGTCTTCTGTCAGTTGATAACCCTTTCCTGATCTGGGTTCTACCTCTCCAGCTTGGTCCATGAACCCCCAGAAGGCTACATAGACTACAGGGTATAGGTTTCATGGGATGGAGGTAGGTCTTGCTGATCCTTGTCATGGACATGGGGAACCTAACACAGAAGTGTCCTAGGTTCTCAGCAAACACCTTTGATGGTTAATTGTCAGAAGCCATCAATGAAAGGCTAAAGGTGGATACTTTTCTGGAGCCGGCCACACTTAGCATAGCTGTGATGGACAAGCTCTGAATTGCAGGGCCTTTAGAGATCTCATCCAAGGACTGCTTCTTACTACTGATATGCCTAACCTCTCACTATTACATAGGCTAATGATTCCTGGGCACAGGCCCACCCTATTGGGCCTCCTGCAGATCAACACAAAAATGAATTTTCAGGAATTAATGCTGTTTAGATGAATTAATGATTTTATAAAGTTCCTGATTCGATTCAAATAATTCTAGGAAGAAAGTTTTAAGAGATGGTTTTTAGTCGTTTTGCCAGAAAGATATAATAAAATTAGAATCATGAGTAGAATGTGTCTACTCCTCAGAATAGTAAGCAAAGGCTGCATGATAAGGGATACAGTGAGCTTTAACCATTACACAAGAAGAGAAATAGGCTCGGGACACATCTGTGGTCAAGAAAAAACATTCATTCTAGGTCAGGCCCACGGATGAAGCCACAGGTAATAGAGCAAGGCCATGTTGCTTTGAACTTATAATGAGCTTATAGAATGGAACACTGCTTTGAACTTAATATCAACATCCTTCTGTAACTCCCCTTTCATGTACCATTTTACCCATGAGGTAATTTTTAAAACAACTTTTGTCTAAGAAGATATAAAAAGGCCAGAGAGAAGGAATAAAGAGGTGGCTTTGGGTCTCTGCCCCATCCATCCAAATGTCAATTTGGCTATATACATATGTGTAAGTATATGTGTACATAAGTATGTAAGTGCTCCTTATGGAGCCGATGCGATAGGTGTTGGGCCCAACCAGAGCATGTGTGTGTATGAGTGTATGTATGTCTGTGCATGCTGTCTGTGCAAATGAACTTTCTTTTTTCCCTTTTCTCTCTGGCCCATGAAGAGTTAACGAGTCCAAGCCTCTTGCCTGAGCAGCAAGAAATCCTTAAACAACAGAGAAAAGAAACTAGCATTTATTAGCACAAATAGTAAGAGAGAGTTACAGTGAAATGAAACCACTGCTTATTAACACCGAACAGTAAGGAAGGGCTAAGTTTCCAGAAACCACCAGCCTTTGGCCCTCAGAACAGCAAGAGAGAGTTACAAGACCATAGGTCATCCGTCTTCATTCAACTGTGTCCCACCTCAGTACTTGTGATGTCAGGAGGGCCAGCAGTTAATCTTGGTTGTCAACTTAACTAATCTAAGATCAACTAAAACCCAAGCTTTGGGCCATTCCAATGAGAGGTTTTCTTAATCAGATTATTTGAAGCAGGAAGACCCACCCTAATTCTGGGCCACAGCTCCTGGTGGCAGCCAGTATGAAATGACATAGAAGAAAGAAACTGCCTTCTGCCCGCTTGCCCTCATTCTCACTGGTGAGAGCATCGCTCCTGCTGCTGCAGTATTCCTTCTTCAATCTTAGAACCAACCTCTTTAGGATTTGAATACACACGAAGGCCAGCGTCTCTCCAGGGACACTCCAGGCTTACAGCACCAGACTATGAGACATCTAACCTTGTGGACTGAATAACTACTGGACTCCCAGTGTCTCCCATCACAAGAAAGCCGTGGTGGGACTACTCAGACCACATCCTGTGAGCCCATCTAATAAATCCCTTTTAACGTATATTCATTTCATCAGTTCTATTTGTCTAGAGAACGCTGACTAATGAACGCCTGTTGATTTGGAACGAGACAAGCTCCACAGTGCTCCAGATGTCAGGGAAACACCTGGAAGACCCGCCCCAAAGCTCCAGTCTACCTGTAGTCTTAGCAACAAGGAAACCAAAGTGAGGCTGAGAAGCAGCGGGGTGGGAAAAGCTCGGCTTGCCACCAGCCAGCTGAGAAGGGCCATTGTGGGAAGGGATTAGATAAAATAATGGAGCAAGGGCCTGCATACAATTTAATGCAGCTGCGCCCAGTGGGTTCTCCGTATGGTACTGGTCTCCTAGCATGAGATGGAAAATCCAGGAAACCTTCATATTTGTGGCTTCTTTCACTTTAAAGGAACAAACCAAATTGCTATTTCTCCATGTGCCCTGGGGAAGGGAAGCTGCTTTGGCGTCAATAGGGCTTTCTGAAACAGAGGCTGGTTTAACTCTTCTGCGTGTGGAGAAGCAGAATAGACAGGGGGCTAAGATCAGCCTGAATGACTCTCTGGTGCCATTATTCTTGGGAGGAGGGAAGAAGAGGTTCCAGGACTGTTTTTGTCTCCACCTCAGTGACCTGCCGGGGTAAGTCCCAGGGTTGCAAACCAGATTTAGTGAAATTTAGTAGCATTTAGTGAAAGTCAATATTTTCCACCATCAGAAGTCCTATAGGTGGTGGGGCTGGCTAGGCTGGGAGTCCAGCAGCTCACGATTATTGCTAGTAATTACTGTGTGAGTGGAGGCGAAGCTGCCTCCCGGGAACTGAAGCCCACGCTGACAAGCCATCAAAAGCTCTTCAGTGTCTGCAACTGCGTGTTCTGCCTTCTGATCCCATCCAGGAAGCAGACGCTCCCATTCCCCTCACACTGAGTAAGGGTAAGAGGATATCCTCCTTTACCTGTCCTAACAATGAGTTAATCCACACAGAAAGGCAGAACCTTGATGGAATGAGAAGAAAATGATGACGTCATCATCCAGGCCCATCCCTTCCAGATCCACTGACTCAGGTCCCTAGGCCGGAAACCACGTGTCCCCCTTGATTCTCACATTGTCCTCATCTATACCAGCACTACCCTGGTGGCAGGCCACTCTCATCTCTGGAGCTTTCCCATTGGCTTCCTGTCTCCTAAGTTGTCCTAGGTCAACCTTTTCTCATAAGAGAAGGAACTTTTTAAACATGTGTTTGTCACTACCTGGTTTGATTGCTCACATGGCTCCAGGAAGAAATCTCATCCTAACCCATCATGGTTCTCCTTCCTGTTTTTCTCAGCTTCAGCCTCATCTCTCCACTTTTCCTGACTCCCACCCCTGCCCTGATTATGTTTACACAAGTGTTCATGCTCACACACACACACACACACACACACACACACACACACACATGCACACACACACACACACACACACACACATACACACACATGCATGCACACACATACATACATACATACATACACACACACACACACACACACACACACACACACACACACACACACCTACACATGCATGCACTCACCCACACTCACTCACTCTTACTCTGACTTCAGGACAAGCTTAGTCATTCTTAGGTCTCCAAAATGACTGTGCTGTCTCACCTCAGGCCTTTGTACCTGCTGCTCCTTCTGCTAGGCTCCTCCCTCTCCTCCCTCTCTTCCTTCTCTCCTTTCCTCCCTTCTTTCCCTCCCTTCTACCTTCCTTCTCTCCTTCCTTCCTTCCTTCTCTCCTTCTTTCCTTCCTTCCATTGATGTGTGTGTTTGTCTGCATAAGCTATGCACAGTGTGTATGCAGTAGCCTGTTGAGGCCAGAAGAGGGCATCGGATCTTCTGATGCTGGAGTTACAGGAAGCTGAGCTGCCCTGTATGTACTGGGAATGGAACCTGGGTCCATCACAAGACACTGAGTTGAATCATCTCTTTAGCCCCAGATCCTTCTTATCTACTTTAAGTCACCCTTTACTTCACTAGCCCTTCAGGTTTTAGAAGGAATCTTCTATGAAAACCTCCTCTGAGTATCCAAGTCTGGCCAGGTGCCCCTTAGCTGCACATCCCCTGGGCTGCTCCTGGGAGGGCGTTTGCTATTGCTGTACTGGCAGAGCAGGTCCAACCATTGTCTTCATCATCCTATGAATACCGAGAAGGCCAGGGCCTATAACCTTTAGACAGAGTAGGCACTCACTAGACAACTTTTAAATGGATGAATGAATAACAATTTCCTGCTCTAGGGCTGTATCAGAGGCCAAGGAATCCCAGCAGATCCCGGTGGCCAAGTCAGTGTGTGTAATTGTTCTATGTATTAGGAGACTCACCAAAGACCTGTTCAGACTTTGGTCCCCTCCCTTGGCTTTTTTCTGATCCCAAGCCCTTTACCCTGGGCCTGGAACATTCAGTCTGCTTTCTATGCAGTGGGATTTTGCAAGACCTATTTGTTCTGTCAGGCCACTTTGCATATTGTCTTAAATGACAATATAGAAGCCTTTGTCCCTTTAGAACTGCTCCTCTTTGTCAATCCATGCCAAAATATTTCCCCACTGAATCCATCAAAAAAACACCTCAGTGTATTGGCCTAAGATTAAGCTAAATCTCAAGCTAAGATAAAAAGAAATTCTCGTGGCAAGTATTTAGATTTGCTAATTTGATACAGACCTAGATGTATCTGGGAAGCGGGGAATCTCAACTGAGAAATCGACTCCAATAGTTTGGCCTGTAGGAAAGTCTGTGAAGACGTTTTCTTGATTAATTATTAGTGTGGGAGGGTCCAGCCCACCATGAGCAGTGCCACCCTTGGACAGGTGATCCTGAATTTTATTTAAAAAAAAAAAAAAAAGCAAGCCTAACAAGCCACGGAGAGCAATCCACAAGCAGCATCCCTCTGTAGTCTCTGCTTCAGTTCCTGCTGCCAGGTTCTTGCTGTAAGTTTCCTACTCCTGCTTCCTCGGTGATGGACTAGAATCTGTGAGCTGAAATAAACCCTTTCCTCCCACGAGTTGCTTGTGTTTTGTCACAGCAGCAAAAAACAAATTACGACATGCTGTATGCCTGGACTCTCAGAACTTGGAGGGTACATGAGTTCAAGGGCAGTCTCAGTAAGGATTGTCTAACCGACAAATGGGCAAACCATTCCTGAAAAAACAAGGCTGAGCAGGTGGTCAGCTGCCCACACTCCATCAGTTGTCCAATTAGTTTGCAAAAAGCTTCCTCCACCTGATACATTAAAGGTTAAAGGTTGGGAATATGGAGGGAATACCACAAAGGGAAGAGGTGATGGAAGCTCTGGGGATCCAGGACAATCTGAGGCAGGCACATTAGCTAACTACAGGAATACTGGCATGTTGGTCACAGGAAGTGGTGACTAAACTGGGGATTTCAAGAACTGGGCTTTCCTAGGCAAAAACAGGTTCTAGTCCCTGTTTCCAGGAAGTGACAGAGGGTTTGGTCATGTGAATGACATGTCCCCTTTCCTGAATTGTAGGTGGCAGAGATGAGTTAATCGTCTTCATAGATGTTCAGAACATTCCTGTGTGGTTACAGTGGATACCCCAATATCTCTTGAGGATCCTATGAGATATCCCTAGGTACCAGTTGGGGTTTTGACTCATTTTCATCACAGAAAGAGATTCCTGATGACTGAAGCTTTTGGGGAGTGCCTGCCTTCTGGCCTGGGACAGGTACCCTTTAGCTCTTGGCAAGCAGGGTGTCGTCCCTGAACCCCTGAATACTTCCTGCTATCAGCCTCTTGAAATCTCCAGAAAAACAGAAGCAGGTTAAACCAAAGAACCATTCATTCTGGATTAAAGCTATAGGGGGCAATTGTGCACAAGAGTGATCAGGATAATTTCCCACTGAATCCATAGAAGGTAGCACATAGCCTGGGCTGTGACAACCAGGGAGTGCAGACTTAATGTGACTTTGTGAGCACCATCAGATGCCATATCTGGCTTTTATCCTTCCTTAAGACAAGCAAGGGAAACATAAGGTGACCCCCAACGGCTGCTTGCATGCCAAGGTGCATGCGGTGAAGGGGGGAAGGAGACCAGTAAAGCCAGATCATAGCCTGCCTCACCACTCGCCAGCCTCCGGGGGACAGGTGTGGCTGGGAGACGACAGAAGAGAGGGCTTGGACAATGGAAGGCCTTGCATGCAGGTGTAGGCATGCAGACGGAGAATGCGCGTCCTGGGTGACTGGTGTCACTGGTGAGGCTGGAGCTGACACACCTCTGGGGAAGCTGGAGAAAGGCCTGTGAGAGCTGAGGCTAAGGGGAGGGGTGACCCTGGCCTAAGAAGAGTTGGAGAGAGAGACCTATTCTGGAATGGGGCAGGAAAGGCTAAAGAGGTGGCATGGTCTGGGCCAATGGGACACTTCCTGGCTCCTCCTGGCAGGCAGTGTGCTGAGAAAACCCCAAGGAGTCTGAAAACCCCTTGCTCTTTAGTGGGCCCCTTGGCTGACACAAGCTAAACTTAATGCTTGTTGGAACGGTTCCCACTGGCATGGGCCCTGAAGGCCTCACCTTCTAGAGGCTGCCTGAATCATGTCGGACCCTTTGCTGTCTCTGGGACTACAGAGTGGTCCTTCCTCTGGCTTTCCACATCCATCCCTGCATCGTAAGTCTCCAGCGCCTCCACACCAGCTCCCCCTGATCTGCATTGGCACATGAACGTCAGGGAGCCATGTGATTCCCTCAGGAACTCATGCAGCAGGAACTCTGCTATCTGGCTCCTGACTGTGTGTGATCTGACCACAGCCTCTCTTAGAGCAGCAGTTCTCCGCCTGTGGTTCACATCAGATATCATATCTTATCAAATCCTATATGCCGCTTATCAGATATTTACATTATGATTCATGGTCCATAACAGTAGCAAAATTACAGTTATGAGGCAACAACAAAATAATTTTATGTTTGGGGGTTACCACAACAGGAGTAACTCTATCAGAGGGTTGCAGCGTGAGGAAGGTGAAGAACCACTGTCCTAGAGGGTCCCCCTCTGCTTGCCAGACCTCCAGGCCTAGAATCAAATTCTAATTCTACTTCAGGCAATCATTAACTCCTCACCTACAAAGGGATGATCCCTCAGGCTTTGGGGGAATTAATGGTGTTGGATACCTGGTGGCCAGCCTACAGCAGGTGCTTCCAGGACAGAGCCCCCTTTTCTTAGGGCGATTCTTGTCAGATCAGGCTTCCAGGCCCACAGATGCTTACAACCTGTCCAGTCAGACCTAGGACCTCAGGGTGCCCTTCTTGGTTTTTGCAGTTCCCACAGTTGTATACCCCAGACACAGAGTTTTGTCTCCCTAGAGAGGCCAAGCTTCCTTCCTAGTTTTAGACAAGCAGCAGTTCACATGAGGAGAGAACAGATTTCTCGGACAACTGTACCCCAACACAGGTGTAGGGCATCTCTGGCCCAGTCGGTGGCTTCCTTGCCATTGCTTCCCTGAACTCCTGTGACCTGGGTATGCATCAGGAGCGAGACAGAAGGGAAGCTAGGCTATAAGAGATTCCTGCCCGGTGGCCTGAGTATCCAACCAATGGTGGGGATTGGGTTGCAGAGCTGGGTGCTACAAACTCTGAAGATCCCCGTTTGGGATCCACGTCCTGGGAAGTGGCTCTGAGGGGCTGGCAGCTGGTGCCTCTTCTACTTCACCACAGCAGACCCTAAACTCACTACTAATACACGGCAATGGCTTGGGGTCTGTGGAATTCTATACACAGAGACAAGCCTGACTGGATACAGCCAGGTCCTTTCTCTGTCCAGGCTAACACGGGAGGGACAAGGGGGGGTGATACTTACATATATCAGCCTGCCGAACATTTTTCATGCTAATGATCCTCACTGTCAACAGATGGCATGGAGATGACCCCTCCTGTAGATGGAAAAAGAAATGGAGTCAATCTTTGAATGCCGCCTCCAGACGGGGCGCTGCTGGGAGAGCTCCTGCCCACCTGCCGTGCAGCAGCCCACATGCTCTTCTGACATTGTTTGTTTTGGCTAGTCTCCTCTCCTATTGTAGAAGTCTCTAGAGCGAGACATGCCGCTGATCTTTCATTTCCGTGTCTCTCTGCTGACATATGCGGATATATAATAATAAATGTTTGTTAGACAGTGAACGTCCTGGCCCAAGCACTGAAGGACTACTGAGTCCCGAGATGTTTCTATTCTCTTTGTCCAATGAATAACTTCTTATTCCAGCCTCACAGACAAAAATTTCCCTTGCCTTCTCAAGAGGGCAGCTTGCTTAGATGGTAGGTACGTTGTGACTGGGAGAGAAGGTAGGCGTTGATGAAGACTGGGTATCCCGTGCTAGGAGCTTACCACCGCCCTGGGGCTCAGTTCCCACTCAGGGTATTTGTTATCTCCCTTGCCTGTCAGTCTCTTCCTCATAGGCCCCTCCTCCATGGATTCCTGGCCATTGTACTTTTTTTTTCCCAGTAAGGCACCTGCCTTCGTTTCGCCATGAAGTCTGTGATGTCTTGGCTCATGTGCAATGGCCTCTCTTTCACAATGAGAAACATATAATCTTCAACTCGATGACTGATGCCTCTGTCAGTATTGCTAACCCCAGGGACTGGAGCCCTCAGGTTTCTGCCTCTCCCTTGGGAGCTGGACCTGGGGGCACACCCTGAGCCTTGCCTTTGAAGCTGACGTCTAGGTTTTGCTCTTGTTCTGATCACTTGAGGAAAGCCTCACCTTCACGTCAAGTCCCACCCACCTGAAGTCAGCACCTGGCTTCCGGAGGTCAGGCCCACTTCCCTCGGCGGCTGCCTTTGTCCTCTGTGAGTTGCTTGTTAGCTGTGGGTCCACTTTTGTCCTCTTTCCATCCTGTAACTTTCTGCTTCTCAGATGCAGCCCCACCCCCACCCCATGCTCCCCACCTCTCAAAGTGTCTCAAAGTGTACTGCATATGGAAGGAACACAGCTCTCTTCTTAGTCTATCTATTCAAGGCTGCCCAGGTTTCAAGATGGTGTTTCATTCTTCCCTCTGCAGGGAATGGCAGGGACAGATATTCTCACCAACATAGGTCCCCTGTCACTACTCTGGCATTTAGAGAGTATCTTCCAGTACCAACTTCTTCGTCTTGTGAGTTTTACTCAGAGTTTTTGAACAGCCACTGTGAGCCAGGCCCTAGGCTAGATGCTAGAGAATCAGGGAGGATCCAAGGTAGAGGCTGGGCAGAGTTAATGGCAAGGACAGCAGAGAAAGCTGACCATACACTCTTGCTGCCTACAGTGGGAACCTTCTTGGCTTCAGAAGCCTCCCCACAGACCACTGCATTTCCAGACTCTGAAAGACTCTTCTGTCCCAGGGTCCTAGTCTGTTGAGGTAAGGAGATATGTCCGCCAGTCCCCCCGAACCAACACAGTGTGAGCCCCATGTCTGTTCTCTTTGGTGTCTTGGGTATTTCTTTGGACTTGTGCCCTTTTCGCTTAAACCTCAGACTTGAAGCTCTTTACCTGAGAATGTTGCTCAGGTGTAGTCTAGTGCCAGCACTGTCCATTCCTAGCCTTTGAGACCAATCCTACACTCTTCAGCCCACAGTGTCTGGGTGTAGAAGCCTGGAAACTAGAGTCCATCCACATCACTGAGCCCACGGCTTCCAGTGCTGTTAAATGCACTCTATGACTTTTCCAAACAGCTCTAGTCTTTTCTCTTTAAAGAATACTAAGGTTTGTGGAAATGCCAAGTTTACGTGAAACGGAGTGGGAGTGTGGGTCCTCGTAATGCCACCACTCAGGGCAGTCTGTGTTAGCACACATCCATCTTCTTTCTAGACTACTCTGGGGCTCCAGTTTAACCAACAGAACAATGGTTCTGAGAAATCCAAGTTCCTAAGTACTGATAGGGTCACATAATTTTAAGATTTCTTTCCACTCTCCCACAGTTGCCCTGAGGACAGAACAAGAGTCAATCTGACAGTTGCATGTGGGTCCAAGGATCCCTTCTGAGTGTAACTCTGAAGTCTTCAGGAAAATAACCTGACCAAACAGCATTCTCTTGTGAGCCCTGTGAGTTGGGCAAAGGGTAAATACAGTATCACTTGTTTGTGACCTGTGTCCTGTGACCCTGTGACCCTGTGTCCTGTGACCCTGTGTCCTGTAACCGTGTGTCCTGGGACAAGACTTCTCTAGCTAGTGAGCTCTTTCACACCCTGTCCTGGGCACAGTAGGTCCTGGCCTGTCTGTGTAAGGAGACAAGCATCACCTTTTCAAAGGAGTGTGTGTTCTCCTGGTAAGCCTAGTTCTGCTCCTCAATTTCTCAGAGGGTACCTGGGTTCTAGGCAGGAACTGTTCTCTCCTGTCTTCTACCCCCAGTGCCTGCCAATGGGGGTGGCCATTTCTTCCTCCTCTGTCACTCTCTCCTACAATACCAGGAACATCAATGGCCATGGGGTTACCACAGGCTACATGTTGTGTGCACATTCTCTGGAGGAGGTAGTGATGATGATGGTAGGAGGAAGAGGAGGAGGAGGATGATAATGATGACAATGACTATGATGATGATAGCTTCTTTGAGGCAAGATCTCATGTAGCTGTCCTCAAACTCTTGCCTCTTACCTTTCTAATGCTGAGCTTACCACGTCTCACTTTCTATGGATTTTCTTGCCTAAATTTTTCTACCATCTCGAGACAGTATAGAGAGACATGGGGCATGGGAAAAGAAAAGAGATCCCTTTTCCCCAGAATCTGATTTTGGTTAGAATAGAACTGACAAAATCAGTAGATTGCCTACATGGAGTGAATTTCCCCCTACGAATCTCAAACAAGAATGTTAAAAGCAACAATAAACCTCCAAAACAACCCCCCCAAAAAAATCTACCATGGACTAGGCTTGCTTAAAACTGCAGCTAACATGAGTGGCTTTGGATTTAATGACATCAGTCCTCCAGCCAACGCTAAGTGATGGACCGCCCAAGCTGTCCTTTGCATCTTTAGTAGGATATTGTTTAAAACAAAGGAAAGAAGTAAATCAGTTCACTCTTTTCTTACCTAAGTTTTAAATTTTTTAAAATCTTTGAGCCTAATTGTAAATTCCATCCTTTAAGCAACATCACTTTAAAAGCCACGGATCATTTATATATCGTGTGTGTGCATAATCACTTAGAACTCTGGAGTTGGAGTTTTGAGACACAAACCCAGGTTGTCCTTACTCACTATGTCACTCAGGCTAGCTTTGAACTGGTCTTTCTGCCTTCTTCCACTCCTTAGTGCTGGGGTTATAGCCATGTGCCATCCAACCATTTGTGCACATTTTTCTTTTAATCCTTGCACTTAAAGTATCTTGTTTCCTCCTCTCTCTCCCTCGCTCCCTCCCCACCCCCTCTCCATCATTCTCTTCTCCATCACTCGTCTTTACTTAATAAACCCAACTCAGCTTTGTGCTGGCTTGTCCTGGAATTCTTTTTTTCAATACAAAGCTGGCTGTACCACAGTGGGGGTTCCTAACAGGAGCACCCCTCAGTCTGCAGCCCACAGCATCCTGCCCTGCAGCTAGCAACCGTGACAGGCAGTCCTTTGTGTTACTGATGGAGAACCTGGTGCTAAGTCCTTTGACCCATAGCTTCTCAGACCCGGGTTCATCCTGTCATGTTCCCGCCTCAGTATCTCTGGACAAACAGAAAGGCAGCTGTTTCTTGCTCTCAACTCCACTACCCTCATCTCCTTACAAGACTACTTTTCCCAAGCAATTCCTATTTTCTGCCCTAAAGTCTCATGGAATTCTCTGCCAACCCCTACACTTGGCAGTCTTTCTACTGGCTGTGCCGTTATTGGCTACGTGTCTTTAGACACTCAAGCTCCATGATTGTTCTCTTTGTGAGCACCCAGAGCACACATCACAACCATCAGGGGTCTTTGAAAACATTTTATTTACTAATAAACACAGAGGGCACCTTGTGGTCTACCTTGAACTTGAGATTTCACCTAGAAATTCCTTCTACCTCAAAGAATTTTAGGAGAGACTCCATTCCAAAGCACTCCAGAGGGAGTTCTTACATTTCAGCAGCACAGGGATGGAACACTGCAGGGTTTGAGAGATTCAGGGGCAGCACTGGGAGGAGGTAATCAGGATTACTAGACACAGGTCTGGAGTGTGTAAAACATGTTGCTTGTTTGTTCATTTTCTTTTTTACAAACAATAACCAGTTCTCTGAACTCCCTATCGGTCTTCTCCATTTCTAGCCCAGCTCCATTAAATTTCCCCCAACCATTCCCCCCTCAGGTCCTCAACAGTCTGCTTCAACAATCCCTTCTCCCAGTTTTCCCAACACTGGCAGCTCCGAACTGTAACACCTGCTGCAGCCTATCTGCTCAGCTCAGCTTCTCCTGGTTCAATTGTCACCTCTTCTCACTCTGCTGGCCCAGTTCATTTTCACAGGTAGCCTTTTTATATTCTGTCGTGTCTCCAGAAATCCAAGAGGCCAATAACACTGAAGGTCATAGGGTCAAGCAGTTCTAACAGCTAAGATTTAAAGGGTCAATCGACTAGCAAGTGAGGCCAGACGTACAGGATAAATCACACTACAGGGCCTAGATGCATAGAGCTAGGGGTAAGACCGTGGAAGTCCCCCAGGAGTGGGTGATGAATGCCAGCAATCTCAGGACTCAGGAACACAACTGTCCACCCCAAACACACACACACACACACACACACACACACACACCTTTGTTTGGGAAAGAAGTATACTTAGACTGATGGCATTAGTTGATCAAACGTTCCTGGCCTCAGAGGAAGCCTATCTATGGTAAAAAGATACAACAGAAGGGCTGGAAGACGGTTCACTGGTTAAGAGCACTGGCTGTCCTTCAAGAAGACCCACGTTTGATTCCAGCAGCTCTCAAATCTGCAACTGTAGTTACAGGGGACCTGACACCCTTTTCTGGCCTTCAAGGGCACTGCATGCATGTGGTACACAGATATACACAGTGCCTATGAATATGCTGAACCAGAAACCACTCAGATTCAGGATCCCAGGAACATGGCCGAAACCTTAGAGACTTTGACAAGTCCAACCCTGGCTAGGCCTGGGTATAAAAATGTTAAAATGTTTAACTACAGGAATGACAGGTACTGGGCTTTGGAACTACATCCTTGGGGTAAACATAGGCAGACTCCTTAGCTCAGAGGGCACTTGGCAGCTCCTGGGTAAGGAGCAGGAAGCACTCAGGGGCTTGGAGGTCAAGGCAGGAACTTTAGGACAAATAGTACAGGGGTTCATTCAGTCTGCGGAACAATCAGCACAGCTGTGCCAGTGAAGAGAGCTGGACAACAGCTTTGAGAGGCCATGTAGGACAGGGAACCAGGATGTCTGCTGCAGATCTGCACAGGCCAGCCTTCCTTCTTTCCTGGCTGTGACCTCTGGTTTGATATTGTCAGGACTCCATTTTCCTCTTAAGATAGGGGGCATCGCCAGCCCATACAGGGGCACAGGGGGTGGGGTGGGAATGCACGGATTATCTGTCTAATGTTGTCATTCTCCCTACTTTTACAGATAAGACTCTCAGGGGCATGAAAAAGAGGGAAACATATTGCTGTCCCAAGCCAGCTCTTGCCTCTGCCCCTGAACCTGGTGCCTTGCATAAGGTCTTATTTGACTGCCTTCCAGAAGAACAGATGAGTTTTAGGAAGGTTACATATCACACAGGCTTGCACAGCCAGAAATGATGGGGCTAGATTGGAACCAGGACTCAGGGCAAACCTACTGCCTTGCCAGGCTGGTGCGCTTTCCATCCAGTAAGTGATTCTGGCTGAACATAAGCAATAGACTTGACCAGACAGTTTAATGCCAGAGGCAACCATAAGACCTTCAGCTCCCCCTAGTTAGGGCTGTCCCTAGACCCAAGGGCCCGGCTGTTTCTGCTAATCAGTCAAAAGCCAGTTAGTTATATTATAAACCGCGTATCCACATCTCTGTCATAAGACTTGGATAAGAGAGCCTAGGGATGGTCTGACCACTAGGTTTCAGAAGTGATAGGTCCAGTGCCTATCCAAGCCAAGCATCCCCTCTCTAAAGCATTGCCCAGTCCTGAGTGCCTGGAGAGAGAATGGCAGCTCCTTTCCCTGGGGCATCTCAGGGCAAGCTGGGCAGGTGAGGCCACTTCATCTTTCAAGTTAGGCATAGTCATTGGTTCCTCTCCTAGCCCAAACTTCTGGAGGGTCAGTGAGGGACAAGTGCTGATTAGAGGCCCTTCTAGTGACCCAAGCCTTTGGGGGGGGACCAAGAGTCAATATCAATCCCATTCAGGACAACAGTACACTCCGTCACAATGCAACAGGGAGTTCCTCTCTAGGCTCTGTGGAGACTGGCCAATGTCTCCCTCTCCTGCTCTACAGGAACAAAATCCTCTTGGGGCCTCATTCAACCCCTTCAGTGGTTTACTAAAGGCTAGCCAAGGGCACTACTTTGCTACTGATAAACCTCTCCATGGTGTGTCTACAGCCAACAGGGAGTGAAGAGGGCATCTCTCCCCACTTCCCAGACAGGAAAACGAAGGTTGATTTGGTCTCAAGCAGTAGCACCTTACCAGAGCCAGGGATTTCCCTGGAAGACTTTGAGAGTCTTGTCTATACCTAGGGATCATGCATATGCCCAAGGGAGCATCTGACAGCAATTAACTCACAATACACCATCCTCACACTTCGAACCACCCCCATACCACACACTCACAAAGCACAGACGTTTAGGATGCCCACAGGGCTAATAACCAGTCACTACCAAGACAGGCCACACATGGATTTTTCCTGGCAGTACTAGGCATTGTCCATCCTGGATGCCGGCCTGGCTGGCCCTAGATGACCCAAAGTCACTGCATGCAGCTTTGTAAAACTTGTCAGTTTATTCTGCTGTGCCATCCCTAGCCAGGAGTCCTGGTCCAGACTTGGCTAAAGCATTTCTCTCAGGTGATAGGAAGAGACTCCCAAGCTAACTTCTCTACATACACAATGCCAACTAGCCTCCCTGGGACCTGGCTGCTTCCCTTACTTATTCCCCAGACTCTTCATCTCCTGGTCACGTCTCCCTGGCCATCTATCTCTGGCCCCAGCCTGCCCACCACCATCACTGTATCCTCACCTCCGAGCACCTGCCATCTTCTGCTTGGCATGTGTCTGACAGGGAGTGGGAAACCCAAGCAGGCATCTGCCTCTGAAGCATCGTGGCGGCTCTCCAGCTGCACGGGAAGATCAGGAACTTATACTCTGACTCAGAGCTCCACCCTCCTGGCTGCCCCTGGGCAGTGACTGGGGTGGCTCAGGGAGGGGTTAAGGTAGGTAGACATATGTGCTACCTGGGCCTAGGGTCTCAGGACCAAAGGAACCACAGGTCTTCAGATCTTAAAAATACAGAATGCAGTCAGGGTTCTAGTCACTGGGGTGGCCCATCTTCTGCCCCTGGGTGCTCAGAATGACCAGGCTATGGCCATAGGATGGTAAAAAGAACATTCTGGACTTATGGCATATTTCTGCCAAGATGCAGGAAAGCCTTATCTCTCCAGTTCGTGAAGAAGGATGCATAACCAGGAGGTGAATAGATGCTTTACCTCAGGACCATGGCCTGACATACCAGGAGCTGTGGACAGAGACTTCTCAAGATACAGGGACCAAAATTCAGGTCCTTACAATAGAGAGTGAAGAAAGCAAGCACTCGCCCCAACCATGGTAAGTAGAAGGTCTAGGCTCATGAGTTCTGCCACCCTCTTGGGAGGCCTGTGAGTAGAGAGCATCTGCTCAAGCCCAGCTTGAGTTACTCCACCTCCCTGATCCTTATCTCTGCCTGGGTTGGCTCACCTCTGGCTTGCCTGAATCCACACTGGGAGTTTCCTGTCTGGGCTCTTGCCTGAGGCTCAACAACCGGCTTTTCTGGCCCATAGATAGGATGGATATATTTTGGAACTATGGGTGAGACCTGAACAGAGGGATGGTCAGCAGCATCTCGGTAACCTTTCTGGGTTCCAGGACCCTAGAGAGACCCTTTATTTAGCTCATTGACCTCAAAGCTTCCCACTGTCATGAACAGAAATATAATACCCACATCCTTTAATAGACTTCACAGATTCAGCTAAGTTCACCCACCTAGTAAGAACTTGCTGTATACATTCTACTAAATACAGACTTTCCAGACTTAAAGTTGCAGACAGTCCAGCTGGGGAGCCAGATACTTCTAACCCCTCATGAGTTCTAAGGTTTGGATCTCCCTAGGGTCTCAAGGATCCTAGAAGGATCAACATGCATCCTTCCAATTTGGGGAGCCCTGTGGTTTATCGGCTGGAGGACACAGGGCTGGAAGATGGATTGTGGCCGGAGAGGGATAATGTGGTTCTAAGAAGGCTTCATGGAGGAGATGACATTGGAAGTCATTTCAACAGCTAATGATGGGAGGGGAAAGGCATCCTAGGAGGCAGGAACAGAATGAACAAGAGCAGGGTATGCTTAGGTATGCAAATGACTTACATGAGTATTGTGGGAGATAATATAGGAGGGCGGAAGAGATGGGGACGTGGGAGGTTGTGGAAGCTGGGAAGGAACAAACCTGGAAAGACAGAGTAGGGCCTGTGACCTCCTTCCATGCTCCCCCAAGCCGGTTCTTCACTGTGTGACAGCATTCTATAAACCTCGGCCTTAGAGTGGCCTCTCAAAGGCCATGCTTTAAGACTTATTCTCTAGGCAATAGGGAACCATCAGTGGTTTCTGAGCAGGGCAGTATGTTCAGAGTTGAACTTTTAGAAGGAAAGGTCGATTGGTGCTGAAGCAGCGGAGCCACGGGAAGTGATAGAGGAATCGTTTAGCAAAGGGCAAAAGACTGGGAAGTAAGAACACAGAGCCCAGGACAACAGAAGGTGGATCAGGAGGTGCTGTGGCAACCTGACCACAGTACTACCCCATCCTCAAAGCAAGCGAGGCTCCTCTACCCCATGTCTTCTATCCCTCCATCCTTCTCAGTAAGGTCTGCTGAGGGCAGATATGCCACTCCAAGACAGTATTAGTATTTGGTCCTCTACTGGCTACAGAAGCCAGCCATATGGCCTGCCTCCACTCACAGCCCAGCCACTCCATCCATTCTGAAAGTTTCCTCATCATTTACTGGTACCTCAAGAGCAAAGTCTCGACTTATTCCAATCGGGTTAAAGCAGTTGAATAGAAACAACGGGAGTTGTGGCAGGAGCTTCTCTCTCTATACCTTTCCTGGCAGTTCTGACCTACATGGAGCCTACAGCCTCTCATGGGGGGGACCCAGTGGACACATGTATAAGAAGTCACTTGCCCTCCTGTGTGCCCGCTTCTGAACTGACTGCCCAGGAAGGTTCTGGAATGAGACAAGAAGTCATCATAGAAGGGAGTGGTCAAGAAGTCATCATAGAAGGGAGGGGTCCTTAAAGGGTGAGGGCTGAGTTAAAGCCAGTTGTCCCTTGTGAGGACTCTAGAGAAGGTGGAAGTGAACTTAGATGTGAGTAGGAATGCAAGGCAAGGAGAATTATCATCATGCCCAGCAAAACCTTGGTCATTTAAGGGAGCTTAATATATGATAAAAATGTCTGTACAGGGCTGGAGGAATGGCTCAGTGGTTAAGAGCATGTGCTATGCCCATAGAGGGCCAAATTTTAATTCCCAGCATCTACATACCCCAGGCAGCTCACAGCTACCTATAATTTAGCACTAGGAGGCCTTCAGCTTTTTCTGAACCCTGTCGGAACCTGCACAAAGTCACACACATAATTTTTTTTTAATAAAAAAATCTTTTTAAAAGGCTGAGGAGCACGTACATGTTATCTCAGTACTGGGAGATGCACATACATGTCACATACACACAATTAACAGTGCAGATCAACAGGGAAAACACAAACATGATTTGTAAGCGTGGTGGACTACATGGAGCAAACATAAGAGAACTTCACTTAGTGCTCTATAAAATGATGGGCTGTAAACAAGATTGACACAGGAAGGAGCAAATGTCAAAGTGTTAATTGATGGTGCAGGCAAAAGTGACTTCCTATGCAGAGTAAAATAACTGAGCATTCTCCCTTAAATGCTGTGTTAAAAGAGATGACAGGAAGACCAACACAGTAGGAAGACAGAGAAATAGGAATTAAAAGCACAGTGAAGTTTCACAACAGCTATTAAATTGAAAAACCATGAGGCAGTTGAATGATGGCCAATGTTGGTGGCAATGTGGAGTGATGCATTGTGTTCCCCACAGAGGAGGAGACTGAAGCCACAGTTGATCTGGGACTGTTAGTCATGGTGGATGTTGATATAGCAATGTCGGTTCAAACAAACACTACAGGCCGAAGAGGGTTGGGACTAACAGGCTGATCCATAAGCCCAGATCCAGCCGCCAGTGCCACAAAAAGCAAAACCAGGAACTATAGCGGTGGCTCAGCACCCAGGAGCACCTGCTGTTCTTGCAGAGGACCTCCATTCTGTTCCCAGCGCCCACATGGTGCTTCACAACCGTCTGCAACTCCAGTTCCAGGGAATCTGATGCCTTCTTCTGACCTTCTTAGGCAGAAGCGTGCGCACGCACACACACGCGCACACACACACACACACACACACACACACACACCAATCTCACACAAAATAAGATGAATAAATGAGAAAATACTTTGAAAAGAAAAAAATGAATATGCTCATAGACAGATTTTCTGTACAACTTCTTAAGCTGTGGCCACATGTGACGATGACCATGAGGAGTCACAAAAATCTGGCAATAGTAAAAATCTAAGTGAATTTTGTTTTGGGATTAGAACAGAAATTCCAACAAGTTCTCAAACACACCAAACATACATTGGTCATCTTGTACTATGCATTTCTGAGAAGAGTCTGATTATAAAATAAAACATCAGTCAACTCAACAGACATCGAAGATGCCACATTCTGCCACATCAAACATTTAGGCAAGATTTATTTGTGTGTGTGTGTGTGTGTGTGTGTGTGTGTGTGTGTGTGTGTGTAAAAATAAACAAGTAACCCACCTTGTCAGTACAGACATGTTCTTTTATAGATCATTAGCAAATGGTACAGTAATGGGCATGCCAAAGAATTGTTTTCTAAATGCATTGCCTCTCGATTTTCCCCACTCAATGATTTGCTTGTTTTATATTCTTAATCCCCTGATGAAAAAGTGTCAAGAGTGGGAAGGTTTATAGGACCCTTCCCCGTGCTGTCAGAACTCTGAAAGTGTCGTGTGCATCACTGGGAGTGCGAACAGAAGGAGGTGGTCACGAACCACCCAGAGCAGCGAGTTCAACTCTCGCGGGCAAGTCAAAGTGAGAGTGGAAAGGCAGGAGACTGGGGCATCTACATCGCATACATATACAAAAATTAAAATGGGGTTGTGCAACCTAAATACATTATGTATCCAACATACTCAGATAGCGTCCTTCCTGCAGGGAAGGGAAATGTTATGTGAGAATTGAGAGAAATTGATCAAGAAACC
The DNA here is from genome assembly GCF_011064425.1 of Rattus rattus. NCBI lineage: Eukaryota > Metazoa > Chordata > Mammalia > Rodentia > Muridae > Rattus > Rattus rattus. The sequence goes on from NC_046158.1 coordinate 98,362,564, forward strand.
CAGCACTGGACCAAAGATGGTCCTGGCTCTGCCTCTGAGAAATTTGGCTTCCTTCAGCTTTTCCCACTATTGCTGTCAACTGCTCTACTTCAAGCCATTGCTCTCCCCATCTCTATTCCATTAGACTAACAGGAGCATCTGAATATATTTTAAGTTTCTTTGGAGCCGTTCTTTGGGTGAGGTGCTGGGGATCGAACCCAGGATTTCATGCATATTAAGCAAATGCTCAACCATTGAGCTACACACTTGGAGCTCCTCTTAGGTAATCTGTCAAAGAGCAAGAAGTGGTCTAAAGACATCAGCTAGATTATGTGGCTCCCTGATGGACACCCCTCAGTTTCTGCTCACTCTGCTGTCTCACCGTGAGATCTTGGGGTCTGGCTGTTCGCATCCTTCATTTTATTCTCTGCATCAACTAGCTCTGCTGTCTCTATACCTGGATGGGACCAAGCTCTTTCCCATGCCGGGGGTTTTGTGTTTGCAGCGATTCTCTCTCCTGAAGCCTCATTCCCCCCTCTTTGCAGAGCTGGATACTGTTCCTCTGTCCTACCCCTGCTCAACATTGCTTTCTCCAGTAGTTATTAATTTAGTTCACTTTATCATACTGTAGACGATCGATCTTGTTTATTTCCTTTTGTTTTGTGTTTCTGAGGCAGGGTCTCAATATTCAGGTTAACCCGAAGCTTACCAATTAGCTCAGAGTAGCCTCAAATTCACGCTCTTTCTGTCTCTGCCTCCTGGGCATGACTGCCTTGTTTATTTCCTTTTTTACTCTTTCCTCTTGAGTATAAGTCTTCTCAAGGCTTGGCCACGTTTGTCTTGCTGCTGATTAGAAGCACCTCGAGCCACCAGTAGGGGGTGGGAAGACAAAGCCAGCACAGGTGTCAGCAGGGCAAGGTGGTTCACCGGTATCATTTACAAAGTGATGGCGACTGGTCTAATGTTTATATTACCCGAGTTAGCTCATTTTGAAGACTGATTGGGACCCAGAGAGAATAAACCTCTCACTCAAGATCACCACATCAGTGGCAGAACTGTGACACAGGTCAACCTGCCCAGTTTCTGTCTTAACCACCCTACTCTGCTCTGGTGCGAAGCTCCTGGCCTGAACTGCTAGGTCCTACGTTGTCTAAGGCTTTTCCTGTGCTCCTTCATTCCCTTGATACATACATAAGCCTTAAAGTCCAAGACAAACAATGACCACAGGCAATCCTCACCACATAAAGTAAAAGGAAGTGTCATCATCTCTTCAGTTCATGTAAGATTTGAAAATGTCAGACATCAAAGTTAATGTGTTGAGTCAGGCATGGTGACATACACATGTACTGCCAGACCTCAAAAGGATTGCTACAAGTTTGAGACTAAGCTGTGTAGTGAGTTCCAGGCTATCCTGGGCTACATGGTCAGACCCCCTGCCCGCCCCCAGTCTCAAAAAAACAAAACAAACAAAAATGTTAATATCTTGAGATGTTTCAGAATTCCTGACTAATGAGCAGAAATATGATTTTTGTTTTGTTTTGATTTTTGAGATAGGGTCTCACTATGTATCTATGGCTGACCTGGAACTCATTATGTAGACCAGGAAGACCTTGAACTCATGGAGCTTCACATGCCTCTGCCTTCCAAAATCTGGAACTAAAGACATGCACCACCATCTCCAGCTTCCTAAATATTTCTTTTTTAAAGTTGTGCGTATATGTGCACACGTGTTCTCTTCTGAGTATGGGTGTGCAAATGCCACAAGTATGGAGCTCAGAGAAGAGCTTCAGCTCTCAGTCTTGGCCTCCTACCTTGTGTGAGACAGGGTCTCTCATTCACTGCTGCACACACCGGGCTGGCTGGCCCTGCACATCCAGGGACTCTCTTGTCTTCACCTCTCATCTCACTGCAGAAGCCCTGGGATTGAAGGCGTCACTACCACGCCCGGCTTCCTGTGGGTTCTGGGGTTTGAACCCAGATCCCCACACCTGTTGCTTTACTCCCGCCCCCCACCCCAGTCCTCTTCCCAGTCTCGTTTTCCTTAGTGTCAACAATGCCTGTGACTCACAAATACTTTCCCGCCTCCTTTGACTTTAATAAGGCCGTGAAACCCTACTCAGTATGCTGCAGAGTACTTGTGTGTCCACGGACCAACATTTCTCAATCTCGTAAAGTCCCTGCTAATAAAACTTGTCACCTCTTGTCTCAATTAGATAATTGGCTTTATTTTTTCTGCTCCTGACTCTCTTATTCATGAGGCAAGATTGCCAGGAGTTTTTGTACATTTGTATCGACGACATCACTGTCTCCATGGTGAGAATAGAGTTGTCATTGTGTCATGGTGAAAGATCTGATTTCTGTCACATACAAGCCACCTGAACTTGAGTGAGTTATGTCCACCTACTGCCAAGTTTCTCCAACTGTAAATGGAGGGACACGATAGAGTCCCCTCCCAAAATGGTTGCTAAGACTGGGGGATACAAAGGGCTTAGTTGGCACATGGCTGGCTAAGGTGGTCAATCGTTTGTCTCCGTTTGACTGATTTTAGAAGAGCCTAGGTGACACACATCTGGATATGTCCGTGAGGTTGTTTCCAGAGCGGCGTAACTGAGGAGGGAAGAGTGTGGACAGCATTATCTCCTGGGCTGGGGTCCCCGACTAATAAAAAGAAGGAAGTGAACTGAGTAGCCACCCTCATTTCGCTCCGCTTCCAGTCCTGGACTTAGTGTGAGCAGCTGCCTCAGGACCCGCTGCCACGCAATCCCCAACATGATGTCACAGAGGCATGGAAATGAATGGATTTTCATGACCCTGTAATGCTTGGCCGTTGAATGAGATGATCCACCACTCGAGGACATCGTCTCTGAGCCAAGGGTGAATGGGAAAATAATACAAAGACTTCAGGGTGCTTGAGGGGCTCAAATGAGCTCTCTGAGAGCTTGGCCAATGGGGACAAAGCAGCTCCCCAGAGGAAGCATGTGACCTTGCCCTTGAAGAAAGAGTAGGGGCCACATTAATGAGGAGAGCAAAGGGCACTGTCAGGTGAGATAGTAAAGGCTAGGTAGGTTTGGAGAGGAGATTAAAGACTCAGCCAGGGAGACAAAGAGTCAGGGTCCCCTGGTGTTGGCAGTGTGACTCCTGAAGGGCTTTGAGGAGGTAGTGTTTAAGAAAGAGCAGGCTTGAAGCAAAGTGTCACCATGGGCTACTCAGGGGTGATAGTACAGGCCTTTAATCCTTGCACTTGCAAGGCAAAGATCTCTGTGAGTTCAAGGTCATTCTAGTTTGCATAGTGGGTTCTAGACAAGCGAGAGCTACATAATGAAACCTTTTATCCAAAAAGAAAAAGTAGAAAATGATGGCGGGAGATACTCAAGCAGCCATGAAAGCTTGGGCGAGTGCACCTGCCTATATATGTACCCACCTGTGCACACGTTCCACACACACACACACACATGTATGAGAATACAAAGAGATCAAGTCCTGTGGGATGACAGGTGGCTGTCATTTCTGTGTGGCCTAGGTGAATAGGAAGGAGGCATGCCTCTTTCAACAGCCAGTGTGGCTCCATGGCATGAGTCACGGCTTGCCAAAGGTCCATTGGTAATCAAAACCCTTGCTTCTACTTGTGGGACATAGTCCCTGGTCTAGCTCTGTAGACACACTGGTTTCTAGGACATCTTTTGTCACAGTCTCTGGCTGCCAGTCTGGGCCTGTGCATCAGGGCTTTGGAGTAGGATCTGCAGAAGGGCTTTGGAGGAGGGCCTGTGTCAGAGGGAGGGAGGTAAGTGCTATTCATATTTTCACTTTGCCTCTGGCCCTCCCTGACCTAGTCAGAGAGCGCCCTGCAACATCTGGGTTCAGATTGTATCAAAGTCCTCTGCGGCCAGCCCAGGTTGACCTCATCGGCCTCATGTCACTGCAGACTGGAATCAACTTTCAGAGGGTCACATAAATGCAACCATTCACGCTTTGCTCTTCTGTGCCTGGCTCCTTTTGTCCAGGTCATTGAAATGTACTGGGATTGCTGTGTGGAACACATTCGTTCTTTTTTCATTGCAGTGTAATATTCAGTGAACAATGTTCCAGTTTCTTTACCTATCAGTTGAAGAGCAAAGCTGTTTCTGTGTTTAGCAGTTAGGAGTAAAGCGGTCGACTCTACATATCAGTGCCCAGGTTTTTGTGCAAGACCGTTTTGGTTTACTTTGATTACATACTTTGGAGTGGAGTGGCTAGGCCTGATTGATGGTTTTAGTGAGACCGTGTCTGGACTAGTGTGAAAATCTCAACCCAGTGGACAAAGCCCTTCCTCCTGTTTGATTCTCCCTCCTCTCAGTTACCCCACTGTCCACTTCTTCCTTTTTGCCTCCTCCAGTTCTCCAGTCAAGTTCCTAGGTAACTCCCTAGAGCAGCGCTTCTCAACCTTCCCAATGCTGCGACCCTTTAATACAGTTCCTCGTGCGTGGTGACCCCAACCATAAAATTATTTTCATTGCTACTTCATAACTCTAATTTTGTTACTGTTATGAATCATAATGTAAATATCTGTGTTTTCTGATGGTCTTGGATGACCCTGTGAAAGGATAGGGGTGGAGACTCACAGGTTGAGAAACGCTGCACTGTGTCCTTAGGCTACAAAGAGAGTATCTCTTGAAGGGAGGCATTGTTGAAACACTGGCCAGCATTTTGAAGTCAATAAATCAATTCTTTCCAAATTCTGAGGATGCATTATGTTAAGACTACATGGGTACACCTACTGGACATAGAATTTATGTGTGAGATCAAAATAAATATCAAAATGAAAAATGTTGCAGTCTCCAGAATTATCAGCTACAAAAGTTTTCTGAGTATTCTAAAGAAGATGGCTTAGTGGCTGAGAACACTTAGTGCTTTCTACAGCCCCAAGCATCCTCCTCATGCAGCTCACAACCAGCTGGCAACAGTGTTTCTCTGTATAACAGTCCTGCTGTCCCAGAACTCACACTATAGGCCAGGCTGGCCTCGAACTCACAGAGCTCCACCCACCTCTGCCTCCCAAGTGCTAGTATTTTTAAAGATTGGGATGAGATCATGAGGAAATTTTAAAAGGAAGCAAAGTTTAGAAATCATACTAGAACATTTCCCCAGAAGTTCTACCCTTAAAGGCAGCAATAATTTACTGCTAGATATTCCTATAAAACAAGCTTCACGTGAACCACAATAACAAAACACACTGAGAATTGGAACATAACTTCTAACACCACTGACAGACATAAAACTTAAGGAAAAAATTCAATGGAGCAGACAAATCAATAAAGAAATAAACCAAGAAAGAAACATAAAAGATAATATTTCAATAGTCAGAATAAATCCAAATACATCTGTGGTGGGCCACTGTCCAGGTGGCTGGATTTGGAGTCAGCTGAAGGCCCACCTCTTAGTTTATCCATGATGCTGTTTCCAGAGAGGCTTAAGTGAGGAAGAATGACCTGCTTCAATGTGGGTGGTGTTATTTCATTGGCTAGAGCCTTGAACTGAAGGAAAAAGAAACTCGAGGAAGGAAGCCAGTGAGCACAGCGTGTCTCGATCTGCTTCAGGGGTATGGATGTAATGTCAGCTGCAGCCACATGCCCTGAACTGTGAAACCGGTCAAAAGCTTGTGCTGGGAGGTCATAGGCAGTCTGGCTGAGGACAGGGGGATGGAGTCAGCACTTCAGTTCTGCCGGATGGCTACATGGATGTAATGCTCCCGGTAAACTGTCTTCTAAATAATCGTGTTTAGACACAGAGGATAGTGTTTACTAGCTTTGGTTGGAGAAGCTCCCCCCACACCGGCCAGCAAGTGGTGGTAGCTGAAAAGAATTATAATTGGTCAAAGTGAAGAGAATAAACCATTGTGCAAAGCTCAGCCACAAGAAGGGCTGCTGTTATCACTCCCTCAAAGGCTCATGGCACATCAGGGAAGATGGGGCAGAAAAAATACACAAAGGTGGGGGGAAGGGTGGAGGGTGGTGAACACTTACTTTCAGCCATGACATGGCCACTGCACTCATAAACAAGATCTGTACAGCACTGGGCCTGTCAATACCTTGGCATGGCAAGGAGCCCACGGAACTCTGCCCCTCCCTGAGGATTTATGTGCTGTTAACATTTGCTAGAGGGGTGAGGAACACTTTCTTCAACAGTGAGGGAGGGCCATTGGCCGGATGCCTGTGCTCCTGCAAGATACCGCTCACGTTCCTATAGGCAATTCCAACAAAACTCACTGGGTCTCTCTCTCTCTCTCTCTCTCTCTCTCTCTCTCTCTCTCTCTCACACACACACACACACACACACACACACACACACACACACACACACACACACAATGAGTGTCCTAATGGCAACTCTTATAACCTTCTCTTAGAGCTAGTTGATCACGACAGAAATGGTGCTGTGGGGTGCTGTCTGGGCTCCAGAAGTAGGCCTAAAGAAAAGGACAGCTTCTAGTTCCCATTTCTCTTCTGGAGTTTGCTCTTTGGAGTAGGCTGGCCTTGAAATCACAGAGATCCACCTGTCTCTGTCTCCTGAGTGCTGGGATTAAAGGCTTGGGCCACCATGCCCATCCCAGTTTCCATTTATTTTTTTAAAAAATTTTATTTATTTTTATTTTATGTGCATTGGTGTTTTGTCTGCATGCATGCCTGTGTGAAGATGTTGGATCCCCTGGAATAGGACTTACAGACAGTTGTGAGCTGCAATGTGGGTGGTTGGAATTGAACCCAGATCATTTGGAAGAGCAGCCAGCACTCCTAACCATTGAGCCATCCCTCCAGCTTCCCAGGTCCCATTTCTTAAAGTGGGATTTTTTTTTTTTTAAAACAGTTTTATGCTGCTGTCTGGGAAATTGACTGTCATGCTGGAAAGGTGGCATGTTGCTGCCCTTGTCATAGCTTAGAGTTGACTCCGCCTTACCAGTCTCCCATGACTGTTTACCAGTCATGGGAATGGAAAATCTTGGACAACTCCCAAAGGATTGGACCACCAGCTGTGGACACTCAACTGATCTTAGACATTTCTAGGAAGCAGAGGGCTCTCTGGTGTCAGGCTCGAAACCATGAAATCATGGCTTCAGACCTCTCCATGAAATTGGGAGATGGAAGCAATGGAATTATTAGCCAGCTGTGGTCACACACGATCGTCCTCTTTGGGCTCAGTGATTCTCAACCCTCCTCATGCTGTGACCCTCTGATACAGTTCCTCCTGCTTAGGGGACCCAGGCCATAAACCTACTTTCACTGTTACTTCATAACTGTAATCTTACTTACTCTTATAAACAGTAATGTAAATATCTGTGTTTTCTGATGGTCTTAGGTGACCCCTGTGAAAAGGTCATTCAACCTCCCCCCATCCCCTTCAAAGGGGTTGGGACCCACGGGTTGAGAACTACTGCCCTAGAGAGACAACAGATAACCCTCATCCTCGATCTAAAGCCAAGCAGCTTCTAGCAGCCTTGCCAGGTCTCCTGAGAGCCACTCTGCAGCCAGGAGCCTCTCCAGGTGCTCAGGAGGAAGTTGGGCAGATCCAGCAGGTTCTTCTCTGGGTTCATTTGTCCAGGTTGCTTGGCTGGACTCCATGAAACTCTGGCTGAGAAAGTTTCTCCACTGGTGTCTGTCTTTTGACTGACTTTGGTTCTAGCCAAGTCCCAGCGGAATAAAGTCAACCCCTACCGCCTCCCTTTGGTTCAAATGCCTGAGGCAAAGCTCTATAGTCACTTCCCAAGACTTCCAGAGCAGAAATAGAACAAATGGCACCAGACCAGAGGGCTGACAGGGACAGCACAGTAGAGGGGGCTGGAGCTCTCTATCAGCTTCAGATCAGTGCCCCTTTGTCTTTAGAAAGGCAGTGTGGTGCACAGTAGAATATTGGCTGGGGGCAGGAGTTGTGGGCCCAGTCCCTGGGCTTTCCTTTTAGGTCAGTCCAGAACTCCAGGAGTAAGTCTGGCCTGCTGTGTTCTCATCTGTAGTCCTCTCTGAGTCCTCTCCTTTTGCTGGCCTTTGGGTATGGTTTATTCCTTGTTGCCCAGTAGGACCATGCCATGCTTGGACACCAGCATAGACGACAATAAGAAGAGATTAGTAGGGTACTTCTAAGATATGACAGGGACAGCTCATGGTAATGTGCATGGTGATGTGTGTGTGGTCAAAGAAGGTATTGTTCATGTTTTTCTCTGTGTGCCTATGTATGTGAGCATGCGTGAGTGTGTGACTATGTGTGTGTATCTTTAGAAGTCTTATAGAAGTGTGTCTATGTGTCTGTGTGTAGCTCTATGTGTGTCTGTGTGTATGCATGTCTATGTATGTTTATTTGTGCTTCTGGGTGTCTATGTGTGTCTGTATGCAACTCTATGTGTGTCTGTGCATATGAGTGTCTGTCTATGTATGTGTCTCTGCACACCTCTGTTTTGTGTGCTTGTCTGTATGTTTGTGTGCCTCTTTGTGTACACATGTCCTTCTGTCTGTCTTGTATGCTTGTCTGGGTGTGATTGTTTCTCTCTGTGTGTGTGCATGTGGCAGTTGTCAGGTTCAAAAGAAACGAGGGACAAATGGCTATCTATGGTGCCTGTTAGCGTACTAAAGTACATGTTGGCTTCCGGGCTTTCTCAGTGACTCTTAACTCTTCTCACCCCGCCCCTACACCAAACCTCCCCAGCTCCTGGGCTTCCTCTCCCCCAGCTCCTCATTCCCGTATAACCCTGACATTTTGGCCATGTGTCCTCCTTTATTCTCCTCTCTCGGTCCCCTCTGCCTTGATCTCCTTTGCACTCTCTCTTTTCTCCTTCTCGCCTTCTCCCTCCCTCCCTCCTCTCATGGCCTGATCCGGTCTGCTGGCCATGTTGAGTCTACTACTCTCTCTCTGCTCTGGATTCTTCCAGATTCCTTTGGCTATTCTATCCTGTCTACGATCAAAGCCTTCCCTTCATTCCTTGGATCGGCCATGTCCTCAGTTTATACAGAGGTTGCTCCTGTTCTTCCCTGGACCTTTGGAAAGAAAAATTCCTGCAATATCGCAGGAGAATAAGCGGTGATGCAGACTGGATCTGAGTGGCTAGCCTCTGGGGCTTGGAGTGTGACTTGAAAGACTCATTCCTAACTGTCCCCCTTATCCTCAACCCCACTGCTCCAGCCCAATTTGGGATGCGTGTCAGCCCTGATCCTGGGAAAACACCCTGGGGCTGTTCCTGTTGTATTTAGTTGGTTTTAATGTTTCAGTAAATTTGCACTGAGGATATGGTGGCTGAGTTGGCTCTAGTGACGCAGCGAGACCTTGTAGTCTGATGAGTCCCCACCTGGTACAGATCCCTCAGTCTCTGCCAGCCTCTTCTTTACCCCATCCATGGTGACCTCGGGTTTCAGGTCGTGCTAAGCAAAAGCCAGGGGCAGACATTCTGGATGCTCTGTAGGAATTGCATCGTGACAAGGGAACCCCAGCAACTCTTGCTGCCCTCAAGGCAGTAATTTGGGTGACCCTGGATAAAGTCACAGGGGCAGGGGGCAATACAAAGATACTTTCTATCTGCTTAAGCTTACACAGATTTGGTTTCAGTTACTCTGCCTCTTCTGTGGAAGCAGTTTGATACTTGGCCAACCCTTCTGCACTTTGGTTTCTATGGGAAGGGAGGTGAGAAATGAAGACAGGTGGTGGTGGTGGTGGTGGTGGTGGTGCTGTGTGTGTGTGTGTGTGTGTGTGTGTGTGTGTGTGTGTGTGTGTGTTGTGTGTGTATGTGTGTGTGTTTGTGTGTGTGTGTGTGTGTGTGTGTGTGTGTGTGTGTGTGTGTGTTCTGGACTGGACTGAGTCCCTTGTGCCTTTTGAGGAGGGCAGGTCCTCTGAGATGTAACACCTAAGGTGGGAGTCACCTGCTTGTGTCTGTGCCTTCAGGAATCCACTCTCTAGTTCTCTCACTCTGCCTTGATTCCTCCTTCATCAGGAGCTACTCAGGCCTCTCCTTTGTCCTGAGTCTGGAAGTCAACCCTATCACCCATCCACCCCTACCCCTGACCATCTCTCACCCCCACCCATCCCTGTTGTATTGGCAATGGAAACACTTCTCTCGGTGGCTGTGAATCATCACATTCCCACAGCGTGCTCATGCTCTGTTGAGAGAGGAGGGCTGGTTGTTGTCCTGGGAGGAGCTACACTGTTGCTCTTTGCCACAGGTGTCAGCTGCTCTCTCCTAGCAGGAAGTTGTGACTGAGAAAAGGGCAAAGGACAGTCTGAGGCAAGATCAGAAGATGGGACAAAGGAAGGTACAGATGGCCTCAGCGAAGTCACAGGAAATGAATCATGACATGCGCTAGTTCAGATTTTTAATTCCCAAATGTCCCAGAAATATCTCTGATTATTACATGTTGAATAAAATGTATATTGATTTTAAATGAAATAAACACTTCAAATAAGTTCGCAAATGATCTCGATACTTGGGCTTCAGGATGCTTTTGTACCCCAAATATGGAGGAGTGCAGGGAGAGGGGTAGGGATGACTTGTTTTTCTGCCCCTAGAAAAGCATTGCGCGCGTATCTTCTAATCCGAGTCCCTCCTTTTCAAAATGTATTAAGCAATCACATGCAAAGTTGTGATATATAAAGAATAATCAAGGGAACACCCAGGAACCAATCCACTACCCAGCTGGAAAAATGACACTGGAGCAGATCAGAGGCTTCCTCCACCCTGTGGGGTGGGGCGCACTCCCACCATTCCATGTGTCTGCCAGGGAAAACCCAAGCCAGTGCAGCCCTGGATGTCAACATGCCTCACTCTTTTCCGCATAGGAATGGATTTCCATGCTATAGCTGGTAATATCCCTAATGTCTTAGTCTATAAATGATATCCTTTAAGAATATGCATTCTATAGTTGGATGTGGGGTTAGGGGTTTGAGGTTATCCTCAGCTCCATAGGGAGCTCAAGGACAGCCTGGGCTACAATGGATCCTATCTCAAAACTAGGAGCAACAAAACCATTGAGTGGTTAGTTTGCTACAAACATGTTCTCCTCCCCACCTGCTCTCCTTGAAAGAGTCACATATCTTGGTAAATCTGGATCTGGTTTGTTTGTTTCCATGGTGATGAACAACAAATCTAATGCATTTGCTAGTGGTGGTATAATAAATATGAATGCCTATAAAACTAAGTGGGCAATCTTAATTTCCCCATAAAATATTAGTCACAAGAGACACAATATCCTCTTAGGGCAGGTGTGGTAGCACATATATTCATTTCCAGCACATGGGGAGCAGAGGCTGTTGAATCTCTATGAGTTCAAGGCCAACCTAGTTTACATAATGGGTTCCAGGCCACCTAAAGGGCACATAAGACCCAAGAGAGGGAGGGGAGGAGCAGAGAGACTAAGAATATTCTAGGCAAACTATAAAAAAATGTATAGGAACTCTGTAGAAAGCTGTAAAGGTCATCACAGACAAAGAATCAAAAAATGGAAGCATCATACCTGCCCTAAGGGGAAAATAATACTATAACATCTTTCTGGGTCAATCCATACATTTAATACAATCAAATTTCCAATTAAAAGTTTGGGGAGTGCTGGTCTAAAATATTCTAAAATTTATGCAGAAGACTGAAAATGAAAAAAAATGCAGTGAACTTAAATGGATATAATTAAGGATGAAAAGTAATTCTAATAGTAATTCTATTAACTCTAGTAAATTTAGTTTAAAGTTATAGCATTTAAAGCCCAGAGAGTCAGAAAGTCAACCCATTGGCACTTGTGCAGGAAATTTACATATGAACGATATGGCTTTCCCAGTAGGGGAATGATGTCGATGATAAATTATACTAGAAAAATGACCACTGTGCACACCTTGCCACATGAGGAAAAATGAACTAAACCTGGAACCCGCAGGTTATTATTCTGATCATCACTAACGAGGAAGTGAGATATGAAACGGAGATGACACTAGGTATGATAATACCTATAATCCCAGGATCAGGGCCTTGAGGTCATCCTCAGCTACACCGTGAGTCTGAGACCAGCCTAGGCTACGTGAGACTTGGAAAGGAGCAGGTGGAAGGTCTGGATGGATGGCTTGGTGGTTAAGAGCACTGGCTGCTCTTCCAGAGAACCCGGGTTCAATTCTCAGCACCCACATGGCTGCTCACTGCTGTCTGTAATTCTAGTTTCAAGGGATCTGGAGAGGAACAGACACACATTCGGGCAAAATACCAATACACCTAAAGTAAAAATAAATCATTTTCAAAAGGTAAAAGATCAGTGGAAAATGTAAAGTTTAAAACTTCTTTTTTAGATTTGTTTTGCTGTCTTATGTATATGTGTTTTGTCTGTATGTGTGCGTCCCCTCTGTGTCCCCCAGTGCCCCAGGAGATCGGAAGATTGTGCAAGTTACTCTGTTGCCATGCCCGGGTTCTGAGGACACCTGTAATCCTAACTGCTTGCTGAGCCTGGGAGAGCCCTCCCTGGATGCCTGGTGTGGCAAAAGGTAATTGTAGCAATTGCCAACCTAGCCTGGGAAAAAGTTACTTTAGGGAAGCCTTGGTCCCTGGAAGTGAGAATCTGGGGTGGGGCAGTCACTCACCTTTCTCAGAGTTAGCTCTCTAGCTCATCTCTCTAACTTAGGCAGAAACATGGATCCCTTTATCCATGCTGGCCAACGTACCCTCCCAAGTGGCACAGAGGATATCTAGGGAACACCTGCAGTGTGGAGGTGGGAGATACCAAAAGCAAACCAAAGATACCTCTGACCAAAAGCCTGAAACAACAACAAAGCCTGCGATGACAACTTCACAGATGGTTGGAGAGACAAAGCCCTCACCGACAAACATAGAGGACAGTGCATTGGAGTCTAGCTAGGTAGCGTTAGGCAATTGTTTTCTCTGATTCATTGTTTCCGTGTGCAAAACTGGGTCAATAACATTCATTTCACAGGATATACACTCAGAACACGCATGTGTTCTCTCTGTGTCTCCATGTGTGTCTCTCTGTGTCTGTCTGCCTGTGTCTGTGTCTGTGTCTGTCTCTGTCTCTCTCTCTCATACACACACATACACATATGCACTGGTTGCAATGACTACCATGCAGAGTCTGGTATATAACACATTTTAATAGCATGTAGAAATCAATGGCTTTATGATTTTTTCCTTCGAATAGATGGAAGAAACTAATATAAGAGAGCCTGAATGACAAGAAACCTAACGCTTAGGTGGGCTCAAGACCTTAGGGAAAGCTTCAATCATTGACAGCAAAGATATTTGAATGCCTCCCCAGGGCTTGGAACTACGTTATAGATTCCAGATACCAAAATGTATGTGCTAGCTGTGTCTCCCAGTGAAGTAGATTTACTAGATAAAGAGTAAATAAACACCAACCATTATTAACAGTAGCTGTGCAAGTACTGAGCCGGAGAACAGGGCACCATGAAGGACCACGTCAGGGGCGACCTGACTCTGGCTAGGGGAAGAATCAGGGTCTCCCAGAGCAGGTAGCCCTTATGCTACAGCTGAAAGATTAGCTGTGTGGACACTGCAGAGAAGAGCCTCCCAGATAAAGAATACATCACACGAACTGAGAGGCAGGCGAGGCTGGCAGGCTTAGGAAATGGACACCTATGTCTGAGGCACAATGAAGAAGGAGGTGAAAAGTAGCCCGGAAGGTGGGTCATATGACTTTGAAAGCCATGGTTAAAAAAAATAAATAAATAAACTTGCGTTTTATCATAAGGGATGGATGCCATTGGGAGGTATTACACAGCAGAGGTGAGGATGTAAGAGCGCTCTGCCTGGGGGGCAATCTACAGGCTTGACAGGATGGCGAGCGGAAGAGAGGTTGCAAGTGGCTCAGGCAGAGAACAAGAATGATGGCTCAGGCCGGGATGAAGGATCACGAGGAATGATAGGATTCAAGGCTGACTGAGAAGGACCGAATACATATGGTGATGGAATGGACAGAAGGATGAGGCAGAAGGTATCCATTAAGCTTCAGTGACCTGGTATGACACAGATAGTTCTGAAGGAAACTTCCTCAGGTACCAAAATGAAACCTGATTGAGTGGCTGAGCCTTGAGCTGGATCTCAACCTGCAGACAAGGTGTGGAGGACAGACTTAGACTCCAGGAGGGTAGGCAGCAGAATCTGGAAAACGAGGTGGAATGAGCTTGCCTCACTATGCGTAGGTGGCCCAGAGTAGGGCAGGCCTTGCCAGGAGGGAAGGGTGTGAGCTGTGGACCATGGGGTGTGAACCTTGCAGGGTGGGAACTGAGGTGTGGCCTCCGGAGTGCAGATATGAACTTTGATGGTGGAGATAGTGGGGAGCTGGCAGCTTCTCCAGGCAGCAGCTGGCCAAGCCAGCATCTTCCGGGGAATGAGGAAGCAAGCTGGCCTGGAGAGTCAGCATCCTGAAAGTACTTCTGGACCACCTCCTCCGTGCTCAGAAAGATAGCAGCGTGTGCTGGGATGCTTAGAGAAAAGCACTCTTGGCTGTTTTTGTAATGAACCAGCAGCACACTTCCTTACTGATTCATTACAACCTTGTCTGTTTCTTCCCATTCTACTTGTGCATTTTTTTTTTTTTTGGCTTTGTTTTGGGGGAGTTCTTGCTATATGGCAGAGGCTGATCTTCAACTCCCAATAATCCTCTTCTGCCCCTCACATGGCAAGACTGTTAGTTGTGTACCACTGCACCCAGCCTTCCGTCCCTTTCGATGACTCTTCTGCAGTCGGGTGTCGGATGATAGACAACAGGAGAGTGCAGAACTCTGCCTCTTCTGTCGCTGCCGTCTCCATTGCCCATCTCACCCTGTGCTGTGGCTTTTAAAGCTGTTGGTATCTTGTGGCTGGTGATGAAAATCAGTTGGCACAGTGCTAGCCTGTCAGATGGGGAGACGATGGGTTTGACCTCTAGCGCCTCATAAACTGGGTATGTGCACAGGCCTGTAGCCCAGGCACTTGGGAGGGAGAGGCAAGAAGATCATGAATTCAGGGCTCCCCTCAACTACACAGCAAGTTCAATGTCAGCCTGGAATGTATGGGATCATGTTTCAAGATGAAAATTCTTCCTATTCTGCTTCATGACTTCAAACATATTATCTTCCTACTAGGTTCCTAGCCTGTCAATTGTCTACATGACATTTCTACTTGAAGGTATTTCAAATTTCAGATGTCCAAGACACGGACTGGAGGTGTGGCTCCATGATCTGACACTCGTCTAGCATGTGCAAGGCTCTGGGTTCAGCTCTCTGCACTACAAACAAAGCTAAAATGTCTAAGACAGAGACCTCCAGTCCCCTTTACCCCAAGCCATTTCAACTCTAGTGTCCCTCACCCAATTAATAGAACCCTGCAGTTTCTAAGGCAAAAAACTAAGCAGTATCTGTGATTGCTTATTTCAGAATCAATGTATCGCTGAATCTTGTAGGTTCTATTTTCAGAAGAGGTCAAGAGTCTGCTCATTTCTCCCAGCCCTAGTCAGGCCACCAGCCTTGGGTCACAGCTAAAGCTGCCATATTTGTTTTCCTTTCCCAAGTGGCACCCTCTGCTGATGTTTTAACACACAGATGAAATTGCCCTTAGGCTCTCTTTGGACACAGAAGGAAGCCAAGAAGGCTGCTTCTGCAGCATCTGGGCCAGACTGTCCTACCTTATCTTCGACCACTGACATCCTGATCTCTTCCCCTGCTTTCTGCCCACAAGACACCCTGGTTATCTGTTTCTAAAACCAATGAAACTTGTGCCTACCTCAGGGCATTTTGGGAACACATTCTAACCATTCCTCTCATCCTGAAGATGCTCATTTAAATGTTAAGAAAATGTCTGTCAAACCGTCTCTGCTGCTAGTCACTTGGTGACACACACTTTGTCCTGTATATCAGAATAGTACTATACGTATTCTCATGTCCTATCATCGTACATGTAGGTTGCATGAGGGCTGGATCTCACATGACCTGTTCAGTGCTGTCTCCCACTCCTGAAACAATCCCAGGCACACAGTGGGAACTCAGTAAATATTTGTTCAATGAATGAAAAGAAAAAAAGCCGCCTCTGATGTGCTTCCTGGTTTTCTCAGGAGAATGTGGCAAGCCCGAGAGGAGTTACCCAAGAATATAGGGCAGGGAATGTGACTCCAAGGAGGGAGGCCCAGTCAGCCTGATGATCTGGTATTTACTGGAGGATATATGCTGTCCGGAAAGAATGGTTTGCATGGGTGGTTCTACACAGAACCCTCCAAAGGCCAAAGCAGAGAATGGAGAAGAAATCGTTTGAGAATTAGTGAGCTGTTCCTTCAAAAGCTACCATGTGATTGTTATCGGGGACTCCGTGTATGACAGATGTGCCCATATGTCCCCAGTCACACACACCCCTGCAGAGCTGGCTGAGGCTAGTGGCCATTTAATCACCGCACATTTCACAAAGGTCTTAATGGACCTGACCAGTCTCTGAAAAATATCATGGAAGTTGACAATTCATTCTAGAACCAACTTCACTATAGAGTACCTACTGTGGAATATTAGCCAGCCATAAGGGTTGCAGTCATGAAGTTCCGGCTTCATAGCTCAGTGCTAAAGCTCCTTTTTTTTTCCTACCATTTTTTGATGCCCTTGGTTTGATGTCCACTACCACACCCATCCAGAAACACAAAAATGTAATTATGAATGTTAAGCTTTAATCTAAAAAACACGGTAATTTCAGCATAAAAATACCCTGGGATAGGTATGCCCAAATATTATAAGCATAATTGTATAAATATTATCTAAGAAAAACTCGAAGGTGGATTATCTAGGTTGAGTGGTTTACAGTAGATCTACCTCGACATCCCAAACATTTTAAGATAACTATGATTGATGACAAAGAAATATTTGCAAATAACTGGTACAGGAGTTTGAATCTTCTGAACATGAAGAAATGATAAATGTCTGATAGGTACATCTACTTAAGTGTCACACTGTGTCCCATAAATATATGAAGCTGCTATGTGGTAAAGTATTTTAGGTTTGTTTAGGTTTATTTGTGTGTGTGTGTGGGGGGGGGGTGTGTGTGTGAGATGTTGAGGATTGAACCCAGGACCCTATGGAAGTAAGTTCTGGCTAAGTGCTCTGCTAACCTAACCTCCTGATATATTTAATTAGTTAAAGATCCGTTTTAATTATGTGTATGTATTTGTGTATGGGTGTGTTCACATGAGTACAGGTGCTCAAAGGGAACCTCACAGTTATCCTCCTGTACTGCAGGACAGCAGAAGTTATCTCATCCCTCTTGTGCAGTTACTCTCCTTTGCCTGTTAGCTACCCTCCCTCCATCTTCCCTACCTGGGCTCCAGTACTCAGTACAAGGTGTTTGTGAACTAAACTGGACCTCCTGGAGGAGTACATATGCTACTAACTGCTGAGCCATCTCCCCAGCCCCCTCCAGTGTATTTCTAAAAGAGACTTTAAGTTGGGCATAGTGACACAGAAACAGGCCGATCTGTGGGAGTCAGAGGCCAGTCTGATCTACACAGTGAGTTCCAGGACAGCCAGAGCTGAAGCCGGTCTTTGATACTTTGTGGAGTCTTCCTTTTCCCACCCTTTTTCCCTACGCCGCCCTCTGATTTCACTCCCCATCACTACATGGGAGAGAAAGAAGGTTGGAGGGGAGGGAGATAGATGGAGATCTCTGAATCTAATTTCTTTCCTTTTGTTTCTTCTTTGAACAAGAAGAAGTCTCAATCAACCAACCCCCTGAATGACCACTAACCACCAACCCTGTGTACCAAAGCTCTAGTATTTTTATACCCTCCAAAAGTTCCCAGAATTCCAAATGTCACTCAATCACAAAAATTATCTGCACCAAAAAAAAAAATCATGTTTCTGCTGGAGCACTAGGCAAATCATAGTTAGCAGCTGCGGACAGAGTCCCAGGCAGTCCAAAAACCTTGCACCTGGGATTAAAACAAAAGTACATTTTTTTAAAAGATTTATTCATTTTAGTTATATGAGTACACTGTTGCTATCTTCAGACACACCAGAAGAGGGCATCAGATCCAGTTATAGATGGTTGCGAGCCACCGTGTGGTTGCTGGGAATTGAACTCAGGACCTCTGGAAGAGCAGTCAGTGCTCTTAACCGCTGAGCCATCTCTCCAGTCCCCAAAAGTAAATTCTTATAATATTTCTATGTTTTTAAAGAAACCAAACATCGAGAATTCTCATATACAGTGCTATGTAGAAAAAAACCTTATCTTAAAAAAATAAAGAAATAAAAACCAAAAAAAGAAACTTTGAGCAAATCTTAAGTTTAATTAAAAATTAGACAATATTAGATGAAATGTATTTTATTGTACTAATATTATACATGGAGTGGTATTCATAAAAATTAAATAATAAAATGAAGTGTATGAAGTGAAATGTCTTTCTGTGGTGGTCTATGTCCCAGATAGGTGGCCTCTGTCCTATGAAGCAGGTGGAGATAAGGGCATCACAGCACCGCCTCATTCCTGAATCCCAATACCATGTGTGGAACGGCAAAGGCAGAAGAGAAGAAACATAAGGATGGCCTCCATTGTCCCTCGGGGACTGGGGCCCTGTACTAAGTAGCTTATCAACTTCTTACCTGCTATTTCTCCATAGATAAGGAAATAGGAAGACCAAGGAGTCAAGGAGCTCTTCTGAGACAACAGGATGTCACAGATGACAGCAACGGGTGGAGTCCCATCTGATTCCCAAGCATGCACCCAGGCTCTCACCCATTCCAAGGAGACCAACACTAAACCGCTGGGCCTTACTCCTGCTACTACTTTTTAGCTGCATCTCTGTGAAGTGAGTCAGGAGGCATAGGATGCTGGGCAAGCAAGGAGAGGCCAGTGACTTCCTTAACGAGGCAAAGAGGAGCAAGTCTGTACCAATCCCTGCCTCTCCTTTTTTGCATATCACAAGAGGATGCCTCGCTGGCTTCCCAGACACAAATCTCTGGGAAGAATGTGGTACAAGGAAGAGGAAGGAGAGAAGGGATTCACTAGACCTAAGGAATGGTGGCACTTTGGGGATGGGGAACTGGAGGCCAGTGTGGGGCAGAGAAGTTGAGGGAAATCCTGGGGGGTCTTGGCTGCTTATCATCTATGACTCGGAGAAGGGTCACCTTAAGAAGTGCCATGCCTAAGCTTGCCTAGCAAATTGCAAGGCCCTGGGTTCGGGTCCCCAGCTCCGGAAAAAAAAAAAAAAAAAAAAAGAAGCCATACTTCTAGAGTATCAACGTGGTTAAGGGTGGAGCCATGCTCTCATCAGGGCTGGGTACCCACAGCATCCCTCGCAATGCTAGGATGCATTTATGAAGCAGCGTCTTCTGGAAACAGGTATGGTGACCCTGTGGTTGAGGCTCAGGATGGATCCACCAAGCCAGGGGCCAGACAGAGGGGAGAAGAGAGAACAGTAAGGTCTGTAGGAGGTGAGGGGTCCATAGCCTCTGCCTCGTGAGTGAAACCTAGGCCAGGCTCACCGCTGTCGAACTCAAAGTGTGAATCACCATTTCTTCCCAAATCCCTGGCAGTAAACAGAGGGAAACAGAGAGAGATAGCTGACACCCTTTGGCTTTTGTACAGTACTAAATTTATCAGATAGGACTTATTCAAGATGTTACCTTCCCTGCCCAGTAGGCAGGGCTGTGAGAAGACCAAATCAGAACATTCCCTCAAACTCTCTCTCCATTGCATGTTGCCACATGAATGGCGCTGCTGTGGACTGTCTATTTGAGCACTTGGCACGGTGTGTACCAGGCACAATGCTAGGCCCTTCACAAGCACGACCTTATTCTTACTTCTCATTACCTCATGGATACCCATCTGTCTTAGTCTCTGTTCTATTGCTGTGAAGAGACACCAAGACCGTAGCAACTCTTACAAGAGAAAGCATTTAATTGGAGACCGCTTTACAGTTTTAGAGGCTTAGTCCACTATTAGCACGGCAAGAGCATGGTGGCAGATTTTGCAGGCATGATGCTAGAGAAGTAGTTGAGAGTTTTATTCTGATCCATAGATGGGGGATGAGCTGGGGGGAGGTGGGTGGGGTCGGGGACTGGTCCTCCCCGGGCTTTGAAACCTCAAAGCCCACCCCCAGTGACACACTTCCTCCAACAAAGCCACACCCACTAGTCCTTCTACTTCTACCAAAGAGTTCCACTCAGGGGTGACTAAACATTCAAATGCATGAGCCTATGGGGCCATTCATATTTAAACCACCACCCCTGTCAAAACTACCTATGTGACCTTGAAAAGGTCCCTTAACCAAGAGGAAGACGGCTGCCCAGTTCAGAGCATTGCTGCTCTTCCAGAGGACCTGTGTTTGAACACTCAACTGGAGCTGTAACTCCAGCTCCAGGGAATCTGACTCCGTCTTCTGCCCTTGTGGATAACTGTGCACACATGACAAACACTTACATAGTCACACACATATACAAAGCTTTTTTAAAAATATCTTTAAAAAAAAAAGATGCCTAGTATCTCCAAGCCTTAGAGTCTCACCAAGTGCATGAACCCCAGCCTAGCAGAGTATTGGATACATAGAAGGCACTTGGTAAAAGGTTAGAACTTCTGTTAGCCGCTTTTCTGAACACAAAGAGGTAAGGACAAGTAGGGTCAGATGGGGTTGAGGCAGGGACACCTCCAGAAAAAGAAAGAAATGAACAAAGGCTGAGCTTTAAACAGCAAGAATACATGTGATCTTATTCAGAGTTAGGAATGGGGGGGGCGGGGCGGCGGTGTCACGTTTAAGCGGAGAGGATCCCTTCCCCCCTCAGAAAACAGACATACCTGAGAGCCGCCAGAAGCCATGGGAAGTAAAGGCGGGGGCACAGCAGTCTGTGGGTCCTGTGCATCTTCAAAGTCATTGCAATTTCTTCCTGGCCTGCTGTCTTCTTCCCCTTGGGTGTTCTGTGGGACAAACATGCTGGTCCCCAGGCCATGGTGGCCTTCCGAGGCGTGGGTCACACCAGCCATGTCCATGTCATTGGAATGTGGAATAGACTGCGTAGAGCTAGAGCTGATTCTTAAAAGCAAGGTGTCCTCTTGGGGGCAATTCTCTCGGAATTTCAGGAGAGGTTTGTGACAAAGGAAACGTGCCAGCAGGTTCCTCTTGGAGAAATGTCAGATGAATTATTAAGGAGGGAGGGAAAGAGATCACAGCTTCGCTAGAGGAGCTCCGGAAACATTTCGAGCAACCCAGCGGTCACTAGTAAAAGAGAGGTTCCCTGCTGTGCAGAGGGTCAGCGCAGCAAAGACTGCACCGCCCACACCACACCACTAGGTGATGGGGGACCGGAAGACCGGCATTGCAGAGCTGCGATTCAGGCTCGGGGCTATCTCCAGTTCTGCATTGTAAGAGCTATTTTTAAGCGTGAAACTCAATATATTCCAGAGAAGGGAGGGGGGATGGCGAAATGACTGAAGCTAGCAGGCTCTGAACGAGACTCACATTCTCGGTCCGTAAAGCCATTGCTCCTCAGTTGTTACTCCGCACCAGCTATGAAAACAAATACCCACCTCTAGGCTCTGAGCTGACGGTGGAGACTGGTCATTAACCCTGCCTCTCATTTCGTCTAGTTTGATAAATGATATGATGAAGTTTAAAGAGAATGCACCATGGTATTATGTTTAAAATCACAAAAACAAAAGCAAGCCACGTCCTCTGGAAGAGCCGCAGACGCTCCTGACCACTGAAACAGAGCCACCTCTCCAGCGCCATCTTGCAGTGTTTTGACACAACGCCTTTGCTTTGGTTTTTCTTTTTTTCCTTCCCAATTTTTTCAAAAATACATTTTACATCCCAATCACAGCCCCCCTCCCTCCTCACCTCCCAGTCCCACCCTTACAGATCCCTTCCCCCTCCCTCCTTCTCCTCAGAGGAAAGGAAGCCCCGCTTCCCTTCTTGGGTACCAACTACCCTTGGATAACTAGTCCTAGCAGGACGAAGCACCACCTCTCCCAACCCAGAAGTCCAGGTAGGGGAAGGAGACCCAATGGCAGGCAGCAGAATCAGAGGCAGCACCCACTCCAATTGTTAGGCAACCTACATGAAGACCGAGCTGCACATTTGCTACAAATGTATAGGATGTCTAGGTCCAGCCCCTGCATGCTCTTTGGAGAGTGGTTCAGTCTGTGAGCCTCCATGGGCCCAGGTTAGTTGACTCTGTAGGTCTTCGCGTGGTGGCCTTGCTCCTCTGGCTTGCTCAATTTTATCCCCCACTTTTCCACAAGACTCCTCGAGCTCCACCTGCCATTTGGCTGTGGGTCTCTGCCTCCATCTGCTGCTCGATGAAGCCTCTCAGGAGACAGCTGTGCTAGATTCCTGTCTGCAGACATAACAGAGTATCATTAATAGTGTCGGGGTTGCCTCTCCCACATGGCATGGGTCTCAAGTTGGGCAGTCATTGGTTGGCTGTTCTCAGTCTCTGCTTCATCGCTATCTCTGCGCATCTTGTAGGAAGGACAGATTTTGGGTTGAAGGTGGGTTCATGTCCCTCTCCTTCCACTGAAAGTACCAGCTGGCTCCTGGAGTGGACACTTCAGTCTCTACATCCTCGACTGGTAGGGATCTCAGCTAGGGCTACCCCTACAGATTCCCTGTAGCCTTCCCCATCCCAGGTCTCCAGTGGTCCCAGAGATGCTCCCCTCACACACACGGTTTCCATTCTCACTCCCAGCCCTCTCCCACCCACCCCCACACCTGATCATCACCATCCTGTTCTCTCTTCACCCCTGCTCCCACCCAGGTCCCCACTCCATCCACCTCTGATGACTGTTTTGTTTCTCTCTGAGTGGGATTCTCACATCCTCCCTTGGGTCCTCCTTACTTCCCAGGTTCACTGGGTCTGTGGATTGTAGCATGGTTGTCCTGCACTTTATGGCTAATGTCCATGTATATGTGAGCACATACCATATGTCTCTTACTGACCTTCAGCATCCTCGCTCAGAAGGATATTCTCAAGTTCCATCCATTTGCCCAGCAGGCACTTGAGCCATCTCCCTGGCCCAAGAAGTAAAGATTTCTTTTGCAAAATATTTTGGGGGCTTCATGAAGGCAAAAGGAAGCCTAGGCACCTCTATGCTGAGTTCTTCGTCCCGGGGAACCTTCTGCTTCTCAATCCTCTGCCCATTTCCCCTACCCTCTGCACTCAGGTAAGACCCAGAATGACGATGGTGGTGCACAGGCTCAGGAAGCTGAGCAGTTAGAGCCTGGCCCTGGGTCTGATCTGGTGTCCGCGTATGTGTGATGATACAGGCCAACTATGGTTTAGGTGTATAGAAGGCAGCTCGTTGTAATGGGAGGCTAGAGGTGTCCTTCCTGGCCTCATAGGATGCTTCTGTGGTTTAACTCTTAAATAGCCTCTATAGGCTCATGTTTTGGTCACTTGTTCCCAGTTGGTGGCATTATTTTGGGGAGCCACGGAACCTTGAGAAGGCAGGGTCTTGCTGGCAGAAGTCATAGTGGCTATAGACCTTTGAAGGTGATAACCAAACCCCTGACTCTGGCCCTACTCTCTGCTTTCTGGTCTGACACATGTAAGGAGCCTTCGTCAGGAACTTCATGATACCTTCCCATCATGCCTTGCCTGCTATGATGGACTGATCCCTCTGAAACCATGAGCCAAAACAAATCTTCCCTCCATGCAATTGTTCCATCCCACGTGAGGCATGATTGTCCCCCATGATGCCACATAGTACCTCTCTCTCTCTCTTTTGCATTCATTTGTTAACTTTTGTGCGGGAAGACACACACAATACATTTAAGAAGTTCCATTCTCTCCTTCAGGTGGGTTCTGGAGATTGAATTCAAGGCTTGGCAGCATGAACCTCTCCTCACTGAGCCTTCTTGCCAGCCCACTTTCCTCCTCTTCTTTCTTCTGCTCTCCAAGGCCCTCTCCTTGCTTGGGTCATAGCTCCCTGCTGTGCTGTATGCTTTGGAACTTTGTTTGCCTCAGCAGAAACTGAAATGAGGTACAAGTGGGGATAACAAGGGACTTCGAATCAGCAGAGGGGATGACCATGTATCATGTCCTGTGGAGAGGAGTGGAGCTCAGTTGAGCCTTCCAGATCTGAATCCTTTAAGAATGCTTTTAAAGGGGTGTCTCAAGGCCTTGTCTTACTTACTCCTCAAGGCTTACTTGCTAACTCAGTAAAATGGCATCCTGAATCTACACACTACACACACACACACACACACACACACACACACACACACACACACACACACAAAATAAAGTCAATCAAAAGAAATTCAGCTTCAGTCAAAGCAACAGCTCCAACGGACATTTTCCCTTGAGCAGACCCTGGGTTTCCTGTAGTGATGCCATTGGATTCTTGGTGACACTGGCCCCTGATGAGGTAAGTCAGCACCATCCTGAGTGGCAAGTGTGCTCTGAACTCAAATACAGACAGACAAATATTTATGATTCCTTAGCCAGAGCTCTGGACCTACGGTGCTTTACCACCGTCCTCTGTCCCTGAAGGGGACTGGGGCATGGCAAATGGGCCCACAGGTGGTCGGAGAAGTGAGGTATCAGGAAGGAAGGAGGGAAAGAGGAACAAGGCAGTGGGTGACATCGACAGCTAAGGGTGACACTTATGGGGTGACACCTTATGGGGTGACATGATACAGGGTGACGCCTTACAGGGTGATGTCTTATGGGGTAACATGTTATGGAGTGACACATTACAGGGTGACAAGGTACAGGGTGACTCCTTATGGGTGACACCTTACAAGTGACATGTTAAGGGGTGACACAGTACAGGGTGACACATTACCAAGGGCAGTTGAGAAGGTTTTGTGGAGGGCTAGCTAGCTTTGAAGTGATAGTTTTTAATTCTCCCATTCTTACAGCTTTGGAGACATAAACATATACTAATTTAGTAACTTTTTCTCTACAGCCTATTTTATGGAAACTACATGAGATTGGTAATAGGAAAGGGGGTGACACTCAGGTGGGTTAAGGGAGGCTGTATACTTTTCCAATTTAAGGCAACAAAGTATTTTTACATTTATATAATTCTAAATAAAAGAAGGGAGAGGGATTTTCAGGGCAAATTTACTAAACCAATTTAATTTTCTCATTGATTTTCAACAAAATAATAGTTTTCTGTTTCCATTTTTCCAGTTATTTTTATTGGGATCAAGCTTTTCTTGAATACCATTTTAAATATTGAAATGGTATTCTTTGAATATCATTTGTATGTATATGTGTGTGCCCATGACTGTATTTATGGAAGTCAGAGGTCAATGTGCCTTCTATCGCTCTCCACATTATTATTATCATTATCATTATTAATTATTATTATTTTAGTTAGTTAATTTGATATGTTGCGCTTATACACGTGGAAGTCAAGAGACAGCTCTTTAGGAGTCTGGCTTTCCTCTCACCTTGCTTTGAGGCAGGGTCTCTTTCTGCTTCTGTTCCTGCCCAGCTTTGCAAGCTCCCAGCCTGTTTTCCTGCTTTGGCTTCCAATTTCCCCTAGGGATCTGAGATTGCACATGCCCAGAACCACCCAAATCTGACAGGAGTTCTGGGGATGGGCCTTGGGTTGTTGGGCTTGAATGCAAGCACTTCTACCCCCAAGGCCTCGCTGTAACTTCTGAGTCCTAAGATCTCCTTGCCTCTGTATCCACCCCCCCACCCCAAGTGTACAAAGTGTACCATCATGTCTAGCTCTTAGGTAGGTGCTGGGTATCTTAACCCAAGTCTTCATGCTTTCATAGTAGTCACTTTACCCACTGACCCATCTCCATTGCCTCACATACCATAAAAATTTACCCCTGATAGCTTTATTCTCTCTCCCTCCCTCCTCCCCTCCCTCCCTCCTTCCTTCCCTCCCTCCCTCCCTCCTTCCCTCCCTCCCTCCATCTCTCCCTCCCTCTCTCATCAGCTGGCAGTGGTGGTACATGCTTTTAATCCCTGCACTCAGGAGGCATCTGTGCTCACATGCACAAACCCACATATAGACACAATAGAAAATAATCATTTAGGGCATGGGGGAGAAAGGCATATTCTGTCTGCAGGAGCAGGCTTTAGAAAGAAGAGCCCCAGTAAGAAAGCTCCCTAGAGCTAATGTGCTGGTTTACTCTTGTTATCTCAGTACTCAGGAGGCTTAGGCACGAAGATCATCATGAGTTTGCAACCGTTTTGAGCTACAGAGTTTCTGTCACAAAACAAACAAAAGAATGCCCCTAACCAAGAAACAGAGGAAACTACATAGAGAAACTAGTTGCCTGATTACACCATTCCCAAACAATCGTTCCCCTGAGCTTGTGTTAACAGAACCATGACAAAATAACTGAAACCATCAAGTTAGGAGGAGGAAGGTCTCCTTTGGGTTACAGCTGCAGAGGCTTTTGGCCTCTTCATGGTCTTTGAGCCTGTGCTAGCTAGCACAGCACATCATGAAAGAAACATGCGCCGGAAGAGGCAGTGCACCTCAGTGGTCAGGAAGCAGAGTGAGGTGTGAAGAGACCAGTATCTCCTTCAAGAACCACCTGCAAAGGCCTAACTTCTTCCACTGGGCTCTACCTCCTACAGGCACCCTCACCTCCCAAGAGTGTGGCAGCCTTTGGCACAGAGCCTTGGGGAACATTCACCACCCAACTACAGCCAGGCATAGTCACACACTCCTATGATCCCAACACTTGGGAATCTGAGGCAGAAGGATTGTCAATGCCAACACAGCAGACTACATAGCAGACCCTGTCTCAAAAAAAAAAAAATCAGGAAGATCCACACTCAAAATGCTCAAGCATTTCTGGACTTCTCTCTTGGCCCACTAAATTGCTTAGCTGCATAGGGTGGAGGTATCTATAGATTGTGGAGGCCGAGGACTCGCTTTACAAGTGTTTCTTCCAAGGGTAAATGTTCCATTTTTAATTTCACAGGTTTGAAAACATCTCCACAATAATATTGCGGTTGTCAACATGAGCTCTGGAAATAGTGCCATCCAAGAAGACTCTCTTGCCTGGAATCTTTGCAAGCAGCAGGATTGGGTTTGAGAAAGTGTACTTGGTGAGTTATTGGGGGAAACAAAGCAGTTCCAGGCATCTCCCCGAGTGAGCGAGTGAGCAGAGACTCTTTGGAACATGGTTTGAAAAGGGCTGAAAGTGGCTCCCCAGGGGACAGTAGTTGCTGCTGTGATGCTGGGTGCAGGCTCTGCCAGGTGCTCCAGTTGCAAGGAACAAAAACCCCTTCCCTTTGTTCCTGAAAAGGAGCTGGGGCCACGTAAAGGGGCAGACTACAGTCCTCATCCAGGCAAATGACAACCATTTAGTGCTCTTCCCATGTCTATGCAAACTCTAGGGTAATGTCAGGACAGATAGAAAGCCTACAGGACAGACCCTGCACTTCCCGTGGGGGGTGGTGGGAGGTCCTTAATCCACAGGGAATGTTGACCTCCCATCTGGCCATCCAGGAGATGTGGGTTTGTGGGGATGAGGGGATCATAGATGCCCAAACCTTTCCAGGCCTTATTTTCTGCTTCTTTTTATTTGAAAAAATATGTTTTTTGCCTGCACGTATGCTTGTGCAACACGTGTGCCCACAGAGGGCAGAAGAGAGTGTTGGAGCCCTTGAAACCAGAGTTACAGACAATTATGAGCCACTCTGGGTGCTGGGAATTGGACCTGAGCTGCTGGAAGAGCAGGCAGTGCCCTTAATCACCGAGCCATCTCTCCAGCACCAGTGTTAGTTTCCTGCCTGCCCTTCTTGTGAAATGGCAGTAGTGGCAAGAGCAAGCTTAGAGAAACAGGAAACAAACGCGTAAGCAATGTAGGGCACGACTGATGCCAGTTCCTTTGCTGGTCAACCTCATTGTCAAAAGCCCAGCCAAATACCACAGCCAATTCTCCAGGTAGTGTATATGTTACAGCTCGTAAAATGAGACCTATATTGTTGGTATTCTGTTTAAGCTCCACCCCGACCGCTACCTGGCAGCAGCCAGGTAAGCTCTGCCCCACAGTTGCCTAGCAACAGCCAGCTGTGCCTGACACTATAAAAAGGGCTGCTTGCCCCCTCCTCCTTCTCTTATTCCCTCTTACCCTCTTTTTCCCCTCTTGCTCTTTGTTCTCTTCTTCTACTCTTCTCTCTTTAAACCTTCCACATGGAACCATGGTGTTTGAGTGTCTTCTGTCCAGGCCCGGGCTGAGATTTAAATCCTAGCGTATATAGTGTCATTTGTTTTGCTGAGATAGGGTGTCACTGCTGTATCTCGTGAAGGAGAGTGTGGCACTTGTTAAAACTTATATTCTCAATTCCATGTGAGCTCATCATCTTGTGGGACGTCAAGACACTATTGGCCCAAGATAGATTTCCCTCATTCTAGGGAAAGAATACCGGTGGGAAGAGGAACCTAAGTGTACAGTGGTTGAAACTGCCTCATAGAGAGGCCTTTTGAATCAGGCACTGCAGGACATAGTTGTGATTTTGGTGTCCCCTCCCTATAAGGACATGATGAAGCCGGCGAAGCCCTCCTGGGCTCATTCTCTAGGAAGGTGTTGGGAGATGTGACCAACACAGTCCCCAGATCTCCCTGCTGTGAGCATAGTGAGCAAACCCAGGGTAGCGACCCAGAAGTGGCCATCAGTGCTGCACAGGAAGGGTAGGTGACAGCAAGGGGCACATTTTGTCTGCATTTCAACAGTGATATCTCATGGCTCAGAGAGCAAAACCAGACCAAGAGCTAGCTACAAGTTGTGGCTGAGGGTTGTCCAGTTGCCTCTTTAATGGTCATGCTGTCAAACTAGGCAAACATCCCAGGTAGGGATGCTAGAGTTATCACCCTGGGGAAACCCGGGAAAGAAAGACTCCTTCCAAGTTAAACTGGGTGGAGACCCAGAATGGAGGAATTTGAGAATTTAAGAGAATATAATCTCAGTCTGAATTTCATGAAAGGAAATGATTCCACAGTGGTACCTGGGGGGCTGATTATCACCGAGGTCACACTGTGGGGATGCCCTGATGGAGGAGAGCAGCCACCTTTTCCTGATCACCCTTACATCAGAGGAGACCACTTTTCATCATATGGTCAAAGTCAGCCAGTGGCCCCACTGACTTCATAAATTAGTCAAGACTAATCTCCACTAATTGTAGGTATCAAGAGACAAACTGCGGGAGCTTAAGCACAAGCAGCAACAGCTAGCTTCACCTAGTTGAGAAAGCTACAGGCTGACTCACAGAATAGAATGAGATAGAGATTTAGTGTTGAGGAAGGCCAGAACCTGGGGTGAGAAGCAACAGGACTCTGTTCTGTTTACATCTGCAATTCCAGCATCAAAGAGACATTTATTAACAGGCTGTGATCATCTCCCTTGAGCAAGGTGTCTGCCCTGGGCTAATCCCAGTGCCAAGGAGATGACATACTGAGATAGGCTACTTCTGATCACACCCTTGCCATCCAAGGCCACTGGGCAGAAGTTGTCAAGAGAGGAGTATGGAAAAGATACTAATGCTACATTATTTCAGCTCTCACAGGTCAGTGCACCCAAATTCTCACCATGTACCCTTTCCTCCAGTCTTGAGGATTGAATGTAGGCCCTGCACAAATAGCTAGTTACATACTCTTTAGTAAACTTTTTTTTTTCTTGTTACTTTACTAGTGTACAGGTCTGTACCCATGAGTGCTCACAGAGTCCAGAAGAGGCCATTAGGTCCCCTAGAACTAGAGTTAAAGGTGGTTGTGATGTACCCTATATGGGTGCTGGGAACCAAACTCAAATCTTCCATGTTAGAGATGGGTATGGGGTCCCAAGAAAATGACAATATAATCCAAAGTATTTTTGGCAAGTCAGGAAATACTACCTCTACAGATCAAGCACGCATACCCAGCTAGAACCCCGCTAGGTTTTTATCCCTGATACAAAAGGGTCCCGTACCTCACTTCCAGTGGTCCAAGCTGGCCCTCAGTCTTATGCAGCTGGCTACTTCAAAGAATGGTAAGCAAAGGGCAACTCTTGAGGACAGGGGGCAGTCTGGAGCGCATGCTTTCATCTTAGAGAAGACCTGACTAGGGAGAGCCTTTTGCCTGGTGGTACCTTTACAAGTCTCTTTAAAGATGGAACTTCCTTGGTCTCCCTTAGTCCTCTGCTAGAATGGACAACACACTTCATTTGCATTCCTCACACTCTGCAGGAACAGATAGCTAAATCCTCACGTGCTCTTAACCACTGACCCATCTCTGCAGCCCCTCAGTACTCTCTTAGGCAAAGCTTGCCACAGGAAAGTGTGTGGATTCTAAGTGCGTGGCTAGATGAATGCTGATGTTTGATGTGGCTTGGGTGTTGGTTTCCCAAAACTGAAGCATTGGTACATAATCCTCAAAGTCATAGGTAGATGGTATTAGAGGTGATGGGAATTTAAGAGGTGATTGGGTAATGAGCTCTGTCCTCATGAATACATTAACCCACCCATAGATTAGCGAGTTAATGAGTTATCTCCAGAGTGGGTCTGTTATAAAAACTAGTTCAGCTGGTTTGGTTCCCTCTCACCATGCCATACCACCTTATTACAACACAATCCTCACCAGCCAAGAAGGCCCTTACCAAATGCAACCCCTTAACCTTGGCTTTCCCAGTCCCCAGAAGTACAAGAAATAAATTTCCTCCCTTTAAACTACTTGATTGTAGATATTAAGTTCGAGCAACCGAAACAGAGTAAGTTGAACAAGCTTGCACAACCAGTACACTGATCAAAACATAGAATACCCCAAACCAGAAACATCTCTGGGCTTCCATCTATCCTGGCTCCTCTGGGCCCCTAAGGCACAACATGCTGAGTTCCTATATAATAGTGAGTTTGAGCACTTGGGGAAGTTACTGTTAAATGCAGTCAGTCAATATTATTCTTGTAAGCCTGGCTGCTTACACTCAGCATACTGTCCATGCAATCCATCCACATGCTGAGTGGGAGGCACAGTGTTTATGTCCATAGCTATTTAGTATCTCTTTGCACAGTACACTAACACTAATCGCTAACTCGTGTTTATCTATGTAACAGTTGATGGCCTTCTCAGCGGAGGAGAGCATAATTCCAAGCACCACTTGAATCATGTGAGGCTTCATCTAGGTATTTTATGACTTTGAATTAAGTCCTCCTTTGCATATGTATGTAAACACTGGTCACAAGCTAATATATGATTGCTACATGAGTCTAAGGACATACTGTCCGACAGGAGAGATAGCTCAGTGATTTAAGAGAACTTGCTCTTGCAGAGTACCCAAGTTCAGTTTCCAGCACCCACATGGTATCTTGCAACAGTCTGTAACTCTGATCCTAGGGATTGGATGACTTTTATGACTTCCTCAGTCACCGGGCATGCATGTGGTACACAGACAGATATGCAGGCAAAATACTCTTGCACATAAAATAAAATGAAATCAAAGGGGCATATTAAATGGGAAGGCTCAGAGAGTGCTGCATGTGTCCTGTTCTCTTGAAGCCCACTATTTCCAAGGGCCTGTCAGGCAAATTCCCTTGAGTCATTTTGAAAGGACAATATAAACCCCATTCGTCTCCATTTAAGGACCAGACTTAATTTTTTTTAAAAAAGGCGCCAGCTCCAAGAACAGAACAGAACATCCAGAAACAAGGTCATAAAACTCCCTCCCAAAGAACAGCCTGAGGACAACCACAAAACTGGGGAAATAATGTTATCCGTGAATGAGCCATCTGCTGGGCAGCCCCATCTCATCTTATGGTTAAATGATCGTGACACAAGAATACAGACTCGCCATCTGTGACCTCCTGGCACCCACCAATGAAATTTTAGGTTACCTAATCCTTCTAGAGGGTTCCCTGGTTCTCTAGAAGAAGGCCTGAGCACTTTTGTCTGAGTCTCCATTTTGGAGAATGGTTGATCCCCGAATGCTGAATGTTTCTGCAGAATAAATGTCCTTTGTCTTTGCATCTGAGTCTGGGTCTTCCCTCAGCAGTTTTCCCACCCTTACAACTTCACAACATGGCACACTTCACACCGTGTGGAAGGCCAGCTGAACTGCAATGTTCATGGCTGGCTGGGTTGAAAGTGCCCGGGTGTTGCTAAAATTCCTTCCCGGGGAGAGACATAACCAACACCTACTTCTCCTAAAACTAAAACTCCAAGGCAAAGCAAGACATGGTTCCGTCAAGATTTGCTCTGGAGAATGTCGCTGTTCTGGGTTACTCGGACAATCGATCGAAGAAAGAGACACACCGCAGGGTGAGTTTACGACTGCTGGTGGCAGGGGATCTGCCTCTCAAGGTCTGAACTTTGAACAGCCGCCCAAAAGGATATTTATTGATTGTTACACAAAAGTTGATTTGGGGGAAAAACAAGTTCCTGATCCCGAAGCCCCTAATCTAATCTATGTGTTTCCCACAGGAAAACATCACATCACTACAACAATGTGTGAGGGCATCTGTGCACAGCCTGCAGCCCTCAGTCATGCAAAACATTCCAGGTGTGCCAGGACTGTCTCAGGACCAAGGTCACGCCAAGGATGCAGAGCGCCTTCAGAAAAACAACTCCACAGATGATAATAATAATGATGGTGGTGATAATGATGATGATGATAACAATAAACATTGTTTTCTACAATAATTTCTACAAGGTCAAAGTACTTCTGGGAAACAACCATCTCATTCTAATATTTACCCTAGATTATGATGATTCTATCAGATTTCCTGTTACGGGGGAACCAATACTTTGTTGGGCTTCGTTACAGAACACACTGGAGGTGTTACTTACGTGGGTGTGAAGGCTCTCCTCTCAAAAAGCAGCAGCACTTGGAGAGCTTTACCCAGCAGGGCTGAAGGTGTCCTCTTAGCCACACAGATGGTGCTCTCTGCCCTCATTCTTCCTGGGCCTACATACTCTAGCCGCTCCCAGAAGCCTCTTGCTATTAACCAGAGTTACAGCGAACAGAGGGACACTCAGGAGAGGATCTTGTGACTCCTGCCTCCATGAGGGGGTGTAAGCAGTCAGAAGGCCCAGCGGTGATAAGCCTTTTGCAAGGGACAAAGCTAATGGTGGCTGCTTGGCTCTGAGGATAGTTAACGCACCATACCAGGATATACTCTGCACCTGAAAAAGTAAGCTTTTATTGTTTGAAAAGATTTTCTTATTTATTTATAGGGTTATTTATGTAGCTCTACCTAGCCTCACGGTTTAGACCAAGCTGGCTTCAAACTCAGAGAGCAGCTTGCCTCTCCCTCTCTAGTGCTGGGATCAAATCAGGTGCTACCACACCCGACTATTATGTCCATGTCACATGAATGAGCATCCTACTTGCCTGTATAGTGTGCAGCTGGTTCCTATGAAGGCCAGAAAAAGGCACCAAATCCCTAAAACTGGAGTAAAATTGTGAGCTGTCATGTGAGTGCTAGGAACTGAACACAGGTCCTCTGGAGGACTATCAAGTGGTCTCAGGGCCCATCGCTCCAGCCCTGAAGGGATCATCATTTATGTGCACAAAGTATTCCATTTCCATAAAGCTGTATCAAATCACTATACAAGAACTTATTTAGAATTTTAAAATAACAAATATTGGGTTGAGGGTACTGCTCACTGTCAGATGTTTGCCTAGCATGTGTGAGGGACTGGGTTCCGTCCTCAGCCTGAAAAAAGAACCAGAGAAAAAGAATGGCAACCTCCACTTATCAAGCACCTGCTGAAAGGAATTATGCCAGATTGTTCACCTATGGTCTTCTCCAAGAAAGACCATTGCCTCCTTTTAGAGGAGTCTTAAATGGTCAATAATGAGGTCCACAGAGATAGCTCAGTAGTTAAGAGCACTGACTGGTTTTCAAGAGGCCCTGGATTTGATTCCCAGGGCACCCACGTGGTGGCTCACAACCATCTTTAACTCCAGCTCCAGGGGGATCTGACGTCTTCTTCTGGCTTCCTCGGGCATCGTACACACACGGAGCACAGATTTACATGCAAGCAAAATATCCATACACGTAAAAAGTCAATAATCATCTCAAGGTACACACCAGGGTTTCAATTCCAACCCCAGGGTCTCATCTGCTTTCCTCTCTACGCTGTGCCTCTCTCTGGTTATGGCGTTCTTGGGGCTCATCCTCATACACCAGTCCCTTTCCCAAGAGGGCTAGACTCAGTGGTGGGCTTTCATCTTCTCCTGAGTGCTGCTGGGAAGTGAACTTGTAGCTCCTCTCCCCCACCCATTCCCACAACTTTTTCCCAACTGGAACAGTCAATCTGAACGCCAACAGTCATGTGCGACTTTTCTTCATCTTTAACTAGGTAGCAGCAGGTCACTCAGTCCTCTGTCCCGAGGCTCTTGGCTCACTGGCCACTGCTGGGTATCAGGTAGGATGGCCAGCTTGTCTCCATGTTCAGGGCCTTCTCCAGACAACTTCTCTAAGCTTCTCTAAAATGCACATACATTCTCTCACACTAACGTGCCATCCTGTGCTGAGCAAACTCCCTCTCCGTTTACCTTGAGCAAATCGGCACCAGTTGCACCCCAGACCCAGCTGTCCTAGATTCTATGAGGTAATGAGAAATGCTTAAGTCCCGGCTCCTGGCAGATGGGCCAACCCAGTGATTGCCGATGTTCATATCTGGGATTGGGGATTACCAGGAACTTGTCCTAACTGTGGAAATGGGTTTTGGCAGCACATGGGATGGCCAAATATGAGCTAAAGGCAGGTGGCCTAGATTTAGATCCTGGTTCCTCCCTTAATGGCTCTGGGGCCTGGAGCCACCTGTCACCTCAGAAAATAACTCTTACCTCCCTAGGCTGTTGCGAAAACCAAATGAGAAAATGAAAATGTGTAACCTCTCATTGGCTATGCTCAGTAGACGGCAGCCATCACTTCAGTTGCTGCTGATGCATGGAGCTGACAAATTGTTATTCCCAAAGACCCGTGCCGTCCTCCAGCTGTTGAAGTGTTTCATACGTGAAAGGTAAACTGTGAGGAGGGATGAAATAGTCAGCTCATGTCAGGCTTGGCTGAAAGTATAACCCACACTTCTGAAGCTCCTCTCTGCCTCTCTTACTACGCCTTCCGTATTGGGATTAAAAACACCTCTGAAATGTACGCTTAACTTTTTTTTCCACTTAAAATATTTTACATGTATTTCTTCTGTGAGTGTGTGTAGCAGGACACGTGTGTAGAGGTTAGAAGACAGCTTGCAGGAGTCAGTTCTCTCCTTCTACGAAGTGGATTCTGAGGCTTGTGGCCAGCACCTTCATCCACTGAGCCAGTTTGCTGGCCCACTACGGTTTTCCATATGTTTACTAGATATATGTAATCTGTAAATAGTATTCTGCTAAGTTTGGGCATTTGGTTAGTTAACCTAAATGAAACTACGTAGGACTTATTTACTCAACACTATTTGTGAGATTCATCCGCGTCAGTGTGTGAGATCACAGTTTACTCTTTTTCCTTGTTTGTTCCTGGCTGCATGACAATCAAGCAATCATTTCTCTATTTTTTTAAGATGTATATGATTTTTAAGATGTGTAAAAGTTTATATACACTGCATGCATGCAGGGACCTGAGGAGACCAGAAGAAGGCATCGATTCCCTGGAACTGGGGTTACAGACAGTCGTAAGCCACCATATGGGTGATGGAAACTGAACCCATGTCTTCTGCAAGGGTATCCAGTGCTCTAAACCAGTGAGCCATCTCTCCGGGCTCTCCGATCCTTGGTTAATGGACACTTGAATTTGTGCTAACTTTTCTACTAATGTAGATGGTGCTTTTTATAGTCTTACCCTCAAGCCTGTACAGGTGACTATATGGTATCAAAAGCCTTCATCGATTGCTCAACGTTAAAAACATGGTGGCTACTCTGACTTTCCAGAGCCTCAGAATTCTGAGTCCAGCACACTCACACTGTGAAACTCCTTTCCTCCACTTTAAACTAGAATTCCCCCGCCTCCCACAGGACAGTCTCGCTTAAAGTCATCGAGTTTAGTAGTTTTCTGTGTGACACTTATAGAAGAAAGCGAGGGAGAAAGAGAGGACTAGAGGGTAATGTCGCAGGGTCCACTCTATAGGCACAGTCAGCGTAAATCACATGCTTCAGGCCATCTCTGTCTTCCCACTGTCCTTAGACAGGCTCTTTCCTTCTCAGGCTCAGACGGTAGAAGTCACTTCTGCCTCATACAGACTCAGGTTCAAATTCAGCCTGAATGTGCCCACCTCCTCACCCTAAGAAAGTCTCGCTCATGGGCTGTGAAGGTCATCTGTTCATCCCTGAACCAATCTTTGTGGCTAGGGGAAGATATGCCTTTGCTTGGCCAGGCTCCAGTTACAGGCCCACCCCTTGGTTTGAATAGAGCTAATCAAGACCCTAAGCTCGTGAGCTCAGTGAGAATAGGGGGACATTTCCTAGAAAAACTCCAGTGCCACGACTTGAAACAGTGAGCATCCACTGTGTCCAGACTTGCTGAGCGACCTGGACATGGCACTTCATCTACCTGGAAGTCTTGCTTCTGCCTTGTTTGTGTTTGGTTCTAGTCAAGGAAGAAAGGAAGGAAGGAAGGAAGGAAGGAAGGAAGGAAGGAAGGAAGGAAGAAAGAAAGAGGTGGTCACTTGGGAGACAGAGGTAGGTATGAGTTCCAGGCCAGCCTGGTCTATATAGTAGAACAAATTAAAACCAACCAACGAAAAAGGGAGGAGGAGGAAGAGGAAGAAGAAATAATGAAGGTGGTATCCATCCGAACCTTCTTCCTGAACCTTAAGAACACAATCCTAAGACCTCTTCACCCAATATGGCAGGATTTGTTTTCCCTAATGTGCTTCAGTGTTAGCCAGTTGTGATGGTTTATATATCATCCCAGGGAGTGGCACTATTAGAAGGTGTGCCCTATTGAAGTAGATGTGTCGCTGCGGGTGTGGGCTATAAAGCCCTCACCCTAGTTGCCTGGAAGTCAGTCTTCTTCTAACAGCCTTCAGAGGAAGATGTGGAACTCCCAGCTCCTCTTGCACCATGACTGCTTAGATGTTGCCATGTTCCTGCTTTGATGATGATGGACTGAACCTCTGAACCTGTGAGCCAGCCCCAATTAAATGTTGTCCTTATAAGAGTTGCCTTGGTCATGGTGTCTGTTCACAGCAGTTGTCCTTATAAGACTTGCCTTGGTCATGGTGTGTGTTCACAGCAGTAAAACCCTAACTAAGACACTGATGTTCCACAAAGTCGCAGACTCAACAGAATGTGTTTGTGTTGGGGGGTTGAATCCAGGGCGTGGCGATCATTCTACCAACTGAGCCCCAGGTGTCTGCTTCTTTGTCTGTGGACCAGGCCTTGGTTCCCGGTCCCTCAGAAGTTAGGGGAGATCCAGGAGCTGTCATTCTGAGGACATTGCTCAGCAGTTTTGGGGATCAGTTCCAGGACCTCCCACGATACACAGATGTCCCAACCTCTTAAACACATGGACACAATGTTTGCACAAAGCCTACACAATTTTCCCTGTAGTTTAAATTACCTCAAGATGGTTTGTAATTCCTAATACAATGAACATGGCATATGGAGTTGTATGCTGTGTATACAGCAATAATGAAAAGAAAAATCTGTTATGTGCTGATGCAATTTTATTTTTGCATAGTTTCGATGGGCTATGAATAGACTCAGGGAGGTGGGAGAGAGAGAGAGAGAAACACAAGAGAGCTAGAGCAACTGAGAGAAACAGAAATAATTGGGGAAACTGTTTCACACCATTGAGGAAGCTGAAAGTGTGGAAGAGGCCCGCAGGAATTCCCATGGAAGACTTGTCTGAATCCAAAAGCAGCAGCAGCAGAATGTCTGCCTGCTCAAGCCCGGCTATTAAGACCTTCAAGTGACTCGATGAGTCCCACCCACATGATCGAGAGGAATCTGTTGCATCCATAGACTAATTTGTATGTAAATTTAAGTCAGAGAAACCTCTAGAATACTGCTTGGATACATTTCTAGGCTCTGGGGACCAACACTGACAATGTTAACCACCACAGACACCAGGCCATATGTAAATTTCCAAGTCAAGGGCTTGTGATAGTTTGAATATGGTTGGCCCAGGGAGTGGCATCATTAGGAGGTGTGGCCTTGTTGGAGAAAGTGTGTCATTTTGGGTGTGGGCAATGAGACCCTCCTCTTAACTACAAAGGAGCCAGTCTTCTCCTAGCAGCCTTCAGAGGAAGATGTAGAACTCCCAGCTCCTCCTGCATCATGCCTACCTGGATGCTGCCATGCTCCCACCTTGATGATAATGGACTAAACCTCTAAACCTGTAAGCCAGCCCCAATTAAATGTTGTCCTTATAAGAGTTGCCTTGGTCATGGTGTCTGTTCTCAGCAGTAAAACCCTAGCTAAGACAGGGCTTTTGATAAATTCTGAGATTGTGTGAAATTTTATCTAGAATTACTTTCTTGGGTTTTTGTTTTTGTTTTTGTTTTTGTTTTTTCTCTAGCTGATAATTTTTTTTAAGTTTTCCGACACAATGCTATCCCTGCTTTGTTACACACACACACACACACACACACACACAGACACACACACACACACACACACACACAGGACAGAGGAGATATTACCAGTCTACTCATTTATTGCTTGCCATTCCCTTAGCTAGCACCTGTGCCAAGCAAAGGGCAGAGCTGGGATATGCTGGGACATCCCGCTGGGCTGGCTTCATGTCTCTGCCTGTCTGCTCTGGGCCTCCTGAGGAGCCCATGGGCTGCAAGGAGAGCAATGCACCTTGACAACTGTGAGAAGGGCCAACACCTGCTACTGTCAGTCCTCACCAGACTGGGAAGGGTGACAGCAAGACAGACAAAGGTGCATGCATACTCATGTGCCAGATATGGCAGTGGTCTCAGTCTTCCTCAGTCTGGGTGTGACCTCACCTCAGCTTCTCTGACCTTTGCTTACTCTATGCCCCTCTCACACTTAAGAGCCTGAAAGCCTGTGAGGGGCGTGAACCAGGGCAAAGACATTTTCAGCCTACCATGTCTTCCTGGGACTCTAGGCCACTGCTACGGTGTGCATCTACCTGAGCCCCCACACTCACCTCACTCAACATGCGTAGTTTGGACCAGCTGGTTGC
The DNA here is from genome assembly GCF_011064425.1 of Rattus rattus. NCBI lineage: Eukaryota > Metazoa > Chordata > Mammalia > Rodentia > Muridae > Rattus > Rattus rattus. The sequence continues at coordinate 98,401,555 of NC_046158.1, forward strand.
ACATTTGAAGGTCCTTAGGACCATGGGACTTACTAAGATGGCTCCCAGGACTCCATCTGGAAGAGTCCAAACAAAGAACTTCACAAAAGCACCAGCTTGTCCTGAATGTCAGAACAGTACCTTTGATCTTTAGTTCCTGAAGTCCATCAAAGCTAATGACCCCAGGAAACATGGCATTCTGGGGCTTAGAGATTCCTTCTTAGTGGTTGAAGGCAGAGACCAGACCTCACCTTGTATGAACCTGGTTCTCCAAGAGCAGGATGTGCTATGCAAAATGCAATGTGTTCCCAAAGACACGGAGCTAAGTACTGCTTGAGAGTCTGAGGACCACTGTGGAAAAGCCACTTTCCGGTCCAGCTTTGCCACTTTCAAGTTTAGTGAGTTTCTGCTTGCCTGTTTGGTTATGTTTCATTTTAGTTTAACATTCTTTAAAAAGACTTTATGTGTATGAGTGTTTGTCTGCAATGTATATATGCCCGGCATCTGTGGAAGTCAGAAGAAAGCATTAGATCCCCTAGAACTGGAGTTAAAGATGGTTATGAGTTGCCATGAGGGTGCTGGGAATCAAACCTGGGTCCTCTGTAAGAGCAGTCAGTGTTCTGAACTGCTGAGCCTTCTCTCTGGCCCCTTAGACATTTTGTGTTTTAGTCATCCATCCATCCATCCATCCATCCATCCATCCATCCATCCATCCATCCATCCATCCACTGTAAGTATATACTCACATGCCACAGGTCAGAGGGCAACTTTTGTGAAGTTGTTTCTCTCTGACCACGTGGATCTAAGGGGTTGAACTCAAGCTGTTGTCTTGGCAGCAGGCACCTTTACCTGCTGAACATCTTACCAACCTTGATTGTTTTGTTTGTTCATTTTCCGGTTCGGGTTTTGTTATATTGAAACAGGGTCATGCTATGTAGGCTTAGCTGGCCTGGAGCTCCCTTTGTAGACCAGGCTAAGCTCAAACTTTTAGAGACCCACTTGCCTTGGAGCTAGGATTAATGCTATGTAACACGATGCCTGGATTCCTGGTAGGTTTTTGTTGCTGCTGCTGCTGCTGCTATTGCTGCTGATGCTGTTGTTGTTTTGTTTTGTTTTTGAGGCAGGGTCTTGCTGTGTACCCCAAGCTGGCCTACACCCTGCAGCTCTCCTGTCTCAGACTCAGACGTGTTCCACCATCCTTGTCATCCTTAGTGATTTTGAGAAAGTTGTTCAACCCATTGATGCCCTACCAGCAAAAGACCACCAGGAACCTTCCTGGTGGTTGACAAATTTCATTAGTAGTTTTACCCAAGGAGGCAGCACACACGGGAGAGTATGTCAGTAGAGGTGACAGTGGGGCTTACTGGGCTTATTGAAGGATTTGGGTTTGTGAGAGAGGTAGCAAAGGTTTGCCCTGGCTTGGATGCTGTCAGGAGAGGGACAGTTATACAAGTGTGTATCTTCATAACTTTTATCTAGGAGGTAGCGAGTCAAGCAGTGATAAGAAGCCATGAGTGGTGAAGAAGCTGCCATCTCTCATGGCTCCAGATCAGTTAACGTGAGTCAACCTCGTGACAATCTTTACTCTTCCATGTTCAGACATCTTACAGAACGGTCTTCCCTTGTCATGTTCTGTCACTGCATTGTAACCGTTGTCACTAGCGCTCTGTGAAAGCTAGTGGTCACAGAAGGATAAGAGCCATGGGCACAGCTCCCAGCACTCAGGCAGGCGCTGGGTTTCCTCCTCTCTCACTCCTGAATCTCACCACTGACAACATGGACATGGTAGCACCATCTAGCATAACGGACCACGGTGAGGATGAAGAAGCACAGCATGCAGCACCCACATAAAACACAACACGGTGCCCAGCACACGCCACTGGCACTGTGGCTGGGAAAAGCAAGTTTATGATATTATGAGGAAAGCAATCAGAGCCAGATACAGAAGAGGCAGATGAGGGAAGACCCTGAGCAGGGACATCAGCTGAGGGCAATCCCTGACCTGAAGTCTCCTAAAGTTCCCACTTTGTCTCCTACCTCAAGCCAACGCAGCCACTGTGTGCATGTGCGTGTGCGTGTGCATGCACATGCACATGTGTGTGTGTAGAAGTGTAGGAGACAGGAGAAGATATGATAGCACTACACACTACACATGAAGAATTCTATGGCATGGTCAGTGCAAGGACGGTCAACATCCAAAACTCAGTACAAGTAAGGCGTGTGGATAGGACATAGGGAAAGACTCACATGGAGGCTCACGCTTCTAATCTCGGCACTTGGAGAGGGACAGGCAGGCAGATCTCTATGAGTCTGATGCCATTCGGTATATAGTGAGGTCCAGGCCAGCCAGGGATGAAAGTGAGACTCTGTCTCAAACAAACAAAAAATAACCCAAAACAAACAACTACAGAATAAAAAGCAGGGGCTCAGCAGTTAAGAGCACTGGCCGCTCTTCCAGAGGTCCTGAGTTCAATCCCTAGAAACCACATGGTGGCTCATGACCACCTATAAGGGGATGTGATGCCCTCTTCTGGCATGCCGGTGTACATGCAGATATTACATGTAGTGCAACTCGTATATTAATTAAATAAAAACAAAACATAAAAATAAAGACAGACCCACATGAGTTTTCCCAAGAGACACAAAAGTTACATGACAGCATTCAATACCTTTTTATGATATAAACAACAACAAAACCACTCAACAAACTAGGGCCCGAACTGAACGGTTTCAACCTGACAAAACCCAAAACCACTTAAGACTGAAGAGCAAAACGGTAGGACGCCTTGATGTTTTCCTTCCACACCAGGGATAAACCAGGATGGCTGCTCTTGCCAGGTCAGTTGAACCCAATGTCAGGGGTTCTAGTCAGGGCAATTCAGTCAGAAAAAGAAATAAAACACATTTGAATCAGGGAGGAAGAAGTAAGACCATCTCTTTTGTGGAGGCAAGATCCATAACTGAATACCCTGAAGAGTCCACCAAAAAATATTTAAGCCAGTAAGTTGAAGATTGCAGGATTCAAGTTCAAACTACAAAAACTGTTTAACAAACTCCATCGGCAATGAAAGCCTGCTGTGGTCAGGTGTCTTTGCACTGGTCACGGGAGGTTTTCGACTCCTCTCAGACCAGCCAGAAACCCAGGGAGAGAATGGAGAGTGGGGTACAGCTCTTCCGGGCGGCAAGACTGGCTGCAATGGAAGCCCAAGACTTGGAGAACTGGGAGCTCCAGCCAGAGGCCGCTGTGCCTAGCTGCAGGCTGGGTTAAGCCCTTGGAAGTTGGAGGGTCATATTGTGGTCTTCAGAGCCTCAGAGACCCCTGAGAAGCCTCATGTCTTCACTCCCAAAGGCCTGGTCTCTGAAGCCCTCCGTTTCAGAACTGTCTTCAGGGCCTGCAGGATAGTGCCCTGGTTGTTCCGAATGTTGTACTCAGAGAGCCAAAGCAACCCGTCAAAATCTTCGTTCTTGTAGGTCATGTTGTACAGGAAGTAGGGGGAGGCGACCCCTGTGAGATCCACCTGCCCAGCCTTGAGCTCATCAGGGCTGCGTCGGACACCTGCCAAGGGTGAGAGCGGGATCAGGGGCAGGACCTGGAGGCTATCTTCCATAGGTTCCTCAGCCAGGCCCTGAGGAAGCTGAGCCCCGTGGAAAGGGTCCTTGCTTTTCCCTTCAGCCAGAAATATAAATGTGGTGGGTAAGCCATAATCTTAAGGTAAGAGGAGTTGGTCACCCCTACACTCCAACAACACATCCCACAGTCTAGACAGCTCATGGGACTGCTCCATGGCTTCTTGGAGAACTAGAAACTGAGAATGAGGACCACTAAGATTAACGAATGGATTCTTAAAGTTCCTGGTGGGAACAAAGAGAGGATTTTCTTTAGAATTCCAAGGCCTGGGCCCACCATGTTAAGAGCATACTGAAAGCTGACTGGGTAACTAATGCCTGGCATTTGGCTACTTAGAAGGCTGAGGCAGGATTGTAAATCCAAGGGCTGGTCTACAGATTGAGATCATGGACAGCCTGGGCATTAAAGCATGTGCTGGGGATGTAGCTATTGAGCTCTCGCTAGTATGTGGGAGAACTTAGATTTAATACCCAGTACAAGAAAGAAGGAAGGAAAGAAAGAAAGAAAGAAAGAAAGAAAGAAAGAAAGAAAAAAAGAAAGGAAGGAAGGAAGGAAGGAAAGAAGGGAGGGAGGGAAGAAGGGGAGGGAAAGGGAGGGCAGGGGAGGGAAAGGGAGGAAGGGAGAAGGAAGAAATTAAGAAGTGGGACCTGGGAAGATGGCTGAGTTGTAAAAGCTCTGGCTGCTCTTCTTGAGGACCTGGGTTTGACTCCCAGCACCCACATGGTAGCTTACAACCATCTTTAACTTCAGTTGCAAGGGGTCTGATGCCCCTCTCTGGCCTCTTTGGGTCCCAGGGCTTGCAAGTGGTTGGTGAACAGACATACATGCAGACAAGACACCAATATTTCAAAAAGAAAAAGAAAGGAAAAGAAAGGAAGAATAAGTAGAGCCCAAATCCATGTGTGATAGTACACACTAGTAATCCCAGCACTCAGGAAGCTGAGGCAGGAGGATTGCTATGAAGTTGAGGCCACATAGTACCACGTTGACTGGGGCTGACCAGAAAGAACTCACACCAAAACAACCAAAAGAGAGTAAGTCTGGAAGAGTCAGAATTATGATATCCACTAGAAAACTAGAGGTAGTGCGTAAACACAGGCCTTAGATTCTCCCACCCTAAGTAGACAAAATCCTGCCAAGCTGGTGGAAAGGAGTGTGGAAAGGAGGAATGTGAGGGAAAGGAGGAATGTGAGAATGGGGAGGATGGGAATGTGAGGAAGGCTGAGATTTGGAGGGCAATCGAGGAAAGGCCCAGTCCCTTCCCTGAGAAGGGATCCCGGGCCACACAGGGCACAAAGCAAAGGGGTCACTACAGAGTCCGGAGACAGGAGGGCGTCACTAAGGTGTAAGCACCAGAAACCAAGGACAGGGAGGCGTGGCCAAAGAGCCCAAAGACCAACCCAAAGCCTTTCCTGGAGCTGGTTCCGCCCACCATGGAACAGGAAGGGAATGAGGCTTCACCAGGGGCTGAGTGGTCCCGGAAGGAGTCATTGACCAGGGGGAAGTGCAGCACAGCTGGGGCTTCCGGGCAGGTGGGGTCTGAGAAAAGGTAACATTCCTGGGGCTGGCTGTGGTCTTCAGGGCTGGGCTCCACACGGGGGAAGGGCAGGCCCTGAGCGCTGCAGTATTTCTCAGATTGCTGCAGTCCCTAGGGAAGCAGAGGGCGCCCAGAGGGAGCTGTGTCATCTCAGATTCACTGTAAGGTCGGTTCTAACTCCCACTTGCTCCCTTCCCACTTGCTCCCTCAGCGTCAAGACAAAAGCCTGGCCTTGCTCTGGCCCAAACTAAGCTGCACAGGCCTCCAAGGGAGTATGGATCCCAGTAGTTAGAAGTTATAGGTGGGAATGAAGACCCAGCGGCCTTGTCCCGCCCCGTACTCTTATTACACCATCAGTTGAATCCTGGCCCTGAAGAACTTCAGCAGGGGATAAACATGTTCGTGCTGGCGTTACTGCCACCCAGACTTCCGGGGGAAGTTGGGAGTTGGCTGTGGAGGTGCTTGGGATCTCGTGCCAGCTCTGTCCAGCTGTTGTATCCCAGAAGTTCTCATTCGCCTGTCTTGGGATCTCAGAGCTCAAGCACCTCGCTGCTCTTCCCAGTGGAGGACCCAGAAATACCCAGTGGGTTACAGCTCCCTCCCTTAGTCACAGGAAGTGTGAGGCAGAGGCCCCGTTGCCCATCCGTGGAGATAAGCCTGGCTGGGCACAGTGGTTCCCACAGAGTGACTAGGCACCTTAAAGGGAAAGGACTGATTGTAGTTGAAGGAGAGTATGAGGTCCACTTGGCGACCTGAGCGGAACAGGGAGGGACAGCTGCTGTTCATGAAGCAGCCAGCATCAATTAGGCAGAGCTGAGGGTCCTGTGGGGTCAGCTGATTCGGGGTGTCATCTAGGTTGCAATCTGACAGAAAAGGCAACACTGGTGAGAAGCAGCCACCTTCCCATGGGTAACCCCCACACTCCTCTGATCCCATTCCCCTCCATGTCTCCGTCTCATGTCTGGTGTCACTCTCTGAATCCAGCCCTTCCCCTACGCCCATGATGGGATTTCCAGACCACACCCCAGAAGTAACATATATATGATCTCCCCCCAAAACCACCTCCAGCTATCAGCCACAGCTCAACCCAGTCAGGATCCTGGATGTGAGGGAACACATGTCCATGGTCCTTACCTGCCCAGGTGGAGAAGTCTCTCTGGTTACAGTAGTCCCGGTGCAGCTGGAGACCATGGAGGAAGTTGGCACTACGCTGGTTGAATGGCCTGCCAGTCAGAAAGCCCTTGAATGCCTGGGCCAGAGCTGTTCCGGGCTGCAGCCACGGGGCCTCCACGCCAGAGGAGGCTCCTGCTGAGGATGAGGGCTCCTTCTCTGCATCGAGAGTGACAGACATTGCTTGTATGAGGAGCCCAACATGCCTGCTCATGCCCTCTTCCGCCAGCCTCCAAAGGGGAATGGTCTCAGCCCAGGCTCCCCACTTCGACCCCCCTCTTCTACCTGAGTTCTGGACATCCACAGGGAAATCGTTCGAGTCTCTCCCAGAGGTGATGTCATACCAGATATCCATCAAGTTCACAGAAAAAAGGTTGCTCCAGATACCTGAAGGCCAGATCCCCAAGAGGGGCAGCCCTTAGGTCCCTGCACCACGTCTTTCCCACACAGGCACCAAATGATCCCCACTCTTGGGTACCAATGGAAAATGGGCAGTTTCAGCAATGCTCTCCCCCACTGCCCATCTGTCCTTCACGCTGTGGCTCTGCCCAGACCTGAGCTATAGGAGTCCTGCCCAGGAGGATGGGGCTTACCTTCCAGAAAGCAAATCTGGGACTCAGGAAGCCTCTTCATCAGCCGTCCCATGAAGAACTCGGAGCCAAAGAGCTCAGAAGGGACGAAGCCTCCATATTTCAGGAACCCAACTTCATAAGGAGAGAACTCCACCCACTCTAATGGGATGGAAAAGAGAGACGGGAATGGGGGAGACGGCAGGGACTCACAGGTCTCTTGAAGGCCAATGACACTGTCCCTGCCTGAGAGGCTTTTGTCTCCCCCCATCTGCTACCAACCCTGCAGATATGAGGAAAGCAGACTCCCAGGTGACCTTTCACTCAGCCCTGTCCACACACACAGACAACCCCACAGCCAAGGATACAGTACTCCCTGGTTGTCTCCCAGACTCGGGGTATGGAGGAGTTGGACTTTGTTAGAGGATGGGGTGGGTAGGACTTTACCCTTAAAGTGGAGGGTCTCCAGATGGTTCTCTTTGACATTTAGGCTCAAGTAGAGAGGCAAAGGGTTCTGACCCCGCTCCAGTGCAGCTCTCTGTCCTGACAGCTTCTGATCTGTCACCTGGGGTTGGAAGCATGAGGACATGAGTGTCTTGGAAACAGTAACTCCAACAGGTCCAGGGCAAGGTAAGGTAGGAATGTAAGAGCAGAGACAGGAGGCTGCAGCTCTGCTGAGGGTTATGAGTGAGTGTGTGTGGCCAGCTCTGAGCAGCTCCTTATGTAGTCTACCATATCTCCTCCCATTCTGTCTTCACAGATACCACACAGAGAGACACATACACATACATAAATATACACATAGAGGCACATACACACAGAGTCACAGAGACACAGACACCCACATACACACAAAGACAGACACACACCCATATCACACATAACACACGGACACACACAGAAAGAGATACATGCACAGACACACACACAGACATATGCACAGACACAAAGAAAGACACATGCACAGACACACATACACACATACATGCACATATTCACACAAAGATAGACACACATATACCACACATAGACACACACAGACACACACATATACTCATTTCACACATATACACACATATACATACAGAAATACAGACTCGTGCACAGACACACACAGACTGTCACACACACACACACACACACACACACACACACACACACACACACACCCCTTTCCAGGAAGCACACAGCAATCTTTCTCCCCACATCCTGCCAAGGGATGTGCTGTCCTTTTCAGGTTCATTTTTAATGCAGTTCAAGTTTTAGCTTCTTCCAAATGCTTTCCTGACATCCTTGCTCCACCCAACAAAATATCAATTAAAAAATGTTGAGGGCTGAGGATGTAATTCAGTTGATTAAACAGCTCACCCAGGGGTTGGGGATTTGGCTCAGTGGTAGAGCGCTTGCCTAGGCGCAAGGTCCTGGGTTCGGGGTCCCCAGCCCCGGAAAAAAAAAAAAAAAAAAAAAAAAAAAAAAAAAAAGATTTAAAAAAAAAAAAAAAACAGCTCACCCAGCATTCACAAGACCCTGAGTTTGAGCCTTCACACTGCATAAAACAGGCATGGTGGCACATGTCTGGGATCCAAGCAGAGGGATAGCAGCGGGAGTAAGGCCAGCCTCAGCTACATAGCAGGTTGGATGCCAGCCTGGGCTACATGAGACTCTGTCTCAAAAAAATTACTATAAATCATATACATAAGCTCATGCTGATGCCATTATAAGAGGATCAAACGATAATTAAATAATAGGGTTTTTATAACCGGGATCAAGCTGTTATTTTAACACCCCATAAAATATACTATCGTAAGCTTTTCCCTCTATGTTAATTAGCTGTTGCCACCAGACAGAAGAGTCAGTTAGTAAAAAGCGCAGCACATTCTGAACTGAATGGGAACTTAAACAGTAGATCAAGGGAAACAAAGGACACAGTAATACAATAAAAACATTTCAAGTAATCACATTGGTTTGACACATTGAATGCTGTTTCAATTAGAATCCCAATGTTAATACTGAAACATGACTGATTCCTTAATGAAGCATAGAAGGCCAAGAACTGCCGGAATAATTTGAAAGAAGAGTCAAAGTAGATGCTCATTGGTCAGCAGAATTAGTTCTATGAAACTAAGCCTTCCAAACACAGCAGGGCCAGTGCTCATAAGAACTCACAGATACCGGAGACGTGCACAGGGGCTGCCTAGACTGCACCAGATGGGGCCCTGTGCTGAATGGGCACCCTCTCATCACAGCCTCTTGCAAACAAAAACTTAGTTTTCTCCAACCGGGTCTCACTGGACATACAATCGGTTCTTAAGGGCAAGTCCTACACCCAGCGATAGATGGCAAACAAAACAAACAAACAAACAAACAAACAAACAAGCAAACAACCAACCTAACTCAATGGCATCCTTAGAGGTTCATGTCTCGCCTTTGCCAGGGCGTCTTTCTTAACCTGACAGGCCATTCCTGCATTTATTACAGCTCCTGGGTCTGTGGTTTATGGAATGCCCATGTCTGTGGACATGTGGGCCTCCGTGCCTGTTTTCCTTGGGCTCTTTTCCTTCTGTTTGTTCTATTCAGAATGGTCTGCTTTTCCTTTATCTACTTGTATGATCATTCTTTAGCTGCCTGTATGTTTTGTAATGGGAGAGAAGAAGGGCATGGATCTGATGGAAGGGGAGGATGTAGGAACTGAGGG